>NC_072483.1:83808888-84132777 GCF_027574615.1 Eptesicus fuscus | reverse complement strand
AGGACACATAGAGATGTGTCAGTGAAGTCATTTATTATTTTGCTTAATCAATTTCACTTCCCAGCTTATTCACCATATAAAACTTAAGTGTTTATTGAACAGAACCTTAGAAGAGTTTAAAATATAACGGAATGTGTATTTAATAGTTTAAATAAGCCTGCCGGAGTGGCTCAGTTAGTTGAGCATCATCCTATACCCCAAAAAGTTGCTGGACAAATACCAGGATTGCAGGTTCAATCAATGTTTCTCTCTCACATTGATGTTTCTCTCTCTCTCTCCCTTCCTCTCTCTAAGCATCTCCTCTGGTGAGGATTAAAAAATAATAGTAGTTTGCTGGGCCAGTGTGGCTTAGTAGTTGAGTATCGACCTACAGTCATGCCCAGGTTGCAGCTCGACCCCCAGTAGGGGGTGTGCAGGAAACAGCCAATTGAAGTTTCTCTCTCATCAATGTTTCTATCACTCTCCCTTCCCCTCTCTGTAAAATCAATAAAAACTTTTTTTTTTTTTTTACAAAATTACCACCACCCATAAAGGGCTTCATGTGCTCCAGATACTACACCCTTAGAAAGACACATCACCAATTATGTAGTATCCCATCCAAAAATACATAACACAAATCCAGGACTTTCTGGAAAACAACTGATTTGTATTCCTTAAAATTATATATGTAATGGAAGACAAAGAATAGCTGAGGAAATGTTCCAAATTAAAGATGATTAAAAAAGGCACTTGAGTAAAATATGTTGACACGGAACTGGATCCTGTGACAGGAGAAAATCCTATCTAATAAAGAGGGAATATGCTAATTGTTCCTCATGCCATCGCAAAGATGGAAGTGCCCACAGCCAATAAGGATGGAATATGCTAATTGACTGTCGCACCCTCAAAGATGGCGGCACCCATAGTCACAAGATGGTGGTGCCCAGTCCCCTCAGCCCCGCCGGGGCAGCAGGCACACGGCAAGGCTGGGCCCGCCTCCAGGCGGACCAAACTGCTCCACACACCTGCCTCCAGAGTCCCCCAGTCCCCTCAGCCCCGCAGCCGCCCAGGGGAGGCCCAAGGCACAGGCAAGCCTCAGGTGGCGGCTGCCCAGCCGCCAATGGCCGCCCAAGGCTCAGGTAACCAGGGCCGGCTGAGGCTTGCGCTGCCGGCAGTGGCAGCACCAGAGGTGTGATGGGGTGTCACCTTACCCTGATCGCCGGGTCGCCTCCCGCCCTTGAGGGCTCCCAGACTGTGAGAGGGGGCAGGCTGGGCTGAGGGACCCCCCCTCCAGTGCATGAATTTTCATGCACCAGGCCTCTAGTTTATTATAAAAGACATAATTGGGACAAATGATAAAATTAGGTTGTAGCTTAAAGTATTCTAATAATGTTAAGTGTCCTGAATTTGATTAACAGTACTATGGTTACATAAAATATACTTGTTCTTAAGAAATACACACTAAAATATTAAGTAGTAAAATATAAACAAATAAATAAATAAAATATTAAGTGGTAAATGGCCATAGCACATGCAACCTACTCCCAAGTGGTTCAAGGGATATATATACACTTATACATGGGAGGGCGGGATGAAGAGGGGAGAGAAGTAATAATAAGCAAAAGTGGAACAATATTAAAACAGGTGAATCTAGGTGGGAGAATGTAAAATTTTTATGTACTACTATTGCAACTTTTCTGCAAGTTGAAAATCACTTCCAAATAAAAACTTTTACAAAGCCCTAGCAGGTCTGGCTCAGTGGATAGAGCGTCAGCCTGTGGACTGAAAGGTCCCGTGTTCGATTCTGGGCAAGGGCACATACTTGTGTTGCGGGCTCAATCCCCTGTAGGAGGTGTGCAGGAGGCAGCTGATCAATGATTCTCTCTCATCATTGATATTTCTATCTCTCTCTCCCTTTCCCTTCCTCTCTGAATTCAATAAAAATATATTTTAAAAAAACTTTTAAAAAGATGGAGACATGTTTAAAAGAACACAGACACCAACCTGAAGGGACCCTCACTGGCCAATAACCCAAGAAGAACATTCAGTTTT
This sequence comes from Eptesicus fuscus, assembly GCF_027574615.1. Taxonomy (NCBI): domain Eukaryota; kingdom Metazoa; phylum Chordata; class Mammalia; order Chiroptera; family Vespertilionidae; genus Eptesicus; species Eptesicus fuscus. Next base: position 84,130,746 of record NC_072483.1, on the reverse strand, counting down.
AAAGCATTTCCCTACAAATTACAAGTTAAAAAGAAAAATGGTAACTTTACAATGAATATAACTAGCAGTTAACACCTTAAGTTACCAAAGTTAGTATTACCCACAACAAGACAAATGGTCATCATGTACTTCCTGGTGTGATGTACTCACAAGTACACAGCTTCACTCTGTGCCACCGTACCAAAAATACAAAACTGAATCTAATAATGAGGAAATGTCAGACAAACCCAAATTGAAGGAATATATAAACAGAACAAAATAGGTTATATGATAAAACAAAGACAAGGAAGCACTTAAAAACATAAATCAAGGTGACATAGCCAAATACATTAATATATATACTAAGCTTCTGTGTCAAGTTCTCAAAATGGTCAAAAGTCAAAATCGAACCCTGGCCAGGCACGTGCACCAAATGGTTGCCAGTTCCATTCCCAGTCGGGGTACATGCCTGGGTTGCAGACTGGATCCCCAGTAGGGGTTGTTGCAAGAGGCAGCCAATCGATGTTTTTCTCTCACACTGATGTTTCTTTCTCTCCCTCTCCCACTTTGTCTCTCTCTAAAATTCAGTAATAAAACTTTTTTTTTTAAGTCAAAACCAAACCATAAAGGTCACCATCACTATGAAAGTGTACCAGAAATCTGCCAAATTTGAGGAACATCTGTCCATCTTCAAAAAGACATTCAAAATATTCTTTTTCTCTCTGACAAATGATATACCACTTAAATCAGGGAATATTCAAGAAGTGGGCAGTTTAATAACAACAACAAAAAAGAAGTGGAGGGGAGTGGGGGCATGTGTGGGAAGGGGTGTGGGATGGGAATGGGGGGATGAGGACAAATATGTGATACCTTAATCAATAAAGAAATTTTTAAAAAAATAAATAATAAATAAATAAAAATTTTAAAAAAAGAAGTGGACAGTTTAATACCAGTGAATCAAATCATTCAATGCAGAATTTAAAATTTTTCTTAACTCAAAGAAGATATTTTACTCACTTCTTTTGGAGTGTGATTATCAGCAATTCTCTGACCTTCAAAGAGAAACCTGAGTGAATTCATTGGAACTCCCTAAAAATAAAAAAAGAAACCATATATATATATATATATATACACACACACACATATATATGTATTATATATACAAATCTTAGAGGAGATAAGAACTTTGATGCACAAAAAGCAAACATAAAAGCTTCAAAAGAATACACAAAACATAAAACTAGACAGCTAATCCTATCATCATAATTATAATTTTTTTTTATTTGCTAGGCCCTCCCTGTTCCACGTATTTTACACACATAATCATATATGTTCATCACCTTATCTTCATTATACAGCTAGGGAATCAAAGGTATAGATAGGGTACAACAGCTGGCCAAAAATTTAAGGCTAAATCTATTCTTTTTTTTTTTTATGTTTTTTTTTTTTTGATTTTTTACAGAGAGGAAGGGAGAGGGATAGAGAGTTAGAAACATCAATGAGAGAGAAACATTGATCAGCTGCCTCCTGCACACCCCCACTGGGGATGTGACAGCAACCAAGGTACATGCCCTTGACTGGAATCGAACCTGGGACCCCTCAGTCCGCAGGCTGACGCTCTATCCACTGAGCCAAACCGGCCAGGGCAAGGCTAAATCTATTCTAAGCCTCTGCTCTTGACAACTATTTTACAGTTTCCTCTGAAATCTGTAAGCTAACCTCTATCTATATCTACACTAATAAAAGAGAAACATGCAAATTGACCGTACCTTTGCTACGCCCACAGCCAATCAGAGTGAATATGCAAATTAACCCAAACAAAGATGGTGGTTAATTTGCATATGCAGGCGCTGAGCAGCCTGGGTCCCGGAAACATCCTCCGGACCCAGGCCGCTCCTAGCTTGTAGGCCCGCGCTCAGGCCCTGAGCAGCAGGGGTCCCAGAATGCCCCGTGGCCACTTCGAGCCTACGGGTGCAGGCGCCAAGTGGCTGGGGGCGGGGCAGGAACATCCCCGCGTCACATAGTGCCCCCAGCCGCTTGGGAATGCTCCAGCACCAAGTGGCGGTTTGGGCCCACGCCCCCAGCCAGGCGCCCACAATGGGGGGCTGGCTGCTGGCCTCTGGGGTGTGTGGAGACCCCGGCAGCCACCACTGCGTGCGGCCCAGGGGTCCCTGCATGCCCCCCCAGCCTGGCGCCCATGGTCAGGGCTCATGCAGGAGGCAACCAATCAAAGTGTCCCTCTCACATTGATGTTTCTCTCTGTCTCTCCCTCTCTCTTCCACACTCTCTAAAAATCAATGGGAAACATATCCTCAGGTGAGGATAAAAAAAAAAAAAAAAGAAATGTCATATCCTATGAAAGATACATCTTGAAAATACCTAAAGAAAGTTGTCATTTTTTCACAGTGAAGGGACTAGAGTCCGTGTTGATGAAAACACCTTGGTGGCTGCAGTGGCTGGCAGTGTCTGCAGCAGCGGGGTAATGGGGCTGGTGCCTTCCCTTGATCAGCCCGGTCGCCTGAAATCCCTCGAGGGGTCCCAGATTAAAGAGGGTACAGGCTGGGCTGAGGGACAACCCCTCCCCCCCATGCACGAATTTTGTGCACCGGGCCACTACTTATAATAATAATCTATAATAATAAAAGCGTAATCAACCGAACAACCAAACAGCTGAACAACCATCTGGACGACCTTCAGGATGGCCACACTATGACATGCACTGGCGCCAGGCCAGCCAAGGCAGGTGCGATGCAATTGGTTGGGGGGCCCGCCATCGCCCCACAATCACCCCACAGAGGGAGGCCCAGGCTACTCTCTGTGGGGCAATCTATGGGGGGGGGGGGGGGGGCCTCTGCGATCGATCGCTCTGCAGAGGGAGGCCCAGGCCAGTCAAGCGATCGCACCCCACGCCTGTTGCCCACAGAGGGAGGCGACCAGTGGCCGGGGTGGGGGGGGAGGCGGGAAGAGGGGAGCAGTGCTGCACAGATGGCAAGCAGTAAGCAGTGGCGGGGGCAGGGCCAGCTGCCGGCAGCCAGGGGAAGGAAAACCCTGAGAGGTCCTGATCACCGGCCAGGCCTAGGGATTTTACCTAAGGGGTCCCAGATTGCGAGAGGGCACAGACCAAGCTGAGACACACACACACACACACACACACACACACACGAATTTCGTGCACCGGGCCTCTAGTAAAAGATAAAATCAGAAATTGGATGAGCACCCTCACTAGCTTCCAGCTACACAAGCAAAACTGGTTTTAAAAGATTAAATCATAGAAATCTGCTAAAGCACAGGAGCTATCCAGATAAGCTACAATAAACCTGTGATAGCATACAGAGGATTATAAATATCACAAAAAATGTTAAAATATACTTTTCTAATCATTTGTTCAACAAAATAGCTGTAAGGAGGGAAATGCTAATTTAAAGAGAATTAATAAATACAAATCAAGAATTATTTATTTAGTCCAAAAGTATTATGAAAGTCTTGCTCAATATCTAATGTATTAAGATTTTCATTGACTGCTTAAACACCATCCCAAAAACATCAAAAAATTAAAACTATCTTTCAATATGTACTACACATAAGTATATAAGACCACACACACTTCATTTCAAATTCTTTCCAGGGATATATTTAAAAAAATAAATATAACTGACAAAGGCGGAACATGCTTTGATTTTAATTTAATTATAGGATCTTTTTGAAAAAGAAGCATTATATTGTGTTGGGGTCAAAAAAGTTTCTATATGCCCTAGTCAGTTTGGCTCAGTGGACAGAGTGTCAGCCTGAGGACTGAAGGGTCCCAGGTTGGATTCAAGTCAAGGGCACATGCCTGGGTTGTGGGCTCAGTCCCCAGTAGGGGGCCTGCAGGAGACAGCTGATCAATGATTCTCTCTCATCATTGATGTTTCTATCCCTCTTCCTTCCTCTCTGAAATCAATAAAAATATATATTTCTTAAGAAGTTTCTACAAAAAACAATGAATAAATGCGAAATGGAACTAGAACAGCATGGCTCAGTGGTTGGGCATCAACCTATGAACCAGGAGGTCACAGTTTGATTTCTGGTCAGAGCACATACCCAGGTTGTGGGCTCGATCTCCAGTGTGGGGCATGCAGGAGGCAGCCAATCAATGATTCTCTCTCATCATTGATGTTTCTCTCTCTTTCCCTCTCTCTCTTCCTCTCTGAAATTAATAAAAAAGCATTAAAAAAAAAAAGTTGAGCCCTGACCGGTTTGGCTCAGTGGATAGAGCGTTGGCCTGCGGACTGAAGGGTCCCAGGTTCGATTCCGGTCAAGAGCATGTACCTTGGTTGTGGGCACATCCCCAGTAGGAGGTGTGCAGGAGGCAGCTGATCAATGTTTCTCTCTCATCGATGTTTCTAACTCTCTATCCCTCTCCCTTCCTCTCTGTAGAAAATCAATAAAATATATTTTAAAATTTTTGAAAATGATTCTAAGTTGTTGTTATATTTTAACTAGAGGCCCGATGCACGAAGATTCCCCTGGCTGCGGCACCACCTTCGCTCCTGCAGGAGCCGCCTTTTCGCTCTGGCCCAGAGCCGCCTTTCCGCCTTCCCACATTGCCCAGAGGCCCGGAGCAGCTGGGGCAGTGCAGAACACCTGCATCGTCGCTAAGGCGACGATGCAAGCATCCCACCCGACCCCGACTGCTCAGCACCTGTGTATGCAAATTAACCCACCATCTTTGTTTGGGTTAATTTGCATACTAACTCCTGATTGGCTGGTGAACTTGTTACACCCCAATTAATAAGACTTTAATGGGTTTAACAATTAACATTAAAAATAGAAGAGACAGAAATGTTTACTGTTTTATTTATCCTAACACCTAAGTGATCTCTTTTTCTTCTAGCAAAAGTGATTTTTACATAAGTTATTAATTTAAACTGTAAAAAGAAACCCTCCAGAAAACCTACAATACCTGAGTTAATAATATCATGTAACACAATTCAATTATTAAACCATATCTTGGTGTCTCCTCTATACAGATGGTCCCCAGCTTACAATTTTTTGACTTTACAATGGTCCAATAGTGATGATAAGGGTGCAGTATTAGCTGTACAGTTCAACCTTGAACAAATGGGTTTGAGCTTCTCGAGTCCAATTACACATGAATCTTTTTCAATAAATGTGTACAGTATTATAAATATATTTCCTTATGAGTTTGGCTCAGTAGATAGAGCATCAGCCTTCAGACCAAGGAGTCCCAGGTTCAATTCCAGTCAAGGGCATGTACTTTGGTTGCAGGCTCCTTCCTGGCCTGGGCCCTGGTCAGGGCTCCTGCAGGAGGCAACCAATCGATGTGTTTCTCTCACATCGAAGTTTCTCTCTGTCCTTCCCTCTCTCTTCCATTCTCTCTAAAAATCAACAGAAAAATATCCTCGGGTGAGGATTAACAAAAACAAACAAAAAATAAATACATAAAGGTGATTAAATGTTTAAAAAAAAAAAAAGAATACATTAATAATACAGATAACATACAATAATCCCTGAAATAATCCCTGTGTTGTTCAAGGGTCAACTGTACTTCAAAATTTGAATTTTGATCTTTTCCCAGGCTAGTGATAGACAGTACAATACTCTCTCACGATGGTGAGCAGCAGCAGCAAGCTATAGCTCCCAGTTAGCAATGCAATGAGGGTTAAGTGTACTGTGTTGCCAGCATTTCTGAATATTGTGTTCTAAAGCATGTTTAAGATAGACTATAATAAGCTATGACTTTAAATAGATTAGGTGTATTAAATGCATTTTTGACTTACGATATTTTCAACTAATGATGAGTTTATTGGGACACAACCCCATTTTAAGGTGCATCTATATATTAATTCCAAGTACATTTATTTTTTTAAATGTATTTTGTTAATAATGATAATGGGTAACATTTACTGAACGTTTTTAGGCATCATGGTAAGAGCTTTATGTAGGTCATCTTATTTCATCTTCATGGGGTAGGCACTGTAATATTCCCATTTTTCTAAGGGGAAAACAAGGCACATAACTTGTTCTTGGTCCCATAGTCAAACAGTGATGGAGCCCGAATTTGAATCTATAAATGTTAAAGGAATTTGTTATTAATCTAACTCATAAAGGCCAGAATCTGTGAGAATTTGGTATTACTAAATTAAATAGACTTCTATATGATTATTTAAAAGAGAAAATCCCTTAATACTGAAAGCACAGAATGCAATTAGCAGTTATCGGTAGTACTATGTATAAATTAATACTTAAAAATATAATATTGCCCTAACTGGTTTGGCTCAGTGGATAGAGCGTCAGCCTGTGGACTGAAAGGTCCCAGGTTCGATTCCGGTCAAGGGCATGTACCTTGGTTGCGGGCACATCCCCAGCAGGAGGTGTGCAGGAGGCAGCTGATCGATGATTCTCTCTCATTGATGTTTCTAACTCTCTATATCTCTCCCTTCCTCTCTGTAAAAAAATCAATAAAATATATTTAAAAATAAAAATATAATATTGCCCTAGCCAGGTTAGAGCAGCCCAAAGATGGAAGGATCTTAGGTCAAGGGCACATACCTCCCTGCAGACTCAATCCCCAGCCCCAGCCAGGGTATGTGCGAGAGGCAACTGATAGATGTGTCTCTCTCACATCGATGTTTCTCTTTCTGTCCCTCTCCCTCCCTTCCACTCTCTCTAAAAATCAATGGAAAAAATATCCTCAGGTGAGGATAACAAAAACAAAACAAAACAAAAAGATAATTATTAGTAAATTTAACATATGGCTAAACACTCATGGTTACAAACAAGGAAATTTCATAGTGATCACCAAAATGTACCTGCCTTTATTACATACACTGGTAAACCATAAAGATAAATGAATGACATATAAAGCATTGTATTTACTACAGTAACATACAAACCTGTCTTTGACAGTATGATTCTTTGAGTTTCTTGAGATGTGTTGTCATTTTCACTTTGAAGTGAATCTCACTGCTATCCTAAGGAGATACAAGAGAAAAATTATGCTTCTTTGTGTAAATTATTTGCTTTACTTGAAACAAATAATTTAATTACATAAATAGAAGCAAACCTTGTTACTTGTATTTTCCCACTAAAGTATTTTTTTAGTATTCATAACAGGTGTTATTAAAACACTCTAATCATTACTCTATACCCATTTCAAAATAAACTTAATAAAACAAACATAAAGACAATCTGTCTTGAGTTTTTAAGTTAGCAGTGTAAGTAAAAGCATCAAAGAATACATTCCTTCATAATTGCATGTCCATCCTACATATGTAAAATAAAAGAAGCTGAATTATTATAAAACCCTCCCCAAAGCAACTCAAAACAACAAATACCTCCCCCGACAACTGAAGTCACTGAACTATACACTCTAAAATGAATTTTATGATATGTGAATTATATCTTAAAAATTTTTCAAAATAAGAAATCACAGTAAATGAGAATATGAACATGTAATCAATCTATCTATATAAAAGCCTAAGCGACCATCACAACCGAACAACCGAACAGGCTGCGTGGGGCGACCAGGCCAGCGGGGGGGCAATAGGGGGTAGGGGGCAACCAGGCCGGGGGGGGGGGGCAGTTAGGGGGCGATCAGGCTGGCAGGCAGGTGAGTGGTTAGGAACCAGCGGTCCAGGATTGTGAGAGGGATGTCTGACTACTGGCAGTCGGACATCCCCCGAGGGGTCCCAGATTAGAGAGGGTGCAGGCTGGGCTGAGGGGACCCTCCCCCGTCCTGCCATGCACGAATTTCGTGCACTGGGCCTCTAGCAGAATATAAACATAGTAAACCAAAAATTACAACTCACTGATAATCTGAGAAACGTAAAATAAACAAAACATCTTTACCACCTGGCCTATGTGACTCAGTGGTTGAGCATTTATCTACGAAACAGGAGGTCACAGTTCCCTCTCCCTTCATCTCTGAAATCTATATATATATACACACACACACATACATATATATATATATTTTTTTTTTATTTTTTATTTTATTTTTTTTTTTTAAAGAAGCCTGGCCCGCATGTCTCAGTGGTTGAGAATCAACCTATGAACCATAAGGTCATGGTTCAATCCCAATCAGGGCATACGCCTGGGTTGCAGGCTCGATCCCCAGGAGAGAGAGCGTGCAAGAGGCAGCCAATCAATGATTCTCTCTCATCATTGATGCCTGCCTCTGCGCCTCTCTCTCTCTCTCTCTCTCTCTCTCTCTCTCTCCCTCTCTGAAATCAATATATTGTTTTTAAAAAAGATGACAAGAACCAAGGTCTTGTTGTCTTGCCAGTCAGAATTATTCCTGTGTGTCACGAATTATTCACATATTCAAGGAGTCGTCAAAGAAAAATAACGAAACTCACCTGTCCAATGACTTTGAGCTTAATGTATTCTCCTTCCTTCTTATCCCCCAAGTCCTCAGTTGAAGGTTTTGCCTCCTGAAAGAAAAGTACTTTTAAAGATAAAAGTTCCTACATGCTATTTTCATTACTCACTTAAGAGTACCTATTACTTTAGCTCAGGGTACAAAATATGCACTTGAGAATACAAAGAACGCATATTTTCTTGGCCAGTCAATTAAGCAAAAATACCCTAAGTCAATTACTGGCCCAAACACCAGTTTATTAGAAATCAAGAAACCGGTCTCTTGCCGAGACCGGTTTGGCTCAGTGGATAGAGCGTCAGTCTGCGGACTGAAAGGTCCCAGGTTTGATTCCGGTCAAGGGCATGTACATGGGTTGCGGGCACATCCCCGGTGGGGGGTGTGCAGGAGGCAGCTGGTCGATGTTTCTCTCTCATCAATGTTTCTAGCTCTCTATCCCTCTCCCTTCCTCTCTGTAAAAAAATCAATAAAATGTATTTTAAAATAAAAAAATAAAAAATAAATGAGAAACCGGTCTCTTATATCCTACAGTAGCATGGAAATTTTCACTAGGCCACCAAATCATCCGCTTATTGAAATATATACTCCATTATTCATAACAATTTCAAACTGCTAATCCACACTTGATAAGAATATAACGAATGATACTGTATTTTACAAGTAAAATCACAAGGCCATCACTTGTGTATCTCATGCTGGTAATAACTTAAAACTAGTAAGTTTTCTTTAACATTCAAAATTTAACAGAACCTATGAAACTAGAAGTAGCTTTTAACATGAAGATACAGGTTAGTGTCTAGGGAAATGCTTAGGTAACAGAATTGACTTTATTGGTGTGAATCCTTCCTTGCCTGCTTTGCATTCTGCAGAACTTTCAACATTTGCTGACTACTGCATATTATGGCAGCAGGCAAAATTAACCTTTAGTGAGACAGTATTTCACCTGAAAACTAGAAGACTGTCTTAAATATAGTCTCACCACCACATTTCTATGAATTTGTATTCATAGAAAACAGCTGCTTTTTCCTTTATGTATCTACAGAGGGCAAGGACAGATTACTCCATGCAGTGAAGAGCAACAAAGCCGAGTTCTCTTCACTCCTGGGAGGAGCCTTAGCAAAGAAGCTTTGTTTAAGTTCGCACAAAGAATCCGCCCCCAGCCCCGGCAGCAGTAAGCCAGCACAATAGGGAGCATTTTGCTCCAGTATTTCCTAGATAGGGTGGCTACAGAGGCTGCTCAGGACAAGAGTTCTTTCCCCGCCATCGTCCACAGGCTTCAGAACTCTTTCTACATCACAGCTGCTCTTACTGTGTAACTACCCCGATCAAAAAGGTTTAGCAGCTTCCAGTACTTTTAAGGCATAGAATTAAACCCCACAGCACCGCACTGAGTTCCTCCACTGCCAAGCTCAACTCTCACTTTTCTCCCTTACCCCTTTCTTTACAAACCCAAGGATTCGGTTACATTGGACTATTTACTGTTCCCCGAAAACGCCCTTCAGCATTTCTCCACCTTCCGCCCTTTGAGGTCTGTTTCCTTTACCAGGAATATATATATCTTCCCTCAGCCTCTCAGGGAAATGCACCACTCATCATCTGAAGTCCAGTGTTTAAAAAACTCTTCAAGGAACCAAAGCACGCCTCCACCTTCCAAATGGGGTTAATATTTTCCTTTAATGCTCTTATTTGCAACCTATTCATATCTTTTATACCATTTATTCTCAATTGAAAATACTCCCTCCTCAATCGGCTTCTCTACTTGTTGTCCTCGTCTTTTTCACCAAACTTCGTACGAGAGTACTCAACAAGGTAAGACAAACAATCCAATTAAAAGATGGGCAGAGGACCTGAATAGACACTTCTCCAAAGAGGACATACAGATGGCCAAGAGACATGAAAAAAATGTTCAACGTCCCTCGTTCTCAGAGAGATGCGAACTAAAACGACAATGGCTACCATTAATAAATCAATGAACAAGTGCTGGTGAGGATGTGGAGAAAAAGGAACCCTAGTGCACTGCTGCTGGAATGTAGACTGGTGCAGCCACTGTGGAAAAGAGTGTGGGGTTTCCTCAAAAAAAAAACAAAAAACAAAAACAAAAAACAGCCCTGGCTGGTTTGGCTGAATAGACAGAGTGTCAGCCTATGGACTGAGCGGTCCCAGGTTCGATTCCAGTCAAGGGCACATGCCCAGGTTGCGGGCTCGATGCCCAGTGGGGGGTGTGCAGGAGGGAGCTAATCAATGATTCTCTTTCATTATTGATGTTTCTCTATCTCCCTCTCCCTTCCTCTCTGAAATCAATAAAAACATAAAAAAATTAAAAATGGAACTATTAGGCCCACTTCTAGGAATATATCCTAAGAAGCCAGAAACACCGATCAGAAAGAATATATGCACCCCTATGTTCATAGCAGTGTTATTTACAATAGCTAAGATCTGGAAATAGCCCTAGTGCCCATCAGTAGATGAATGGATTAAACACTGAGGTACATTTACACAATGGAATGCTATGCAGCTGTAAAAGAGAAGGTTCTCTTACCTTGTGAGACAGCATGAAGGGGCTGGAGTATTACGCTAAGTGAAATAAGTCAGTCAGAGAAAGACAAGTATCACATTATCTCACTTATATGTAGAATCTAAGGAATAAAATAAACTGATTAACAAAAAAGATCGAGAGACCATGAAGATCCAGACTGACTTATTTCAAAGGAAGGGGCTGGGGGCTGGGGGGAGAGATTAACCAATGAACCTATAGGCATATATGTAGAGCTCATGGACAGACACAGTGTGGGGAAGTCCTGCAGAGGATATGGGAACTGGATGGAGGGGCTCAATGGAGGTAAAGGAGGGACATCTGTAACACTTTCAACAGCGAAGATAAATGTTAAAAAGAATTTTAAATAGAGTATTCAGCACTTGCTATCTCCACTTTCTCTCTCAGCCCACTGTAATCTGGCTTATCCCTCACCATTCCACTTGACATTGCTCTCACCAATGTTACTAGTTCAACTCCTTATTGCTAAATACAATGGATAATTTCAAATCTCATCTTTAACTCTCTAACATAACAAACACATCTTCCTTGATGACTTTCTTCCTTGAAAATCCTCCACCTTTGGCTTCCAAGATTCCATTCTCTCCTCTTCTTGGCCATTTCCTTAAATGCTGGTGGTTCCTGTGGATTCCATGTCTTCAATTCCCTGCCTTTTTTTTTTTTTTTTTTTTTGTCTCCCTGGGTGACCCATGATTCCAACTACCTCTAAGACACAGGCATACCTCGTTCTATGGCACTTTCCAGATACTGTGTTTTTCATAAATTGAAGGTAAAACCTTTCACCGCAAAAACATTACAAGTTATTTTACTTCAGCAGTCTGGGGAAAAACTGGCAATATCCCTAACATATGCCTGTACTAATAACTGGTATCATTCTCTCCACCTGACAATTTTCTGAGTTTCACTCATTTATAAAAGTGCGTGACTAGCTCCACTTTGGATGTCCCACGGTTATGTCACTGTTGTTACTTTTAACTCCTGCTCCTGAAAACCAAAATCAAAGGAAAATCCTACAACTCCTTCTGGATTCCCAATTACAATAAATTACTACCATACATTCAACTGCCCACAACAGAAACTTGGGAGGTTCTCTCTTAAATCTCACACTTAATCATTCATCATTCTGACAATTCTGTCTCAGTGGCTCTCAAGTCTATCCCATTCTCTCCAAGCCATTGCCTTAGTTCAGGCACTCATTGTTGCCCATTAACATTACTGCAATAGCATACCAGGCGTAACGATCTTGCTTCCTTCAATTAATTCTCCAAACTACCAACAAAGCCATCACTCTAAAATGTAATCCAATCTGCCCAGAAATCTCAGGGTTAAATTCTAACTTCTTAGCTGACACACATTGGTCCCTCCTGTGCTGGTCTGTCTAGCAATCCAGCCTTATTCTCCTCTCTCTCTTGCTAATACTATCCTTTGCTCTAGCCATACCGAACTATCTACAATTTCTTGAACATGGCACACTCTACCTTATCTCCACTATCTCTGTACATACTAATTCCCTCTGCTTGGAATGCTCTTTCCTATGCTATTCCCCTTTCAAGACCACTCAGGCATCACTTCTTCAAAATTATATCCCTGCTCACTTGCCTAAACGTTCCCACACTACTTACTTTTATCCTTTATAACCACGTTTAAATATCTGTATCTCCCAGCAGATTGAGTTCCTTTTGGTATGCCTTACTCTTCTTCATATTTCTAGTCAAGCACAGTGCCTAGAACTTTGAAGATACTCAATGTGCTTGTTAAATAAGTTAATTTTTTCTGTGACCATTTTGAATGTCCTATCTTCCCTACAAGTCTACAAGGAGAGAATCCAAGTTTTTTTCATCTTTATAATCTCTACTAGAGACCCGGTGCACAAAATTCCTGCACAGGTAGGGTCCCTAGACCTGGCCGGTGATCAGGGCCAATCTGTGGGGCAACCGGCGGGGCAATCGGGGGGGGGGGGGGGGGGGCCCTGTTGGCACCTGCCTTGACTGGCCTGGGGCCTGCAGGCTGGGGGCAGCTCCTGCATTGAGTGTCTGACCCCTGGTGGTCAGTGCACATCATAGCGACCAGTCATTCTGCCATTCAGTCAGCCGTTCGGTCGATTTGCATATTAGGCTTTTATTATATAGGATAGTGTCAGGCAAACACTAGACAATTCTTTAATGTTGTTGAACTAAGCTGACAGCACTATTTTCTGTACCAATCTTACAATGCTTCATACTTCTATTGTACACACTAGTCAGTCCAAACAAAAACCCTTTCCGTTTTTTTAGATTCACCACTGGGTAAGAGATAATTCACTTCAATTTTGTAAGAATATGTAAATGCTAGGATCTGAAATTTCCAAAAGTATGCTGCCAATTTTCCTCGTCACTCCACTTTGGTGATCTCTTCCCAACGCTGAAGCCCTGTAACAATGTGCCTGTGCCCCATGCTTCCCAATGCTGTATTCCAACTTTTCACGGGCTTTTTTTCCTTTGACGGACTAGTCTGGAAAATGAGGTGACCTTGAACAAAAACGCCAAGTCTGTCTCCAGAAATCTCAATATCTTTTGTATGATGCCTTTCCCCTCTCCCCTGTAAAAAGGCAGCCGGTACAGAATGGTATGACACACCAGTTACAAAACAGTGAAAGCATTCAGCGCTGTCTGGGACACCAGCTCACCAGAGAAAAGGGAATCCCAGGGAGCTCTGGTTGGTTTGGCTGTAAAAAATACACAGCCCCAGAGCAGAAGAAACTGGTAATGGAAAGAAAAGTAAATGTATATGCAAGACCAGAGAGAGGAACTGGAAACCTCCACATTTTCAGATATGTGCCATCCACAGAATGAATCATGGTAACTGGAATGATGAAGGAATTTATCAGACACTACACACTATCAACTCTTCTTTACAAGACATAGATGGAGCCTGACTGGTGTGGCTCAGTGGTTAAGCATCAACCTATGAATCAGGTCATGGTTCGATTCCCAGTCCGGGCATGTACCCAGCTTGCAGGCTCAATCCCCAGTATGGGTGGTGCAGGAGGCAGCCAATTATTGATTCTCGCTCATCATTAATGTTTCTATCTCTATCTCTCTCCCTTCCTCTTTAAAATCAATAAAAAATATATTTAATTTTTAAAAATACATAGATGGAACAGCTTGGAAATAGAAGACAACTAAGGATCTGAAAAGAAAACTAGTCTGGAGAGGATGGAAGACACAGCAATCCTCATTTACAAATGTTCAAAATTCATGAGAAGGATTTTATTGTGCAATTTCAAAGTCAACAAGAACTCTGCTTAGAAGCACTCTGGCAATCAGTATGTTGACAATTCAATCAACTGAAGAGAGAGGGCATCAAATTTAACTACCATCAATCTGTCACTGACCCTTCCAATTGTACAAGGATTGTTCATTCTTCTGAAACAGGGGTGGTTTTGGGGAAAACCCAAAAACATAGAATACATTTACTCTTATTTGATGGCATTAACAGATCTGTTTGTTTTTTTAAGTCTTTTGTAAAAATATGTTTTCATTGAATCTAGAGAGGAAGGGGGAGAGAGAGACAGACAGACAGACAGACATCAATCAGTTGCCTCCAGTACACACCACAATCTAGGATCTAACCCGCAACCTTGGTATGTGGCCTGACCAGGAATCGAGCCAGCGACCTTTCATTGAATGGATGACGCTCAACCAATTGAGCCAAACCAGCCAGGACAGATGTGTTCATTTTTCAAGGTGTGATAATAGTATGCTGGTTATGTTAAAAGAAAAAGTCACTTATTTCTCTCATACTTCAGTGGATATACCACAATTCTAAAAACACAAAAATACATATATACTTTCATTTTTATGCTGCATATATTCACACTTGATGAGACAGTACTAGAGATTTAGAATGAAACTGACCAGATTTAGCTCCATAGCCTCAATGTTTAGTAAAGTTGTCAAGATACTGGATCTTCTGGAAATTTACATGCAATCCTAGAACTGTGGTTAAATGCTAGATATGCACAGCCAACTTCTCAGGAACTAAAAATTATAGCTGAACTGGTTTTATAAAACCTCCTCTTGGAGCCTAGACTATGGATCTATGCAAAATCTGGAACAAATTTGTTTTAGTGTATCCAAAAGTACTAGCAAACAGATTTAGAGGTATGGCAGACTTTGTTAATTACCTATCCGATATCCATTTTCTCCTTCCTTACAAAGGAAAGCCTAAATCTGGCCAGCTAAAAAACATACTTCTCACCCTAGACAGTTTGGTTTAGTGGACAATGTCGAACTGAAGGGTGGCAGGTTTGATTCCAGTCAAGTACGAGCACGTACTTCAGTTACAGGCTCGATCCCTGGCCCTGATCAGGTCACCTGTGGGAAGCAACCAATCAATGTGCCTCTCTCACATAGATGTTTCTCTCTCTGTCTCTCTCCCCCTCCCTCCCTTCCACTCTTTCTAAAAAAATCTATGGAAAAATATCCTCGGGTGAAGATTAACAAAAAACAAACATATTTCTCAGCTGCTCGTATGGCCATGTGATGCAAAGCTGGCCAATCCTATATAATAAAAGGTTAATATGCAAATAGACCAAACAACTGGTCGCTATGATGTGCGCCAACCACCAGGGGGCACGCATGGAACATGGCGGGCATGGGCCGTGGTGGGATGGTGAAGCAGGTGAGCAGGGGCGCCAGACCAAGGCGGGGCGCCAGTCGCTATCATTGGGGCGAGCCTCTGGTGGTTACTGAAAATTCTTTGCTCCCACGTGCTACAGTCCTGCCGGAGCCAGCGCAGGCCCTTATCACCCCTAAGGGCTTCTCCACCTCCCCCTGCTCCTGAGGGGCGACTGCCATCAGCAGGTGCGAGCGGGGTTGGCACTGTCAGCGCGTGGGAGCGGCGGTGGTGGGAGCGGGGCTGGAGGCAGACTGGGGACCGGGGGCCGAGGCGGGTGCGGCTAAGGATGGGCCGAGACCCACCCCTGTGCCAACCACAGCCTCACAGCCCACTGTTCCTTTCAAGGTGCATGAATTCGTGCACTGGGCCCCTAGGAAGATAAAAGATGACATATTTTTTCCTTTTGCTCCTTCCCTTTCTCCATCCCTTTCTCCTGCCTGGAACAAAGAAACAAAATAACCTTTTTTGTGACTGCAAGAAGACAAGCATGAGAATGAACATCTGTTAAGGATAAAGAAGAAAGGAGTATGAAGGCATTGTGGAACTGCCTTACCAGTCCTGAACTACTTATGTCTAGACTTTATGTTCCATGAGAAAAATAAGCTGCATATTTGTTTAACCTAATACATCAGACTTTCTGTTATTCAGTTCAAAAGCAGTTTGAACTGACATAGAAGGTGCTGTAAATAGATATCATTTGGCTTATGTTAAAAATAGGTTCTAAAGCCCTGGCCGGAGTGGCCCAGTTGGTAGGAGCTTAGTCTTGTACACCGTAAGGTTCGATTCCCAGTCAAGGCACATACCTAGGTAGCAGGTTCAATCCCCAGCCCCAATGGAGGTGTATGTGGGAGGCAACAGATCAATATTTTTCTCACATCCATGTTTCTCTCTCCCTCTCTCTTTCTCTGCCCCTTCCCCTTTCTCTCTCTAACAACAACAACAACAATATCAATAAAAATGTCCTCCTGTGAGGATTAAGAAAAACTTTAAAAAAATATACAGGTCCTAGAAAACTACCTCAAATGTGCATCAAAAGCAGAATAAGTAAATGGTAGTACAGTCACACAATATAATGCAATATAACAATGAGATTTAACAACATAGAAATCTCCAAACAATCCTGAGCAAAAGAAGCCAGACACAGAAGTACATACTGTATGATTCCCCTTACATAATGTTATAATGTATTAAAACAGGCAAAACTAATCTGTGTACCAGTATGTAGTTAGGACACTGGTTTTTGTTTTTGTTTGTGTTTGTGTTTTTTTTTTTAATAAAGAGAGGAAAGAAAAGAGGGAGGAAGAGAAACACCAATTTCTGTTCCACTTATTTATGCTTTCAATGGTTGATTCTTGTATGTGCCCTAACCAGGGATCAAACCCACAACCTTGGTGTATGGGAATGACGCTCCAACCAATTGAGCTATCCGGCCAGGGCCCACGTGACTTTTTTAAAGAAGTAGAATATTAGAGAATTAATTACCCCCCCCCCCAAAAAAAAATCACAATCTCTGTAAATTCCAAAATGAGATACTGTACTACACCAGTCTTAAGAGAAAATTATCCATAATAAGCCCAATGTTCTGGAAGAAGCAAATGATTTGATCTTGGAGATAAAGTTACCAGGTAACTATTGTTAATAGAATTAAAGATCATGAAGCAAAAACATCAGAAAATGAAAACCACTCCATAACAACCAACCCTTAATAACAAAACATCCTGGGAATTGAAAGTGGAGGAGGAACATACCTGCTGCTTCATGTTTTTGAGGCAACCTTCCAATTCTAGGGTCTAGAATGGTGCCTTGAACATATTGGCATTCAATATAGACTTGTTAAATGAATGAATCTGACCACTTCAAGAACTTTTACTAAGTATGCAGTCACTGTCCTGGACACTTCAGAAATAAATGATGAATAAAGGCTGATTCCTGGCCTTCAAAAGTGAATAATCTAATGGAGAAAGGTACTTAATAGTTGTTAACACTACATATAAAAGCTAACTGCTATGGGTAGTTTATGGCTGCTTTATAGCTTTGAAATTGGAACTATTCAACCTACCTTTATGAGTACTCTAACCATAACAATCATATTCTGCTTTCAAAATACAATAAAATATTTTTTAGATCAGATTTTCTTTGTAATATTTTGTTATAACCTATATACTTGCAATATCCACTAGCAACACTTCATGTATCTGTCAGACTACCATTTCTCTCAAGTCATAGCTACAGTTCAGCATACTTACTCTATTTCATAAATAATAGTATACATAATTATGAATTCTAATACCTACCCAGTTCATCATATTTCCTATCTTGAACTTACAGTAAAATCAATAAACATCAACAGGGAAATATAAAGAACACTGCATGGGTCTGGAGAGTGTGGTTCATAGGTCAACCGTTGACCTATGAACCAGGAGGTCACAGTTCGATTCCCAGTTGGAGCACATGTCTGGGTTGCAGGCAGCAATCAATGATTCTCTCCCATCATTGGTGTTTCTATCTCTCTCTCCCGCGCCCTTCCTCTCTGAAATAAATAAAAATATATTTTTTAAAAAATACAATTAATGTGGTGGATTACAGATGACTACAAATTCTTTTGTTATTCTTCCCATTGAGAAACAAAATCTGTCTTTCCCTTGGTGACTACAATTAATAATACTGAATTGTATGTTTATTTAAAAGTTGCTAAGAAAGCAGATCTTAAAAGTTATCACAAGAAAAAAATTTGTAACTGTGTGGTGATGAATGCTAACTGAACTTATCGTGATCATTTCACAATATACACACATCGAATCGTCATATTGTACAACTGAAACTAATATGTCAATTACATCCCAATTAAAAATAATTCCATCAGTAAGTAAATCAATATATAAATGTCTTTCCCTTGAATTTGGCCTTAGTGCTTTGCCTGACCAACAGAAGGCAGAAATGACTTCCAAGGACAGGTCCTAGGAGGCCTGAGGTTTCCACCCAGGGTTCTCCGGGAATACTCCCTCTCTCTATGGGCCCTGAGATGGTGTAAGTCTGAATATCCTGTGGTCTCATGCTGAAAAGAACACATGCTGAGCCCTAACCCATTTGGCTCAGTGGATAGAGCGTCGGCCTGCGGACTGAAGAAGGGTTCCCAGTTCGATTTCGGTCAAGGGCATGTACCTTGGTTGCGGGCTCAATCCCCAATAGGGGGTGTGCAGGAGGCAGCTGATCAATGTTTCTCGCTCATCGATGTTTCTAACTCTCTATCCCTCTCCCTTCCTCTCTGTAAAAATCAATAAAATATATATATTTTAAAAAAACACAAGCTGAGACCACTCAGACCTTGAGAATCCATGAAGAGCCCAGCTATGCCAGCACCCAACCACTTGAGTACTGTAATCCCAACAGAGGCCCCACACACCACAGAGCAGTGATGAGTCCAACTCAGAGTCCTGCCCAAATTGCAGATTTATGAGTAAAATACAAGGCTGTTGTTTTAAGCCACTAAGTTTTGAGGTAGTTTGTTAGGTACCAACAGGTAAACAGAATTACATAATGCTTCCAAATCCTTGACTAACAATAAAAGGAAATAATCCAATCAACCTAAGGTGGGGGTGGGAAGAGTGAACCTTGTTATAAGAGATTTGAAGCAAATCAGTCATCAAATTATTACTAATTACCAGACCTGAACTGAAGAGCTGAAGTACACGCTGCCACTGATGGTTTTGGTATAGAAAAGAAACACCATAAACTTGAATACAGGGAAGGAAAATACTTGCACAAATTACCCTTACTGGTTTGATAATAAGCTCTGGTTCTATATAGGTGCTTATTAGTATTGCTGCAAGGTGATTAGCTAAAGGAGAGCACCCAATCAGATCTCTGCTATTTGTCACAGGCTAGTTCTTAAACTTTTTGAGGGATCATGTATTCCTGATGAAAACTATGGGATCTTTCTCACTAAAAATACACACATGCACGAATACTCACAAAACATTCCATACAATTTCCCTTGATTTTCAGCCTTTGGAGTCCATGAACCTTGGGTTTAAAACCTGTTTTAGAGGATTATTTGATAATGATCCAAAAACCCACTGGATAATGCTGGAATTGTTAAAAATTATAATCAAGTGTTTTACTCAAATTACAAAAACATTCATATTTCATTAATTAATGGAGAACCCAGAAATTTAAGTCCTGTGTGAATTTAATGTCTACCTAATTTAACCTGAAATTATTATTCAATTTCAGTATCTTAGCCCTAGACAATAACCTCCTGAGAGGTGCCTGAAAAAATACATCGTTATAATAAAACTTCCTTTAAAGAAAGATTGTCTTTTGGGGACAATGGTTCAGTCTCATGCTACTGATATTGCCCAGTAGTAACCTGGGATTCTTACTTCCTCTTGTAAGCCCTTAAGGATACAAGTTCAGCTTCCTACCTCCTTAAATCCTTAGCATCCTCCCTGAACATGAAACTGTACAGCACCCAACCTGAAACTGTTCTGGGTCCCAATTATTAACAACTAGAGGCCCAATGCACAAAATTCATGCATGGGGGCGGGGGGAGGAAGGGGGGTCCATCAGCCAGGCCTGCACCCTCTCCAATCCAGGACCCCTTGGGGCATGTCCGACTGCCTCTCGCAATCCGGGACCACTGGCTCCTAACCGCTCACCTGCCTGCCTGCCTGCCTGCCTGCCTGATCGCCCCTAACCACCTCTGCCTGCCTGCCTGATCGCCCCTAATTGCTCCCTTATTGGCCTGATTGCACATAATTGCTCCCCTGCTGGCCTGATCGCCCCTATATGCCTCTGCCTCACCCTGCACCCAGGACCTAGGATTCCCTCCTCTGGCCGGTCGCAGGCACCCAGGACCCGGGCCAGCTTTGCCTGAGTCGGCTGCAGCGGCAGGAGACCATGGGACGGGAAGCTTGTCCTTCTCCCGGGCCACAGGCACAGGCGCAGCCGCTGGCGCCCAGGACCACAGTGAGGGCAGGCGGCTTGTCCCTCACCGGGGTCGCAGGCACAGGCACAGCCGCTGGTGCCCAGGACCACAGAGCAGGTGGCTTGTCCCTCTCCCGGGCGCAGCCTGGCTGGTCCCCATTCCTCTCTCGCGAGCTCATTTGTGCCTGGCTGGTCCCCATTCCTCTCTCCCCAGTGTTGAGTGTCTGAGCAGTTCCAAAGCGTGGGCATTTGCATATTAGCTCTTTATTATATAGAATGATACTGGTCTATCAGACTAGAAAAACGTTCTCAAACTCTTTGGTCTCAGGATTTTTATGCTCTTAAAAATTATTTAGAGCCCCATAAAACTTTTGTCAGGTTAATTATACCTATTATGGTTTCCAGTTCTAGGCATTGAAACTAACAAATGCTTTAAATATTAATTCATTTTAAAATAACAATAAGCCCATCATATATTAGCAAAACTTTTTATTGAAACAGTTTTCAAGGCCCTGGCCACATAGCTCAGTTGGTTAGAGCATCGTCCCAATACACGAAGGTTCTGGGTTCCATCCCTGGTCAGGGCACATATAAGAAGCAACCAATGAATGTTTAAGTGGAACAACAAATCAATGCCTCTCTCTCTCTCTCTCTCCTCCCCCTTCTCTCTCTAAAATCAATTTTAAGAAATAGTTTCCAAAACAAAACGAGTGAGAAGAGTGGCACTGTTCAACATTTTTCAAATCTCTTTAATGCCTGGCTTAATAGAAAGGAGCTGGATTTTCACATCTGCTTCCACATTTTAATCTGTTGTGATATCAGTCATGTCAGTCTTTAGAAAACTCCACTCAACACTCATGAAAGAATCAGAGTGAAAAAGACAAATAACGTCCTAGTATTACCATGAAAAGTTCTGGGCTTGAGAAACCCTGGAAAAGAATCTCAAGAGCCTCTGGGCTGCCCTAGCTGATTTGGCTCAGTGGATAGAGCATCGGCCTGCGGACTGAAGGGTCCCAGGTTCCATTCCAGGCAAGGGCACATGCCCTGGTTGTGGGCTCCATCCCCAGTGGATGTGGGCGTGCGGGAGGCGGCCGATCAGTGATTCTCTCTCATCATTGATCTTTCCATCTCTCTGAAATCAATAAAAATATGTTTAAAAATTTTTAAAAAGACCCTCTGGGCTAAAGCCAGCTGTTAATGTCCCAAGTCCTTTATTTCCTCCTTCAAGTCTTTCTTAAGTGAGCAGAATTAAAACTAGAGCAATAAATTCTACAATTTACTTTATAGTTCTTTCTGTACATTGTTCTTTCACCCGACTAGTAAATCTCAACATGTTTCTTAGCCATTTCTGAGCATCAAAATAAAAGGCTGATGAAACTAAACATTTACACCTGTTCTCTCCTTCCTAGCAACCAAGTAAACAACTATCTAGGGAGATAGTTATAATGCCATACCCATACCAACTTGGGAATTAATCTAGACTGTTAGTAATAAGATCCACCCAAAACTAATCTAGATTATAGTTAAGCTTTAAAAATGTAAACGTACATTTCCCACAGCAGTACAAACCCACAAAAGCCCCCCTTGGTATGCCCAAGACGTACAAAACTGAACTGAGTTAAAAGCTTAATGGAGTAAGTGTGCTAAATTTAAAAGTTCAAGTGCATTATGGAGTTGAATGAAAAAAAAACAGTTTTCTAGATAATTACTAAACAAGTGAAAGGTCCAAAATGACTTTAAAAAGTCAAAGTCGTCTTAGCAAACAAAAGGCCAGACAAAAACACCTTATTGCTTTAAAAAAAAAAAAAATAGCCGAAAGCGCGGTTAACTAGAAAGGGATTAAGAAAAATTTAGCACAGACAATCGGACTCTCCTGATGGGAGTGCAAATTCCAAGAAAATTCTTGATACTAACATCGAAATGGAGCCCTTTGCCATAATAGGCAGCTTTCTGCCAATGTTCTGCGGCTGCTCCAAAGGCACGAAGCTTTCCTCTCTCTCCCTAAAAAGTATTAGTCTTCCTCAGTTAATGCCCAGAGGGAACGCTTTCCGTGGCGCGAGCAGATTTGTTCTACTTTTGTTTCTGGATTACCCCGAGTGCTCCCTTTCCACGGGAGAGCTGCTGAGCCAATCCCGAGTAAGAAATGGAAAGGCACCAGAAAAGAGGCGACAGCTCTGCACCCCCACAGGGAAAAGGGCTCAGGACCGAGCAGCGGCGGCCCGTCCCCAGCTGCAACCCGAACGGAAAGCGGAGCTTCCCAGGTTCCCAGCGACACCCGACAGCGTCTCCCTCCCTCCCTCCCCCCGCCCCCACGTCTCCGCTCCGGGACTGTCCACAGATCCAGGACCCAAAAGTGGAGTCCGCCCGCTTTTCCGGGCCCCCGAGCCTCCGGGGCAGGTTCTCTCCCGTTACATAACTGGGGCCCAGGGCCCTGCTCCAGCAATCAGTCCTCTCACGAGGGAGGCAGGCGGGTTCCCCAAGGACTCCCCCTCCCAGGGAGGTGGGAGCTGGGCTCTGGGCTCTGCACGGGGGACGACTCTCTCGAGGAGGCCGCGACCACGGGCGCCGGGACACAGGGTGATGAGCGAGCGCGGAGGGGGCAGCCGGCTCCCGGAGGCCCCGGGAGGCCCCGCCGCCCCGGGCCCCAGTGCACTCGCCTCCCCAGCCCGCCGAGTCCCCACCGGCCGCCGCCTCCCCCCCGTCTGCGCTCCCCTCCCCCGCGCTGCCATCCCCCAGCCCCAAGCCCGGCGGCGAGCGGACCTGCCGAGCGAGGCCCCCGCCGCCGCCATCAGACGGCTCCCAGCCCGGTACCTGGTCAGACATGGTGACGGCGCTTCACCCGGGGTCTCCGCACCGCAGCGGCCTCGGGTAGGCAGGACCTCGCTCCGGGGTTTACAAACCCGTCCCTCTTCCCCACAGCACAACACCGCGGCTGGAGGGACTTCCGCTGAGCCGCGCGTCACTTCCGCTCCGCGGTGGGAGTGGGGCCGGGGAAGGAGCCGAGGCGGAGCGCAGACGGGGCGGGCGGGCGGGGGTCACCCGCGGCGGGAGGGCTCGGAGCTGCGGGCGGCGGGCGTGCGAGTGCATGAACGACAGTCTGGTCTGCTCCGCGGAAGACCGGGCCCTGCGCCTCCATCCCGAGCCCCCCCGCCCCCCCGGGGAGAAGTTCCGGGTCCCCAGCCTCGGAGAGTGGGATTTGCGGGCTGCCCCGCCCCTCCCTCCGACACCTAGCCCGTTTCCGAAGGCTGAGCCCAGAGCCTTCTATTGTCTCCGCCTCGCCGGTCAACCTCCCCGGATAAATGGGATTGGACACCAGCGCTCCTTGCCCTAGAGCTAAGGTTTTTGCTTAACCGGCCCCCACCCCCACCCTGCAAACACGTGACCTTGATTGGGTGCGGGGAGGGGGGTGCAAAACAAAACAAGGATCTCATTGGACACAATCCGGGTGGATACTGATGGAAAAGATGCTGCTGAAAAGTTCTGAACTGGTGGGGAGGAGGAGCTAATTACGACCCTTGAATTCGTTGCTTTTGAGTTAAAGAAGGATCCTTCTATGATTTCTTCTTTAAAATACAATGGCCCTACAAAAAATAAATAAATAAGTAAATAAATGATAAAATAAAATACAATGGCCCTACTGGCATAAGCATAGAGGATATAGACAAATGAAATAGAATAGAGATTTGGAAATAAATCAAGAAGCACTCACATCAGTTAATTTTCAACAAGAATGCCAAGACAATTCAATGGTGAAAGAAATCTTTCAACATAATGTTGCTGGACAACTGGGTACCCACATGCAAAATAATGAGTTTGGATCACTACCTTGGAATTTATGAACATTTAACTTAAAAATGAATCGAAGGCCTAAATGTAAGAGCCAAAACTATAAAACTCTTAGGAGAAAACAAAGGCATAAGTTTTACCGTTGGATTAGGGATGGCATTTAGATGTGACAGAATTTATTTCAATTTATGAAAATAAATTTAATTTCATCAAAATTAAAAACTTTTGTATTGAATAGACAACGGTAAAGAAAGGAAGAAAATATTTGCAAATACATATATATGCTAGGGTCTAATATTCAGAACACATAAAGAACCATTACAATTCAATTATAAAAAGACAACCCAATATTAAAATTGACTAAAATAATCTGAATAGTCATTTCTTCAAATGACATTTGTATGCTCAACATCATTAGCAATCAGGGAAATGCAACTTAAAACTACAATGAGATACCACTTCACACCACTAGGATATCTATAATTAAAATGATCATTAGAAGTGTTGAAAAAGGTATGGAGAAACGTTTTGGTCCCAGAACTCCTTTAAACCTTTAAAAATTGCTGAAGATTCCAAAGAGCTTTTGTTTACATGTTATTGCTATCAATATTTAACATGTTAGAAATTAAAACTGAGAAAAAAATTTAAATATGTATTTGTTAAAAAATAATAAGCCCTTGAAGTGCATAAATAACATATTTGTATAAAAAATGACCATGTTTTCCAAATTCAAAAAATAAAAAACCTAATGAGAAGAATAACAGTGTTTTTTGTTTTTGCAAATGTCTTTAATTTTTTAAATGCCTGGCTTGATAGAAGACACCAGGTAGTTGT
This sequence comes from Eptesicus fuscus, assembly GCF_027574615.1. NCBI lineage: Eukaryota > Metazoa > Chordata > Mammalia > Chiroptera > Vespertilionidae > Eptesicus > Eptesicus fuscus. Next base: position 84,105,628 of record NC_072483.1, on the reverse strand, counting down.
ATCAACTTCATTCAATTGTTGCCATGTTATAATTTGTTTATGTAAAGAACATACAACCTCATGCAGGTATATAATTGGAGGAGGAAGGAAGGGCTATTTTAACAGCTTTTTCAGGTAATCGTGGTATTTTCTTTGATAGTACACCCCAACTGGACAAGTGGTAGTTTCCTTTTTTAAAATATGTTTTTATTGATTTTAGAGAGAGAGGAAGGGATGGGGAGAAACAGAGAGAAAGAAACAACAATGTGAGAGAAACGCATCGACTGGTTGCCTCCTGCACCGGCCCCAACCAGAGCCCTTGACAGGAATCCAACCCGGACACTTCAGTCTGAGGGCTGATGTTCTATCTATTGAGCAAAACCGGCTGCGGCTGTAAGGCCCCAAATTTTAGACTCTATTCCTTTCTGTTGCTTCTTACAAAGCCTTAAGGGATTTCTTTCCTGATCTCATCTCTTTCTTATAATATCTTGCCACTCTCTTCTAAAAATAACCTCTATTAAGTTTCTATTTTCTACTCCCTCCCCCCAGGGCTCAGTAGACATGTGGTCTGCTGCTCAAATAATCTTAAGCAACAGTTTCGCAAAATGTTTTGCCACTGCATCTCATGGCATCTTTTAGGCCATTGATATTAGGTTTATTCTGCCCACCACCCACCTGTTATGTAAATGTCACATAGGTTTGTTGGTTTTTAGTGTTCCACTCTGAGCAATGAACAAAACCAATAAAGCCTCTACTCTCGTTGAGCTTACATTCTATAGGATTCTTCTAATTCTGCAGATGGTTTTCTTTTAAAACATGCTACCCTAGCCGGTTCGACTCAGTGGTTAGAGCATCGGCCTTAGGACTGAAGGGTCCCAGGTGCCATTCTGGTCAAGGGCACATGCACAGGTTGCTGGCTCGATCCCCAGTAGGGGGTGTGAAGGAGGCAGCCAATCAATGATTCTCTCTCATCATTGATGTTTTTAATCTCTCTTTCCCTCTCCCTTCTTCTCTGAAATATATATATTTAATTGCTTGCCCTAGCTGGTTTGGCTTAGTGGAAAGAGTGTCGGCCTGCAGACTGAAGAATTCTGGGTTCGATTAGTCAAGGGCATGTACCTTGGTTGCAGGCTCCTCCCAATTGGGGCCCCAGGGCCTGTGCAGGAGGCAACCAATCGATGTGTTTCTCTTACATTGATGTCTCTCTGTCTTTCCTTCTCCCTCCCTTCCACTTCCCTAAAAATCAATGGGAAAATATCCTCAGGTGAGGATTAACAAAAAACAAAAACAAAAACACATGCTTGTTTGAAAATGAACTCAGGATTTGTTGGTGTTTTCTTCTTTTTATTTTGGGATTAAATTTATGAAAGTTGGGGATAGTGGAACCAAGGAAGCGCTTAGGTATAGAAGAAGCTACAGGCAGTGCTCTGCTTTGGCCCTCCCGAATTGTTATAGGAAGAAAGTGAGTCACGTAGGGCAGAATGGGCTGACGGAGCAGTAAAAGTCACAGTGACAGAAGTGAGCCAAGCTGGGCTCCTATTAGCTCACTGAAAAGTCAGAGAAAAGGGGGCCTTGGAGACAGGTTCAGGGGGTTACGTGGGACGAAATGCCACTGCCTGCTGCTCCCCTGGTTGCAAGTCTTGCTGGGACCCTTTGAGTTTAGAAGAAAGAGAACATAGATACATGCTTGAAAAAGTGGGGAGAAAGCTCTGGGCGTGCCCCAAAGGAAGCCCACAAGAATTTGTTTTAATGAGGTGTGATAAGACATGAAGACATGAAAATGACTGTTATAAAGAAAAAAATGTTGCTGGGGGTGGGAACTGCCAGAGAGAGATAAATGGAGAAAAGAGGAGACAGGTGTAATACTTTAAACAAGAAAGAATTTTAATTTAAAAAAGAAAGCTAAAGAATTTTTAAAAAATGATGTTTCTTTTTAAATATGTTTTTCTTATTGATTTCATGAGAGAGAGGGAGAGAGAGAGACAGAAGCATCAATGATGAGAGAGAATCATCAGCTGTCTTCTGCATGCCCCCCAGTGGGGATGGAGCCCACAACCCAGGCATGTGCCCTGACTTGGAATCGAACCACAACCTCCTCATTCATAGTTTGACACTCCACCACTGAGCCAAGCTGGCAGGGCCATAATTTTACACAGGGAAAGGATACAGATCGAAATCAGCTAATGGGAGAAACACACAGGGCAAAATCTGGCAGAGTTCCAAACACAAAACTTCCATTGTCCTCTCCCATCAGTGAGGATGTTGTTACCCTCCCAACACTGAAGTGTGACAATATTCATAGATTATCACCAACTAGGTTCAGAGATTTTTAAAAAATATTTTTATTGATTTCAGAGAGAGGAAGGGAGAAGAGAGAGATCCACTGGGGAGGATCGCCCACAACCGGGGCATGTGCCCCTGACTGGAATCAAACCTGGGACCCCTCAGTCCGAAGAGGCTGGCACTATATCCATTGAGCCAAACCAGCAAGGGCAGGTTCAGAGATTTTTATTGGGGCTTAATAATCTAGGCATACCGATTGGTTGATTGATTGATTGCCCGTATGGTTGAACTTACGGCCTGGTTGATCACATGGTTGGTCTTTCCTGAATGAGCAATCCCCACCCTAAACAAAGACACTCCTATCAAATATGATATAGATTACCTCCCAGAAGCCAAGGGCAAAGGCCAGACTTGGGCAAGGCCAAAGTATCTTCCTACCTAATAAAAGGGTAACATGCTAATTGACCGTACCTTCGCTATGCCCACAGCCAATCAGGGCGCTATGCAAATTAACCAAGATGGCAGCCCCCACACGCTGCCCCACCCCCCATCACTGAGCTGCTGACAGACCTGGGCTGGCGGGAGGCACGGGGCCTCCCGCCGCTCTAATCGCTGAGCGGCTGACGGAACCAGGCCAGCAGGAGGCACCCAGATTGCTGCTGGCGGCACGAGGTGGGCAGCGCCTGCCCCACGCCGCCACCGCTGCCCGGGGCTAAGCCCCGACCCTGAAAGAAGGCGGAAGACGGTGGCCAGAGCCAAGGCCTGGGTCCCCCCAGTGCCGGCAGAAAACTGGTGCAGGCAGCCAGGTGAATGAATGTCTTGCACGAATCTTCGTGCAAACGGGCTTCTAGTATATAATAAAAGGCTAATATGCAAATTGTCCACCCATGGCCCCTCCCCCTGACGGCCCCCGCCCCCAATCCATCCTGGCCACAGGCCAGACCCCACCTGTGCACAAATTCGTGCACCAGGCTTCTAGTTTACCATAATTAACAAGAACTTCAATTTATTTATTTTTTTCAAATCATTTTCCACCCTCATTGTATATATTCCCCCCCCCCCATGGTAATCTTTCTGATTACATACAAATGACAGATTTTTAAAAAATATTTTTTTATTGATTTTAGAGAGGAAGGGAGAGGGAGAGAGAGATAGAAACATCAATGATGACAGAGAATCATTAATTGGCTGCCTCCTGCACGCCCCCTACTGGAGATTGAGCCCGCAACCCAGGCATGTGCCCTTGACCAGAATCAAACCTGGGACCCTTCAGTCTGCACGCTGACGCTCTGTCCACTGAGCCAAACCAGCTAGGGCACAAATGACAGATTTTTATGACCAATTAATCTTCAATAGTTTTCAGAGAGGGGTGTGTGGCCACAGATACAGAAATCGTTGAACCATTATAAAAGCTAGCTACCTTTTATTTGCAGGGAGGAAAAAAGTTTTATTCATTTATACACAAACAGAAAACCAGTAGCCATAGCTCTCCAACTTCAGCACAGAACTCACCAGTTGGTTACAGTAGTTCCAGATCTCAAAGAGCTGTTTTCTGTTCACAGACACATAAAACGTTTTTAGTTATGTAACTCACAATGTCCCACAGACAAGACAAATAACAAAGAGTGGCAGGACAAACAGAAAGACAAATGAACAAATAATCAAAAAACAAACAAAGTCACATACTCTGCCTTCTGCTAGCCAACCGGGTCAAGATTCCCTGTGCCTATCTGACTGCCATCTAGCGCACACCAAATAGTCGTATCATAAACAAACAAATATGCCAGATTTCATGTTATTGCCAGCAACAGTTGTACAAATCAAAACCAGAACAACATCCAGACTTGGCCATTAACCAGAAACAGAAACAGAAACAGAGGAAGACATTTAGTCCGTAAAGCTCTATTGCCACGTGAGAGGCAACTCCAGAGCCAAAGAGATTATGTCTAGGTGAAAAGAGTACTCCTCTGGCACTGCAGTCTACTCAGGGCCGACAGGTAAATCATTTGGAAAGAAAATTTACTTGCAAAGAAAGTTATGAAGGAGGCCAGTTTTCAAAGGCTTGCTCATTAAAAAAACAACACCAGAACAAATAAACAAAGCATTCATTTAAAGACAAATACGTTACCAAGTTAACAATTAGTTAACAAAAAATTGCATTTTTCTCACATCATTATCTTTGTTTAAATTCTCACCCGAGGATTTTTTTAATTGACTTGAGAGAGAGAGGAACACCAGTGCGACACAGAAACATCGATCGGTTGCTCCCCATACCCACCATATGCAGCCAGACCCGGGATTGAACCCACAGCGTTTACTGCACAGGACGTTTACTGCCAACCAACTGAGCTACCCAGCCCAGGGCTCAGATGATTATCTTATCGGCCAAGCTTTATCCTGTCTTCAGATATCAGCACTGCAAAAGTCAGCGGAAGAGTTGTTTTTCTTTGGGAGTAAATAATTTACAGAAAGGCTCAAGGTTTCATTGAATTTGGGTCCTAGAACTAGACCCTAGTTTTGTTGTGTCTTGTTTTTGTTTCTTAGGAGGGTACACCGTGGTCTGTGTGTTCCCTTTCTGTAGGGTATGATATGCATGTTTACCCTTAGTGGAAGCAGGCCAGTGTTTATTTTTTAAAATATATTTTTGTTGATTTCAGAGAGGAAGAGAGAGGGAAAAAGAGAGAGAACATCAATGATGAGAGAGAATAATTTATTGGCTGCCTCCTGCACGCCCCACACTTGGGAATAGAGCCCACAAGCCGGGCATGTGCCCTGACAGGAATCAAACTGTGACCTCCAGCCTTTAGTTTCCTTCTTGATGTCACCTCTTGTCTATTTGAATTATTGTCTTAATTTAATTATATGGGCACTGTGCAAAGACAACTTCTAGGAAATGCCACATAAATAAGTTTCTCACTGAATAGTTTCACTTCTCTTTGTGTAAAGGGTTCAAGCTTTGGACACAAGGAAAAGAACTTTACTTCTTGCAGATATTCATTCATTAAATGTTTACAAATCACTTAATGAGATCTGACTTCATGACTAGCACATTATTCCTTATAAGGATCCAAGTAAGTGAAAGATACAGATTCCATTCTTTAGCAGATGCACTGCCATTAAGGACACTAGACCCCAAAAAGTATAAAGTTATACAACAATATAAAGAGACACAGTGTTTCCAATTAATCTGCCCACCCCACCCTACCCCCCTCTCCCAATCAAGCCATTTTGGTTTCTTGTTTCCCTGACCACACTGGATCCTATGGTATAATCAGTCATGCTCTTGTCTGTACCATAGATCCCCTACCCCTTGATCCCCCCCTGACTTTCACCTTTTTGTGTTACTTAGTTCAGAATTTTCATTTCTCTTGATGCCCGGTTGTAAAGCTGCTTGTGAAAATCAAGTTACCTAGTGTTCCATAACTTCCAGGAGGTTGTTCGTTAATATTTGCAGGCAATCTGGAAATTGGGACTGGGAAGTGAGAAAAGAAATTTTACTGCTATTGGAAGCCAGACTTGTGTAAGAATTGGGGTATTTAAACCAGTCAAGGAGACTGAAAGTTATCAGAAAAGCAAATTATGAGAGGAGTTAGCTTGAAACGCAGGCAGATAGGGCAGGGATCCAGTGGGAACACAGACAGGGGGCAGACACGGCAGTTTAAGTAAGCCCAATAACAGAAACCAACCATGCTGGGAAAAAAATAAAATAAAATGTTTTTGGATAGAGAGCGGGAGGCATGGGAAACCAAGGGAGGGCCTGCAATAAACAAGGTGTACGTACACATAGAAACAGAAGGTGCAGGTTCGTTGCTGGGCACCTTGAGGGACTCAATCAGGGGGTGACATAGATAGATAGGGAGCAGGCTGGTAGCACAGATCTACTCCTAGGACGACTTGCTTTGCTGGCATCCCATTCTTTGGGCCCCCTCCCCGTTGGGGAGTCTGAATCTGCTTGTCATAAATTCTCCACACTTTTGCTTACATCTTCTGGTCCGCGTAGCTCATTCTTCAGCATCCCGAGACACGACACCGGGAAAACACCTCGGCTCACCGTTCCGGTTATCAATTACTCTCATCAAAGAACAGAACATCTACATTCATACCCTAGAGTCATTGCATTAAAAAAAAAAAGTGTGTGTGTGGGGGGAGAGGCCCACATAAATTTGAAACACATCTGTGCAAAACAGTCACTTTGGCCAGAAAGAACCATCAGGAGAGCTCGCAGACACTGGGACTCCCAAACTGTCATCCTGAGGACTTCAAGGCAGGAAGGAGTACAGCCTAGCGGCTTGCACTTCTCAAGTTACATGTGGCCTGAGGCAGACACCGAGACACACAGGGACTATTTCACAGGCGAGGCTTAAAAATAATCACAAGCAAAGTTTCATTTTGATTGCTGTGCCGTCTACAGGCAGAAAGACGCGGCGCCTTGCAAAATCTCGCGACAATTCCGTGGTTCTCCCGCCCCTCCCCCGTGGCGGGAATATTGCGGAAGTGACGTCACGTACGCCTCATGCGTCTCGCCGCCCGCCGGAAGCGCGTTGCCTCCCAGAATCCTCGGTGAAGGAGAAGCGCGTTCGCGCGTCCTGCACGCAGTGCAGTGTGGAACCTCTAGGCAACGTGGGCTGGTGCTCTGCAGGGAAGCGTGCGCGTTGGTGCTTGGCCAGCCGCGGCCTTGCGGGCTCGGGGGGCCGCAAGTCTGGTCTTTCTCCATTAGGATAAGCGCTCACGGCGGGCCGCGCCGCGCCCTGACCCGGCCTAACCATGCTGGTGCTGTTTGAAACGTCCGTCGGCTACGCCATCTTTAAGGTAGGGGGGAGATTGAGCCGTTGGAGGGGGAAGGCGGGTGTTGGACCGGCGGGGAGAAGGAAAGACTGACGCGGGGGATGACACTGCTCAGGGGAGCATGGGTGCCTTTTATGCGCCCCTGCCCTGAAAGGAGGGGGAAGGCTTTGGGCCCGGGAGGCGGCGTGTTTCGGCGAACACGTGGCCTCGCTCTTTGGGGTGCAGGGTTCTGGGTTAGAGGGTTTGGCCCGGTTAGAGAGGTGAACAGAGGCCATATTACACTTTTAAAGGTTATGAAGGAGTTCGGGTTTTATCCTGAGTGTTTTTTTTTAATATATTTTTTTTTATTGATTTCAGAGAGGAAGGGAGCGGGAGAGATAGAGACATCAATGATGAGAGAGAATCATTGATTGGCTGCCTCCTGCACACCCCGCACTGGGGATCGAGCCCGCAACCCAGGCATGTGCCCTTGGCCGGAATCGAACCCAGGACCCTTCAGTCTGATGCTCTACTCACTGAGCCAAACCGGCTAGGGCTATCCTGAGTGTTTTGAAGGATGGCTGAAAAGTTTTTAACGAGAGGAAAAAATTGCCTGTGCTGTATGACTGGATTACAGGGCTGCAGGAAGGGAAGCAAGGGTGGTTTTGCATTAAACTAGACAAGCTAAAGATGCTTTGATTAAGGGTGATGTGAAGATGATCATCGGAGAATTTTAAAGGTAGAACTGACGGGATTGGCCGATGGCTTGAATGGGGTTTTGGTGTAAGTAAGTGGGTGCGTGATGATAGGGAAGAGAAGAGAAACAGGTTGTTGCGTTTTTAGTGGGGGGCGGGCACTAAAGAGTTACAGGTTAGCTGTATGAAGCTTGCGATGTTTATACGTGGAAATACAATCGTCATTTCAAGTTTTGAAGCCTACCTAGGGGAGAAATCTGGGTTGATGATAATCGAGTTGAGATTAGGTTGTTTTAAGTAGGTAAAGTTTGAGGTTAAGGCTTCAGTGGGAGGCTATTGAAATGTTAGGAAGAATGAGGTAAATTGAGTGCCAGACACTCTTCTGAGCTCCACTTCCAGTAGCTTGTTCTATGAAAATGCAACATGTGTGTATACAAAAATGTTTTGAAGGATAAGGAAAGTTTATAAATAACCTAAATATTTATCAATAAAAGCATAAATGATGGTATATTCATACACAGCAATTCTAGGTTGTTAAAACCTAAAATTACATCCATGGTATGCTAAGTGTGTGGTATGCACAAATAAAATGTCACACAGTCAAAGAGTCTTAAAGAATATATCCCTAGATGTTAATAACTGATTCTTAGATTTAAAGTGCCCCTTTTTTTCTTTGCATTTTAAGTTTTCCTGTGTCAGGATGTGTCTTACAATTGATGGCATCTTAGTTTTAAAGAAATCCATAATACTTGCATGTTGGGATGATTAGCAGTAAATAACAAAATTTATTCTATAGAAAGTAGTTAATTGATCATATAGGATATGCATATTTTATGTTGATAGATGCTACCAAATTGCCTTCAAGAAATTCTCTTAGTTTCACTTAAATCAAGAGGGAATAAAAGTTATTTCTCTACACCCTGACCAATACTCTGTGATAAGTCGACTACTCAAGTACAAGATAGGGTAGGATCAATCTTAAAATACATTCTTCCCCTCATCCCCCACCTCCCATTTAACATCCTTGAAATTAGGATGTCTTACAGTTGACAGCAGGTCAGTTTAATTGGCAGTGTAAAATAATGGTATATTAAAAGTGTTCTAAAGAAAGTCTATTAATAAGATATGCTTTTTGAAGGGGTTAAGGTGTCCTTAAAAATAGAAAGTTTTCAGCAAAGACATCCCCCACCACCACCACCACTAGATCTGAATTCCATCCAGTTATTTAAATGTGCTACCTGAGCTACTAATTTGAAAATTTTATACTGGGTAAGAAAACTGGTTCATTATTTCAGAGGAAAAAAATAACTTATACCATCCTCATTTCACATATGCAGTTGTACTTGAAGTGTGTAGGTGTATATGGGTGCCTAAGCTGTGCATTTATTTATTTATCGTTAATCCTCACCCAAGGATATTTTTTCGTTGATTTTTAGAGAGTGTGGAAGGGAGGGAGAGAGACAGAAACAGTGATTGTTATTGGGGCTGGGGATCCGGGTATGTGCCCTTGACTGGAATCTAACTCAGGACCCTTCAGTCTGAGGGCGGACACTCTAACCACTGAGCAACTGTCAAGGGCTAAGCTGTGCTATTTTTAAAAATTACTTAAATGTTTATTACAGGTTTTGAATGAGAAGAAACTTCAAGAGGTTGATAGTTTGTGGAAAGAATTTGAAACTCCAGAGAAAGCAAATAAAATGTAAGTCATCTTGAAAATAAGAATGTAGCATTTCACATCTTTAGGGGTTCTTTTTACATACCCCTCCCCTCTTCACATAATTGTTATATTCATAACTTTTGTTTTATAATGTATTTCAGGAATGATATTGGTATAAGCCTAATTATTAGATTTCCTTATTTGGAGCATAAGCTATCTCTTTGTATTAGTTTCAGACTAGATTGGGCAGCAACACAAAATTACTTTTTTGTAAGTTCTTTCAAAGCACGAACTGATTGTGAATTAAGTATAAATTTCTGTTAAAAGTAATATTTGTCAAAAAGCATGGATTTAACTTTTAGTTTCTCTAAGTTAGTGTTATTCAAATGTTTTTTAACTTAATTTGCAGTTTATTCATTCTTTATGACTTCTACTTCCTAGCTCCCACTGGAGGAATAACTAGCTAGGAAATCCTGGAAAGGTAGCCTGAGTTCCCCAAGGTCTCTGGAGTGGAAAATAGAGTGTAATGTTGATGCCAGCTTATGGAATGAGTGGTAAGAGAGCTGGCTTTTCCTCAGGGTAGTCAAGATGGCTTTCACCATCTGTGAATCACCTTTTGAGATAACCCATTTAGTGAATGTGGTCCTAGGAAGGACCTGACTAATACCTTGATACATGTGGGTTTAGGTTATGTCGTTGGGTGCTAAGGGACATGTCATAATTCACCTGCTAGTGCTAATAAAAACTCACAAGAATAGAAAAAAACGATTAAAGCTTGCTAAAAGATAAAAGAGTGTTGAACCCAAAGAAATGTCATACTAAATAGAGAAACAAATGCGTAGTTCCAGCATTTGTAGTGGCAAAAACCCAAATCTGAAATAATGCTCATTGATACTATAATTGTTAAATAGATTTTAGTATATCTATAGATCTCTTACAAATCTAGAGTGAGTGGTCCATGATATACTGAGAAAACCATGCTTCAGATTTTGTATAATGTGATCCCATTTTTGCCATGTTCTTGTGCATCTATATATGCATTTATGCAAATATGAGAGGTATGAGCAAATGCCACTGCAGAAGGTTGCAAATAGGGGTGAAGTGAGACAGGATAGATGAAATTCTTACTTTTTCCTCAAATCGTTGTATTGTTGGGTGTGTATTTAAGGGGCCAACAGGGTGTTTCTGACCAGGTAAGAAAAGCTTGCTTAAGATAATATTTTAGACACAATAGAAGACTGATTTTCTCTCTCTCTCTCTCTCTCTCTCTCTCTCTCTCTCTCCTCTCCCTCTCTCTCCCTCCCTCCCTTCCTCTCCCTCTCCCTCTTCCTCTCCCTCTCCTCTCCTCTCTCCTCTCTCTCTCTTCCTAAAATATATTTTTATTGATTTCAGAGAGGAAGGGCGAGGAGGAGAGAAACATCAATGATGAAAATCATTTATTGGCTGCCTCCTGCACGCCCCCTACTGGGGATTGAGCCCACCACCCGGACATATGCCCTTGACTGGAATTGAATCTAGGACCCTTCAGTCCCCAGACTAATGCTCTATCCCCTGAGCCAAACTGGCTAGGGCTAATTTTCTCTTTTTAAAGGGATATATATGCTTTAATTGGCTGGGTTAACTTGATTCATTGTTGTCAATGATGTATTCTTGTTGGAACTGAATCTAAGTGATCTCACTCAACTATTCGTCACTACCACTGAGACAGCAATGGATTAAATATCTTTGTTTCCATATGAAATGATGTTACTCTGCACATAAGTGTGGGAGAAAGAAGGGAGTAAAATTAAAATAAGGTTGACAGGAATCAGATCTGACAATAAGTTGTTTAATGGTATTTTTACTGGAAAGACAGACTCTTATGTCTTTTCTTAGGCATCTGAGTCTAGCGTTAAACAACAGAGGTTATGTTGAAGCTTTAGCATCTTTCCTGTGGTTTAGATGTGGTAGCCGACCTCTTTCCTGTTCTATGTTTCCTTCAAAGCCTACAACCTTCTCTATAATAGTCCGAACATTAGTAGGCTAACGTTTAGAGGAACTGGTCATTTTGTGAAGAATATCTAACTTTGCACCCTGGTACCCTTTGACAGGAACATTTGTTTTATCAGTGCATGCTTTGGAAACAGCCCGACACCCTTTCCTAAATACGTGGCTTTTACAGAAATCAGCGTGCCTGCATGACATTTTTTTTCTTTCTTCTAGAGTTAAGCTAAAACATTTTGAGAAATTTCAGGATACAGCAGAAGCATTAGCAGGTAAAGTCAAAGGCTAACTTTTTTGTTTTTAATCTTGGCAATTTGTTATCCTTATTAAAAAATTGTTTGCTTCAGTTGCCTGAGTTAACCTTATTCAATGTTGTCAATGATGCATTCTTTTCAGAACTGAATTTAAGTGATCTAACAAATCGTCACTACCACTGAGACAACATTGAGTTAGCTTTTTTCACCATAGGGCTGGTTCCCCCCCCCCCATGTGATGAGAGCTGAGAAGTGGTTAAATTGATCTCCCTGTGGAAACCAACAGCATAATGCTAAAGCACAATTCAGTAAAAGCTGTTCTACAAGGGACCAAGGTAATGTGGTCAAGCACACAGCTCTGATCATTCTACTATAATGGTAAAGTTGAGAATAGCCAGCATTCCCAGTTGAAATAATAAAACAGCTCTCCAAGGAAACACATTTTTAGTTTGAAAAAGCACAACATTATTAAAAGTTTTAGGAAAACTAATACCTTTACGTTTGTGTGTATTTATTATGAAACTCAGAGAGGCATAAGAGCTGTTACCTAAGGAGGTGTGATTTTTTTATGCTTTAGAAGAATGAATGGCTCATCCTTCAATTAGTCCTGATGGGACAACAGACATACGGTAATAGGGTTTATTAACTTGACTTGGCTTCAGTAGGCAGTTAGTTTTACACGTTGTTTTTTTAATATTAGGGGACACAAGACCAGATATAAAACCCTAATCATAAATTTTTCATTTACTTAGATTCTATATCAAATCAGCCAACTACTTGAAGTATAATTTGAAAATGAAGGCCCATAAGTAAGGATGTGTCTTAATGAATTTGACAGACCCAAATAATTTGGTTCATCAGCCACAGGAGAAGGATGTAGTTCTCTTGTGAAATTTAGGAATCCAACTAAATAAATATGCTGGATTATTAATGTGCCATCCTAATCTTGGCAGATGGGTTAGCTGAAGGAAGACCCAACAATGGGCCAATTTTTTTAATTTTTAAAAATGGTTCTAGGGCTGCTAAATTGGTAATAAAAGCCTTATAGCGCCATAAAGCACAACTATGATAATTTTTACCTGGGGAATTTTTTAAAATATAGTTCTGTACATCATAGCTTTAAAAGTAAATATGGGTAAATGCATTCGGATGCATTCGTCACATAGAGTTATAAAAAGCTGCAAGCCCTGATCCTGAGTGGACTCTTTTGAACTTCTTTTTGTATATAACCTCTTTAATCTTTTAGGGATTAATCTAAGTTCCATGAAGGCAGAGACTGTTGTTTGCTCTCAAATCCCTAGATTTTAGCACATAAATATTTTGGGGTAAATGAATGAAAGTAGAAAGCTCTATCAGGAATCTGGTCATAGAAACCTCTACATTGCCTTTTCCCATCTGTTTTACCAGAAATTTTAACATTGCCTTATTACTAAGAGTAGAGTTCTTGCTGAGAATTAAACTTCCTACTGCCTGTTATAAGAACCAAAACTCAGTGGTTGCAGATGTCAGACTATGCGTTAACACTCCATATTGTAAGAAAGCATCTGATGGGGTGTAATGTGAATTTATACTGGTCCCAGAAGTTCAAATATGACTTTTGCATGAAAAGGTTTATTTTTACTCTGGGTCAGATTTTTAAGATATGTCTTCAAAATAGTTACAGTAAAGTTTGGGTCAACCTACATTTGGATGAAGTGAGAACTACTTAGGAGATGCTGAACAGTGGCCAGTAGAGAAGATAAGTAGAGGGAAGACTCAGTTCCCCTTTCCCTGTCACCATCTCTACATGTCATCTTTTAAAAGTACATATGAACAGTAATTAACGAACTTTTTTATAAAGGGGGGATAAATATAAATGTTAGAATAGAGAGTAGAAAGTTTTAAAGTATATGTCCCCTAATTTCTCCCCATTGACCCTTTCTACTCCACCCCCGTAGAAGTTTTTAATTATATAAGGAAAGAATACAACTCTTATTAGAAAGGTAAATTATTAAGGAGTCAATATTATACAAAATGTAAAAGGTTAGATCCCAGCAAAAAATAGGTTGAATCTTAGCTTTTTAGAATGTAGAGAGCTGTGTGGTAGCCAAAAGTTTTCGTCTTCACCTTTCATATTCCCAGGTAACAAATGAAATTGATGTGTAATTCAAATGAATAGAGATGTTGTCAGGAAGAAAGAGCAAGTATCTGCATGACTAAATGCTTGGCCTTCGAAATTATGACAAACTTCTTTCCTGCCAGGCATACATTAAATTCAACTAAAACCCAGACAAATATCAAAAGAGGTGTTTGTTCATGTGGGTCCAGAAGATCTAAGTGTAGGTCTAAGGAAGGTGAGAGTTATAAAAGTCACAGATTTAAAGCTTAACCGAAATGAAAGCTGTCCCAAAATTGAACAGGCTGCCTTTGTAATAACGTTTCCATCGTTGGAGGTTTATAAGCCCATGACACCTGTGGATTGGGAATTAGCAAAGGTTAGGCCCCACTTCGATATGCTTACATAGCAGCAGACCTTCTGTTTAACTCCTGGTTCTGGAGTAGAAACGAGGGTGGCAAGATCAGATGAGGTTATGAAATGTGTAACTTGTAAAACATGTTGATCATTTCATTGTAGAACCATGTTAAATTTAGCCTTTTTGAAAGGGAGTGTATATTTTGTTTTATTTTTTAAATTTAAATAAGATCTTAACTTCTTACAGTTAAAAATTTGAGCATTATACTCTTTTGTTTTTATTTTCCCTGAAAAGCATTCACAGCTCTGATGGAGGGCAAAATCAACAAGCAACTAAAAAAAGTTCTGAAGAAAATAGTGAAAGAAGCCCATGAACCCCTGGCTGTAGCTGATGCTAAACTAGGAGGGGTCATAAAGGTAAAGTTACTCTTTTCTTTCATGCTTCTAATCAGAACTCACCATACAGCGTAGTGACTTCAAAGCTTGGCCTTTGTACTGAGTTGTTCGTTATAAGTTCTCATATTTTATCTTTTTCCCTAGGCTACATAATTGATTTCGATATGATTATCAGAGCTAATAAGCATGTATGTTCATTGTAGGAAATTCAAATACACCAAAAAAAGATTTAAAAAAAAAAATAGCTTTAATCCTGCCACCTAGAGATTGTCTGTTAACCATTTGTGTATATCCTGCCATATTTTGGTATAGGCACATTTTTTCCCCCAACGTTAATGGAGTCATGACATTTCTTTTTTAGTGTATGTGTTTGTTAGAAAACTTTAGTAGGGGGTAGAGTCGCTAGAGGTTAAACAAAGTGAGAGTGGAAGGAAAGACCAGAAAAGTAGGCTCTCCAAAATGAAAAGCAGAACCATTTAAGAGCCAGTTGTGATAGTTTGATCTTTGGAATTATTTTATGTTGTAGATCTTTTAGGTAGGAAAGTTAGAGATTTGAGTGTTTTTAAAGCCAGGATCATGAATTGAAGAGGTTTGTGTAAATAGATTATTTCTAATACTATCAGGTCATGAAGTTTTCTGTGATGGTGTCAGTCTCTACCTTCATTCTTAGTTTATTTTTTTTTCTGTTAAAAAAATTAACTTTTAGCTCTAGCTGGTTTTGGTTTGGCTCTGTGGATAGAGCATTGGCCTGTGGACAGAATGGTCCCGGGGTTGATTCTAGTCAAGGGCACATGCCCGGGTTGCAGGCTCAATCCTCAGTAGGGGATGTGCAGAAGGCAACCTATCATTAACTTTTAGCATAATAAGTATATAAACAGTCATGCAGAACAGCAAATTGCTTAATGGTGTGATTATGGGTATTTTTAATTTTTTCTTTTCAGTTTCTCCATTTAAAAAAATTTACACTGAATATTACTCATATGCATTCTAAGTATTTTTCTTAAACATGCAATATATACAATTTTGTATATTTGTATTTGATGAACTAGAACTGTAGATTTGTATGATGGAGTTAGCAAATACACTCAGTATGACAAAATGAAGGTATGGAAAACAAAATTTATTATCCTGTTTGTAAGGGGTGTGTAAAAACTTAAACTGTATTATGAACATTTTTATATGTATGTACACATACATATTAATTAACATGTATATATTTGGAGATCAGACAAGTTCAGAGTGGTATGGCCCAAAATGCTGGTGTTGGTTAGCACATGTATATGTGTATTTGGCAGTACTTAAGGGATGCTAACATTTATCTGTAGGAAAAGGGCTTAAGGCTCAACATTTTGCTTTTTATTCACTTGTCCTAGAGCGCTATTGATTAAAATCTGTGTATGTTACCTTTATAATTTTTTAAATTACTTTTATAATTTTTAAAAGAAGATAAATAATGTAAGGTAGTAAAAGACTTCTCACACCAATAAGACACAGAACTAGGTTAAACTGTATTTAACTTTTTATAGCTTTTATTTATTTAATACAAATGTTTCTTGTTTTTATAGGAAAAGCTGAATCTCAGTTGCATCCATAGTCCTGTTGTTAATGAACTTATGAGGGGAATTCGATCACAGATGGATGGATTAATACCTGGGGTAGAACCACGTGAAATGGCGGCTATGTGTCTTGGGTTGGCCCACAGGTGAGATTTAATGGAAAACAAAGTTGGCTTTTACTTAATAAACAATTATATAGCACTGTTCTAAGCACATTCTACGATTCTCATAACAATCAATAGTAGTGCCCTCATTTTACAGATGAGGACATTTGTGCACTGGTAGGGTCCCTAGCGGCTTCCCTCCCTTCTGGCTGGCCCTGCCCCCGAGTCGAACTCCAGGTTGAGGGGACAATTTGCATACTACGCTTTTATTATATAGGATTATTCCTCCATGGCTTTCTGTTTTCAGGTGTTACAGTGCTGCATTTTTTTTTTCCTTACCTGCTGGTATAAGACATTAATATGCTGTAAAAATAATCTGAATCAATATGACCTGTACTATACAGCATTATTCTAGTTGTCATTCATAAATGAATGTTACAGAACTATAGGTTATAGCAGGACAGATGTATTATTTTCTTCTCAAATGTGTATTTTCTGGTGTTGCAACTGATTTTCCCATGTAGAAAAAGTAAAACTAGCTCTGAGGGAGGGATTTGGGTTTTATAAGTTTTAAGGTGTTAAATAAATCCTTTTTATAGATGCTATCTTAGTAATTTATCTTCCTTCTTCCCAGCTTGTCCCGGTATAGATTGAAATTTAGTGCTGATAAAGTGGACACAATGATTGTTCAGGCAATTTGTAAGTATAGTAAATGTGAGGTCTACTCTGTTCTGCATGGTTTTTTTTCCCTACTATTAAAACTGTATCTTTTATAATTCTGTTGAGAAAGAGAGTAACTAGAACTCTCTCCCTTTTTCTTTTAAATATGTTTTTTTTTTCATTGATTTTAGAGGGGGAAAAAAATCATTGATTGGCTGCTTCCCACATGTACCCCTGATCAGGGATTGAGGGATCAGGGGTTAAGGCCACAACCTGGACATGTGCTCTGACTGGGAATCGAACCAGTGACCTCTTGGTGCTGGGACCGACACTCAACCAACTAAGTCCCACTGGCCAGGGCATAACTAAAACTCTTAATAAGAAATTGGAAAATGCAGAATAGAAAAAGGAAAAACTACCCATAATTTAGACTAGTTGGAAATAATGTGAATGACGTTACCAGTGTAAACCAGTTCATTTGTCTTCCATGGAAAATGCTAAAACTATATATGGGAACTGTATTGTGCTGTTTTGCTTTTGTCACCTGGTTTTATAATAGGTCATTCCGTATTAAGTGATTTTTTTGAAATACCACTTTAAAAAAAAAATACATTTTATTGATGTTTTTACAGAGAGGAAGGGAGAGGGAGAGAGAGTTAGAAACATTGATGAGAGAGAAACATCAGCTGCCTCCTGCACAGCCCCCACTGGGGATGTGCCCGCAACCAAGGTACATGCCCTTGACCGGAATCGGACCTGGGACCCTTGAGTCTGCAGGCCAACACTATCCACTGAGCCAAACTGGTCAGGGCTGAAATACCACTTTTAATTTTTCAATTTTAAAAAGTCCTTTAAACAGCAATTGCATTTCTGGGTATATACCCAAAAGAATTTAAAGCAGGTACTCAAACAGATACTTATATACCCCTGTTTATACAGCATTATTTACAATAGCCAAAAGATAGGAATAAACCATATGCCTGTTAACAGATGAATGGACAAACATAATGGTATATACACACCATGAAATAAGCATCCTTAAAAAGGAATGAAGTTCTAGTACATGCTACCTACAACAGAGATGAATTTTGAAAACATGTTAAGTGAAATAAGCCACACACAAAAAGACTTGTGTGGTTTCTAGAATAGGCAAATACATAAAGACAATAGAACAGATTACCAGGGCCTGGGGGAAGGTGAGGATGGAGAGTTCTTTAATAGGTACAGAGATTTAGTTGGGGATGATGAAAGAGTTCTCTAATAGTTGCACAACATTGTGAATGTACTTGATGCCACTGAAATGTACATTTGAAAATGGTTAAAGTGAGATCAATTTTATGTGTATTTACCACAATTTTAAAAACGCTTTTAAATCCTGTTTTCTTTTGTAATCTGCTGCAGCCTTGTTGGATGATTTGGATAAAGAATTAAACAACTACATTATGCGGTGTAGAGAATGGTATGGCTGGCATTTCCCGGAATTAGGAAAAATAATTTCAGATAATTTGACATACTGCAAGTGTTTGCAGAAAGTTGGTGAGTTAACTTTATGCTTTAAGGCATTGAAAAATCTGAATTATAAGTTTTTTTCTTAACAAGCTTCCCAGAATTTTTTACAACTAAAATTATGTTTTAGGTGTGTGGCCATATTGATATCTGTTAGATTTCAAAACAAATTTAACTTTTATTTTGAAGGCCTGTGCAACAGAACGTGGATCTCTCATTTTTCTTTAAATGGCTTCTTCTGGTGAATATGTCTCATAATGAATTTGCCATTAATAGGGGCAACTATAGACTGGGGAATATCATAATTAATATTAAAAACTATTGCTATCTGTATTGTTAGTGTTATAGTCTATATCAATAATAGAGGAATATTAGTAGAAGATGCTGAATATTAATAAGTGAGTTACTTGGCTCATTATATTGCCATTTTATTGTCCCAAGAATTTATGGTCCTAGCTTCTATATAACCTTAACTACCAATTGTCTGTCACAATGTTAGTTCTATTGAAGGGGATATTTTGGGCTTTGTGTTGGTGGTGGGTTTTTTATCTATTTGTTTCTTGAGGGAGGTGATGGGGAGAGGTTTTACTCTCTAAAATTCCCTAAAATTAAACCTTTACATAAAGAAAATTACTAGGCCAAATTTGTTTGTTTTTTGTTTAGGCACCTTTTTCATTGGCTTATCTCTACCCTTTTTTTGACTGTTCGGTGGCTTTTTAATTTATTCAAAAGTGATTCTCCCTCGTCCCCTGCAAACATTCCATAGGTGATAGGAAGAATTATGCCTCGGCCCAACTTTCTGAATTACTGCCAGAGGAAGTTGAAGCAGAAGTAAAAGCAGCTGCAGAGATATCTATGGGAACAGAGGTTTCAGAAGAAGATATTTGCAACATTCTGCATCTCTGCACTCAGGTAAACTGCATATAGAGAAACTAGTTGTGGTGGTACCAGCACTGTAATAATTTTCTGATGGCAGTGATGATTTTTAAACTAATTGTTCACCTGATAAATAAATATGAGGGTGTTCAGTCACTACCTCATCTGATGCCATCTTGATTTATATACTTAAAGGGGGAAATATATACTAAAATGAAATTAAGAATGCTGTTCTGGCCAGTGTGGCTCAGTTGGTTGGAGTGTTGTCCCATACACCGAAAGGTTGTGGGTTTGATTTCCAGCCGCAGTCTCGGATATGTGCGGAGGGCAACCAATTGATGTTTGTCTCTCACATGGGTGTTTCCTTCTTGCTTTCCCTTCCCTACTCTCTAAAAATCAATGAACATGTCCCCAGGTGAGGATTTTTTTTTTTTTTAAGTACTAATTTATTTGTGTTTTTTCGTTGTCAGAATAATGATTATAAATTCATTAAGAAGGCAGAGAAGGATAGCTTGAGTTATTTTAACTTTTATGTGTATAGCCTGTAGTGATTTTTTCCCCCTTTCCTTTGGAAATAGCTGTACAAAAATCAGAGGGTGACACAAATGTCTAATCCTTGGAGGTTTTTAAAAACAGTAATATTGGCTAATACTTTATTTACATACATATATTATTGAATTTCAGAGAGGAAGGGAGAGAGGAAAGAGAGATTGAAACATCAATGATGAGAGAGAAGCCTTGATCGGCTGCCTCCTGCATGCCTTCTACTGGGGGTCGAGCCCGCAATTCAGGCATGTGCCCTTGACCAGAATCAAATCCGGGACACTTACAGTCTGCAGGCTGACACTCTATCCACTGAGCCAAACCAGCTAGAGCTTGGCTATCATTTTCAGTTTACTAGTATTAAGTTGTTTACATACATCTATCTATGTATATAAAATAGAGAAATATGCTAATTAACTGGGATACCGTAATGGGTTGATGGGACAGGAGGAGGTTGTGCGCGCAGCGTTGGGGGCAGAGTGGCAGGTGCCTCCACGTACCTGTGCTGGGGAGGACCTGATCAGCAGTGGCTGTGGCTGCTGCAGGGCCCAGGGAGCAAGGCAGGGCCGGACCGGTGACTCGAGGGTGGGCGGCGCAGCATGATTTCGAATCGCACGCTGGGCTCCTAGGTATGTCATAAAAATCTTCACAGTAGCCCTCTTGTAGGTAACTGATGTATGCAATGATTAGTTCTATGGTAGATATAGGACTCTGAGGTTTTAGACTTGTAAATTTTAAATTGTACTCTTAATCATTTATGAGTTAATCATTTTGTTCCTTATACTAGGTGATTGAAATCTCAGAGTATAGAACCCAGCTCTATGAATACCTACAAAATCGAATGATGGCCATTGCACCCAATGTCACAGTCATGGTTGGAGAATTAGTTGGAGCACGGCTCATTGCTCATGCAGGTGATGATTGTAATGTAATTTGTAATATGGATATTGAGTTTTTTTCTAGCAAGGATTTTTTTTTTTAAAACTACAGTTATTAAATTTTAGATAATACAGTTAGGTAATACGTGGGTGAGGGCTAAGGACCAGTGTTCGATGATGATTTTTACTTGTATGCCTGATTTCCTTTGGGATAATGAAGGCATCTTTAGTCACTACCTCTTCTGAGACACTTGTCCATTGTCAGAAGTTTGCTGTTAATTAGAATAATCAGGTGAATACAGGAGGATGCAATCAGTTAACATTTTATAATAATAAAAAGTCATCAACTGATGGTTACCAGGAGGGTTCGGAGGCTTGGTGAAAAAGATGAAGGAATTAAGAAGTACAAATTGGTAGTTACAAGATAGTCCCAAGGAAGTAAAAGTAGAGCATAGGGAATATAGTCAATAATCCTACCTAATAAAAGGGAAGTATGCAAATAACCATCACTCCGCTATGCCCACGATTGGGCCGGCGGCAGGCTGGGGGCGGGACTTGGGGTGGCCAATTGGGCTAGCCAATGGCCAGCACTGCGGGAGGACCAATGGAGCGGGAAGGCACTGGTGGTGGAACTCAGGGTGGCCGATTGCGTGGCTGCCAGCACCAGTTTTCCTCTGGCCACCAGCCGATCGATCGGAGC
This sequence comes from Eptesicus fuscus, assembly GCF_027574615.1. NCBI lineage: Eukaryota > Metazoa > Chordata > Mammalia > Chiroptera > Vespertilionidae > Eptesicus > Eptesicus fuscus. The sequence continues at coordinate 84,084,342 of NC_072483.1, read as the reverse complement.
TCCTCTCGGGGTGGCTGATCGTGCTGGCTGGAGGCGCTCCGATCGGCCGGTGGCTGGCGGAAAACTGGTGCCGGCAGCCAGGTGAAGGAAGGTGGAAGGTCTATTGCACGAAACTTCGTGCAACGGGCTTCTAGTACTGTTGTAACTATGTATGGTGCCAGGTTGGTACTTGAAATACTGGTGAACATTTTATAAAGTATATGATTATTGTACACCCAAAAGTAATCCTCTCTAATAATAGACAAATATGCAAATTGACCATACCTCTGACACACAAGCCACGCCCACAAACCATGCCCACCATCCAATCAGAGCGAGTATGCAAATTAACCCAAACCAAGATGGCTACAGCCACAGAGAGCAAGGTTTCCTAGGTAACAGAGGAAGCCAAGCTTTCCGCCAGCCGTTGCCAGGCCTAAGCCTCCACTCAAGCTACAAAGTTTCAATTATAGAAGGTAAACAAATTCAAACAAATGGTGGCAGAATGGAGCTTGAGAGAGCAGGCCAGGGTTGCCGCCGGCAACAGGGGAAGCAAAGCTTTCCACACACCCTGGCCAGGCCCACCCTCTTAAGGCAACAAAGTTTCAATTATAACCCCAACACAAATGGCTGCCGGCCTCGGAGGGAGCCCCAGGCTTGGCTCCGCTCAGGCTACAAAGTTTCAATTGTAGAAGGAAAATAAATTCCAGATACCAGGGCCTCCGCTTGTGTGGCCCACCTGCAAACCACCACAGGCCCCTCGCTTAGGCCGCCCCACGCCCCAAGGGTACCCCACCCTGATCAGGGACACCCTTCAGGGCAAACCAGCTGGCCCCCACCCCTGTATCAGGCCTCTATCCTATCTAAACAAAGAGTACTATGCAGATTGATCATCACTGCAACACACAATATGTCTGCCCCCATGTGGTCAAAGATCCTGCCCCCATGTGGACACAAGATGGCCAGCAGGAGAGGGCAGTTGGGAGGCACCCAGCCTGCAAGGGAGGGCAGTTGAGAAGGACCAGGCCTGCAAGGGAGGGCAGTTGGAGGTGATCAACCCTGCAGGAGAGGGCAGTTAGGGGTGACCAGGTTGGCAGAGGAGGGAAGTTGGGGGCAAACAGGCTGGCAGCAGAGTGGTTAGGGGGTGATCAGGCTGGCAGGCAGAAGCGGTTAGGGGCAATCAGGAAGGCAGGCAGGCAAGCAGTTGGGAGCCAGCAGTCCTGGATTGTGAGAGGAATGTCTGACTGCCTGTTTAAACGGGCAGTCAGACATCCCTTGAGGGGTCCCAGATTGGAGAGGGTACAGGCTGGGCTGAGGGACAATCCCCCTCCGTGCACAAATTTTGTGCCCCGGGCCTCTAGTACAAAATAACACTGAAGGTCAACTTTAATTGGAAAATAAAATTATCCGGCCACACTGGCTCAATTGGTTGAACATCGATAGTCCTATATAACGACAGGCTCCCAGTAAGATTCCCTGTCAGGGTATATACCTGGGTATCAAGTTCAATCCCTGGTTGGGGCACATTCAGAAGGCAATTAATTGATGTTTCTCGTTCTCTCCCTCCCTCCTAAGCATGTTCTCAGGTAAGGATTTAAAAAAGAAAGAAAATTTGAAAACTGGGTCAAAATTTGAGTAGTTTTGAAAAATCACAGCAGACAATTTATACTAGAATAGATACTTCATTGGTTAAATATGTCATCAAATATCCCCAGTTGTAAGGATGGAATCATTTAGGATGGTTTTGTTGTCTGCATCCAGAATTTCATAGGTTTATCTAAATTTGTAGCAGATCTAACAAAGCAGCAACTTTTCATACCCAATTTGTGTACCAATAAGCATATCTCCTCATCCATATCTTAACTAGGGGTAAATAAAAGTGTTTGGAGTTTATCACATGGTTCTATAAGATGTCCTAATAAGTTTCCATTTACTCTTATGGGATTGTTGTTTTTTCATATCTGAAGTATATTTGATATCCAAAATCTCAAAAAATAGAGACTAGATTGATGGTTGTCTGTAAATATATATGTTGATATTTATACTAGAGGCCCAGTGCACAAAATTTGTGCACTCTGGGGAGGGGGTCCCTCAGCCCAGATTGCGAGAGGATGCAGGCCAGGCCGAGGGACCCCACGGGTGCACGATCAGGGCTAGGGAGGGATGTGGGAGGTTGGACAGCCAGGGAGGGACTGTGGGAGAACTCCAGAGTGTGTCTGGCCCGTCTTGCTCAGTCCCAGTTGGCCGGACATTGCAGCAAGCTCACCTATCAGTCAGAGCGTCTACCCCCTGGTGGTCAGTGCACGTCATATCATGCGGTAGAACGGCTTTAGCATATCATTAGCGTATTACGCTTTGATTGGTTGAACGAACGACCGGATACTTAGCATATTAGGCTTTTATTATTATATAGGACCTTGTGGTATGCTAATTGTAATGCAAAATAATAAAACCATTTTTCAGGCAAATATGTAAAATTGAACAAGCTCAATCTTCAGTTTGTCACAGACATTCATCATATACTTTTGCTTGTGATGCTAATGGAAGAATCACAAATGCTAAGGCATCAGGATTTTTAGGAAATTCTAGACTTAGAAAATTTTTGTATTACATCAGATTTCTGTTCTGGTGGCTATAATAACCAAACTGTAAGTTCTGTGTTTAATGCATGGAACTTTGAAATAATCAAAAAGTGATTGTAGCTACTTCTTTTCTCTTGAAGGTTCTCTTTTGAATTTGGCCAAACATGCAGCTTCCACAGTTCAGATTCTTGGAGCGGAAAAGGCACTCTTCAGAGCTCTGAAGTCTAGACGGGATACCCCTAAGTATGGTCTCATTTATCATGCTTCGCTCGTAGGCCAGACAAGTCCCAAACACAAAGGAAAGGTGAGTTAGAGTTTTCCTGAGGTAGACTTTTCTCTCTTTTTCTTCTCCAAGCAACTCATTTTTCCTCATACTCTATAGTATGCAATGAATCTTTCTATTCTCATTAAATAGAGAATGGTGAATTCTTTAAATTTTAAAAAAGCACTCTGTATACTAAAAGAACAGATTTAAAGAAAGTAATTTTGGTCCTGTTAAAGCCATCTTATTTCCTGTGTCAGTATTTTCATAGAATTTACCCATTGGTAAGGGGTACATCAAAAGTGTTCTTGTGCAGGAAACCAACTTGGCATCAATTTTGTAATTTTACGAATTATAAGAAAGAATAGCCCTGTGCAGTGATGTTGTGTCTATTCTGTAGGGCACATATTTTATTTATTTTGGAAAAACAGGGCACATATTTTAAAAGAAACTAAAATTTTATAAAATTCAGAGCAAAGTGATAGGAGAAATAAAGAGTTTGTTAAAATGAAAATGTTAATTAGCTTGAAAAGGGGCTGCACTTTTTCTGGTTGTCCTCATTGTGTAGAATTAATATCATTGAGTAAAAACTAAAGGAGGGCATTAGCAGAATAGTTTGAACTGGTTTTAGACATAACTACTAAAGATCTTTTTATCCACCAAAATGATGGTGGTTGTATATAACCAGTTAGCCATTATATTGCAGCAAAGATTTAAATATAAGATAGGTGGCTTGAGGTGTATGATTGAAAATGCTTTTGTAATTCCTGGTTTAAAGAAAATCCTAGCATGAATGTTTCTAACTTCAAGTTCTCTATTTAGATTTCTCGAATGTTGGCAGCCAAAACTGTTTTGGCTATCCGGTATGATGCTTTTGGTGAAGATTCCAGTTCTGCGATGGGAGTTGAGAACAGAGCCAAATTAGAGGCCAGGTTGAGGGCCATTGAAGATAGAGGGGTAAGAAACATACCCTGCCTATTGCAGAAGTGTTATCTGTTAAAAGTTAATCAACTTAGTTCACCTGCTAAACAGTTTTGTTTTTATTAAAGTATTACATATGTCCCTTTTTTTCCCCATTGACCCCTTTAAACAGTTTTGTTTTATGATATGTTTTAGTATGTCTCATATATTCTTTTTGTATCTACTGTTGACAATTTCCCTTACGTTTAATAAGAATTGATGTATTAGAGTATATACTATAAGATTTTATCTTAGAAAATAATTTTTCTTTTCTTAGATAAGGAAAATAAGCGGGACAGGAAAGGCATTAGCAAAAGCAGAAAAATATGAGCATAAAAGGTGAGTACATGTGAGGGAGATGGATGAACAGTTCCTACTTATTTAAATGTTAACTGTTGACAGCAGTTTTTTTTTTTTATTATTATTATAAACTGAAGCACCTCAATGCCACCACCACCCCTTTTTTTTGCCATTTATAGTTTTTCATATTCAGTCCTGTTTTTTAATCAAATACGCACATTTATGTTGTTGTAATAAGTACACATTATATATTTGTTTTGGCTTTTTAAAATATTTACCCTACTCATTTCCAAATATTGATAGTAAATATTTAGCATTCATAATTCCTGTATAGTATACAATTTATCAAAAAGGAAATTCAGAGTTAATCAACATGTATATTTTACAAAAGAGACAAAAGTTTAAAAATGGCTAAGACACATGATGAAGTATTCAGACCTAACGGTAAAATTTATAAAAGATATGTGTGGGGAGAGGTGTTCTGGTAATTATTTGAGGTGATGCTTAATATTGGTGAGGTTGTGATGATGGAAGTAGCATGCAGGACAGCTTTTCTGGGAAGCAGTTAGACAGTACGCATCAAGAGCCTTAAAAATTTTTCTAGTCATTAACTCATAAATTCTACTTTTAGGAATCTTGTAATTCTTTAAGAATTTTACACTTGATCTTAGCCAAAAGGCCAAGAAGCGATTCTTTAAGAATTTTAATAAGAAGTGCGCGGGGAAAGCAATATATAGTATATCACAGTTATAAGTATATATATTTAAATATACATATTCAGAAAAATAGTTTTCCTTTATTCTGGAAAGAAACCTTATGTATTCAGTATGGACATTAATGTTTTCTCTTTTTTAAAAAAAATATGTTTTTATTTAATTTAGAGAAAAAGGAAGGAAGAGGGATAGAGAGATAGAAACATCAATGAGTAACATCCTGCACATCCCCTACTGGGGATCAAGCCTGCAATCGGGCATGTGCCCTGACTGGGAATAGAACTGATGACCTCTTGGTTCATAGGTCACTACTCAACCACTGAGCCACACTGGCTGGGCATTAATGTTTTCTTTTATAGTTCATAAAGTTTCCAAATTCCTCAGTTGACAAATGTGGATCTTGGTTTTTAAATTATGTTTTTAATTTTTAACCTCTAAAAGTTAGTCATTAGCCTGCAAGTCAACTTAAGAAACAGACAGTTCTTTAGCTTGTTTTGTATAAATTTTTAATATTCTATGCTTATAAATTTAATCACATGCACTTAAAACACTAATTATGAGATTTACGTCACATATTTGGCACTCCTTTCATTTTTTTTCTTTCTGCTACGTTAGAACCAAAGCAGTCATTGGGTTTTAAGGACTTATGCATAGATACCCCCCTCTTGTCCCTCTACCTCTTGGGTTCTTAAGATGAGCCTTCTGTATTAAACTCGATTGAAATCATTTGGTTTGGTTTTCATTGAATTACTTTATATTGTAAAGAGATTTTTTTCCCCCATGCTAATTGAAATTATGTATTTGTTTATTTGTTTGTTAGTTGATCCTCACTGGAGGATATTTTTTTATTTATTTTTAGAGAAAGTAGAAGGGGGGTGAGAGAGCGGGAGAGAGAGACATGGATATGAGAGAGAATGCCTCTTCTATGCACCCCGACCAGGGCCGGGGATCGAACCTGCAACCCAGGTACATGCCCTTAACAGGGAATCAAACCCATGATGCTCTAACTGCCTCACCAGCCAGGGCTAAATATTTTTCTACATTATAGTCACTTGATTCAGAATTCATTTAGCTCACCACTTCTCTTGAAGTGTGATTAACCTACCTGGAAAATATTAAAACACTCTTTACCTTTTTGGAAACTTAGTTTTCATAAACTGCCCCAAAGCCACTAAACTGAAACAGCATTTTATGCTTATATGTTATCTAATAGCATTTCTTTTAAATCTCTCTACGATTATTTTAGTTACAGATATTTGTAGAGATTTTCTTAAACTCCTTGACTCTTTCAGTGAAGTGAAGACTTATGATCCTTCTGGTGACTCCACACTGCCAACCTGTTCTAAAAAACGCAAGATAGAACAGGTAGATCAAGAGGATGAAATAATTGAAAAGAAGGCAAAAAAAGCTAAGGTTAAAATTAAAGGTTAGTTTGAATTTTTTAAATATCCTTTATACTCTTATTCCTTAAGTACAGACTTCATAAGTCTTGGTAAAATCTGTGCCATTGAACCTTACTGTGAAATCATACATATTGAAATTTAGTGTTATTTTAATAAGCCATCGTGTTCTCTGAGAATAGTTAGGACATTGTTAAATTTCAGATTTCATAGGGGTTCATTTCTATGAACATGTGGAATTGTATATTACACTAAGTATATCAAACCAAAACTTTGGTTTCTACCACATGAACTATTTTGAGAATCAGCTTAAAATGGGAAAAAACATGCAGTTTCTAAATGGGTTATTTAGATCTTTTTGTTATATGGTTAAGTGTAGGATTAAGCCAGCAGAGGTGTTTTTCATCGTTTCTTTTACATTGAATGGACTAGAGTGCTAATATACTATTAGCCTACCATCATAGTAATGCTGTTTAAAGGGCTCTCTGGCCCTGGCTGGCGTTGCTCACTGGTTAGAACGTTAGCCTGATCTAACCCGAAGGATTGGGTTGAGGGTTTGCTCCCAGTCAGGACCAGTGCAGGAGGCAACCAGTTGATGTGTCTCTCTCACATAGATGTTTCTCTCTCTGCCCCCACCCCCTTTTTTTTTCTCTCTGAAAAGCAGTGGAAAAAAAATACCCTCAAGTAAGGATTAACTAAAAAAATAAAAGGTGTTCTCTAACTAGGCTGTTGTGTTTCAGTGGTTGAGCGTTCACCTATAAACCATGAGGTCATGGTTCGGTTCCTGGTCAGGGCACATGTAGAGTTGCAGGCTCAATCCCCAGTAGCAGGCATGCAGGAGGCAGCCAATCAATGATTCTCATCATTGATGTTTCTATCTCTCTCCCTCCTCTCTGAAATTATATATATATATATATATATATATATATTATTTATTTATTTATTTATTTATTTATTTTTTTTCAGAGAGGAAGGGGGAGGGAGAGAGGTAGAAACATCAATGATGAGAGAGAATCATTGATAGGCTGCCTCCTGCATGCCCCCTTTGGGGAGGGGTGGAGCCCGCAACCCGGGAATGTACCCTTGGCTGTAATTGAACCTGGGACCCTTTAGTCCGCAGGCTGGCACTCTATCCACTGAGCCAAATCGGGTAGGGCTAAAAATATATTTTTAAAAATAATAGTCCTGGCCAAGTAGCTCAGTTGATTAGAGCATCATCACCATACACCAAGATTGTGGGTTCAACCCCCTGTCAGGGCACATAAAGGAATCAACCAACGATGTCTCTCTCTCGCCCATTCTTCCTCTCTCTTTTTCTCTCCCTCTCCCTCCCTCTCTCTCTAAAATAAATAAATGTTTAAAATAAATAAATAAATAATAATAAATGAAAAATATATAAAAATAACAGGTGCTCTCCAGCCTGGCCGGTGTGGCTCAGTGGTTGAGCCGTAGACCCATGAACCAGGAGGTCGTGGTTTGATTCCCGGTCAGGGCACATGCCTGGGTTGTGGGCTTGATCCCCAGTAGGGGGCGTGCAAAATGCAGCTGATCGATGATTCTCTCTCTCTGAAATCTAAAGGAAAAGGGGGGCGGGGCTTGGCTGGCGTGGCTCTGTGGTTGAATGTTGGCCTATGAACCAGGAGGTCACTGGTTTGATACCAGGTCAGGGCATGTTCCTGGGTTGCAGGCTCAATCCCCAGTGGGGGGCGTGTGGGAGGCAGCCGATCAATGATTCTCTCTTACTGGTATTTCTCTCTTTCTTCCTCTCTGAAATCAATAAAAATATTAAAAAGAAAAGGAAAAAAAAGGTTCTCTCCAGTATACTAGTCTGTCTTGCAAAGTTGGAAAGCAAGTATCCCTTTTTATTAGCTGGACATATATTGAGTGCCTACCACATAGTCTAGAAAGACAGGCATTAAAGCAATGACTGATTGAATTTTTGGTTTCTAAATAGCTCAGTGGTCAAAAGTATACCGTGAACAAATGTGGGCTCCTGCCCTAGATGAAGAAAACATTATTTAACTATATGCTTATTTAACTCCTATGCTTCTGTTTTTTTTTATTGAACAATAAGTAGCTCTCTCAGTTTATTAGTAGCTTTTGAAAGTACCAGACTCCAGATATGTATCTTCACTTATATACCCAATAAGCTTTTCAAACTTAACATTTATGGATTCTTGTCACTTCCACTCTGTTGTTTGTCCTTGAATTGTGTTCTTTTATAACCCATTGTATTCTTGCAGCAGATCTTCTTGATTCTACTTTGAAAATATATCCACAATCTAACCATCTATCATACTTACCACTTCTTTTTTTTTTTTTTTTTCATACCTACCACTTCTTAACGTAACAGCCACACTGGCTCTTCTTGTTATTCATTGAACCTGCCATCTACCCCTTTCTTCTAAAATAACCTTAGCATTTCTTCTACCAGGAACATTTACCTCAAGATTCATTGGGGGAGGGGGGGTGTTGGTTTGTTTGTTTTTATTAATCCTCACCCAAGGATTTTTTTTTTCCCCATTGATTTTTTTTAGAGAGAGTGGGGGCAGAGAGATAGACATATCAATTGGTTGCATCTCAGAAGACCCCTATTGGGTCTGGGGATCCGATCTGCAACCCAGGCATGTACCCTTGACTGGAAATCAACCCGAGACAATGGGTACACAGGCTGACACTCTGACCACTGGGCAACACCAACCAGGGCCAGAGTCATCCATTATGCATTCCCTTCTTTTAGGGGTTTGCCCAACTTTTGTGTAAAATGTCCACATGCATCACCTTCCTCAGTGTTCCTCTTCCTGCTTTCTTTCTTTCATTATTAATTTATTTGATTCCCACCCGAGGATATGTTTATTGATTTTAGAGAGAGAAACATTGGTCTGTTGCCCCACACACACACCCCAAACTCGTAAGCTTTTTGTTGCATTGGACAATCCGTGCTCCAACCGAGTCACACCCACAAGGCCCTTCCTGCTTTATTTTTATCCTTTGCACTGATTCTGTGTAAAAAGACTGTGTCTTGATGATAGCTACCTATTACTGAATCTTCCTTCTAATGTGTTAAGTATTTTACATGTGTTATCTCATTATACCCTAGTAGTCCATTGAGATGTGCATTGCTACACTTTATAGATGAGGAAATTGAGTTTACAGAAGTTAAACTATTCACTCAGGGCCACTGCTCAGGTTGAATTAATACACGTTTTAACTCCATAGCACAAATTCTTAATCATTTCTGATGTAATTCACTATCTTCCCAAAAACAGTGGATTTGCAGATGAGATGATCTGTCTTAATTCTAATTTCTATGCATAGCTACATGATCAAGGGTAATTTACTTATCTCTGAGCTTTATATCATTTGTAAAGTTAGTGGTTTTGCACTAGGTAAGTGTTAATGAACTCTGGATGATTGACCAGAATGACAGGAGGAGACTAAGATTCAAACGGTTTGGGGGGACTGAGGTCTGATAACATGTTAATTGTTATATCTTGACATTTACCCTATTCAGTTGAAGTAGAAGAAAAAGAAGAGCAAGAAGAAGAAGAAGAAGGAGTACTAGTGGTAGAAGAACAGGAGACATCTGTGAAGAAGAAGAAGAAAAAGGATAAGAAGAAACACATTAAGGAAGAACCGCTTTCTGAGGAAGAACCATGCACCAGCACAGCGGTTCCTGTATGTTTGTTTGTGATTACCAATACTCTAAAAGACTGTTTCTCAAAATTAGACTCATTACAAATGGATTTGCTTTGAGTAAGGGAGAGAATATGATCTAGTACAGATAGCTTTCTTAGAGATGGCTCTTATATTTTAAAATGTTAATTTTAATTTTCTCTTAAATTTATTTTTAAGAGAAATAGATCTACTTTGCTTTGTATGAGGAAAAATTTATTATCCATACATTCACAACTCTTTCAAAAGCATTCTTATTGTTTATTTTCAGAGTCCAGAGAAAAAAAAGAAAAAGAAGAAGAAGAAAGGTAATGAGGACTAATGGAAAGGAATCACAGTTGGATCACCTGGATACATCGTCCTTAAGATTCAGTCAAGAGTATGCCAGAGATGCTCCCTAAGATAATCGAGGATGAACAGAGGTTTAGTGAAACAAAGTGATTACTCATTTATAGCTTTTCAAACCTACTTGTGTCTTGACATCAACTCTGTTAACTTTATTATGTCATCATTTTTAGTCTTTGTAATACAAATAAAAATATTTTCTTGGTATTTTGAGGCAGTTCTGTGATCTCTATTTTAGGTAGAGAACCTTTGGCCCTTTCTATATTTTATTTGGTGTTTGATGATTACTGTTTTTGATAAGCATATCTGAAAAGTGAGAGTTGTGAATTATTCATTTGAAACAGCCTTTTGTAAGGCAGTGATTAGATGGACCAATTTAAGAATCTCACTCTATGTTTCTCTTGCTCTTTTGGACTTGCATTTTTTTCCTTTTCTGCTATCTTTCTGCCTCTGAATTTATTTAAATAAAGCTGGGTTTTGTGTTCAGAATTTTAAAATTAGGTGAGCAAAAATATTAGGCATCTCTTCAGAAAGAAAGAAATCATGTCCCTAACTTCATTTACTTACTCGCAATTCTGAAAGATGCAACAAAATAATTCTTTTTGTTTTTTAAAAAATACATTTTTATTTATTTCAGAGAGAAAGGGAGAGGAAGAGTGAGATGGAAGCAGCAATGATGAGAGAGAATCATTGATTGGCTGCCTCCTGCTTGCCCCACACTGGGGATCAAGCCCACAACCTGGAATTGAATTGAACCTGGAACCCTACAGTCCACAGGTCAATGCTCTATCCACTGAGCCAAACTAGGGCACAAAATAATTCTTAAAGTAATCTAAAGGGGCTTTTTATAAAAGGTAATACTCATCAAGAATGGGGGGTAAAGGGAAGAACAAGCTGAGCAAAAATAAAATGTTGGTATGTGTGAGGAATAAACCAGGACATAGAACACCAAAGAGAAATCTTTATTTATAAAAGATGGTGTTTGATATGTGAACAGCAGCCTGGTTGACAGCCATGTGTTATAACAGTCACAACTCTCAGGATTGTTACATCTTGCATTTCTGTGTATGCCGTAGGCATCATGCTAAAACCCAAATCAGTAAAAGCATTCAAGGGATTGGGCTAGTTAGAATGATTATGATTATATCTTTGAGTTCCACCTTCGCCTTTTTTTTTTTTATCCTCACATGAGGATATATTTTAATGATTTTGAGAGAGAGAGAAATATCAATTGGTATGCGTTCTGGCCAGGGATCGAACCTGCCACCTTTTGGTGTATGGGACAGCGCTCCAACCAAGCTACCTGGCCAGAGCTCCACTTACGCTTTTAATGTAACTCTGGGCAAATGAACACCCCCCCCCCCTCATTTTCTTATATATAAATCAGAAATAATGGTCAACATTACCTGTCATAACTGGTTTATAGAAATTAAGATGTTACAAACTTTAAGAGATGTAAATGCATTTCAAGTTTAAGTATTTTGAAGTAAATGCTGCATGAAGTACATGTAGCCATCTATAGACAACTTTCTGTAACATCAAGCTGTTTACTTCTCTCCCCAGGGAATGTCATTTTGCCTCATCCAGTAGTACCCCAGACACTTTATTGACTTAGATGAATAACTTTTGGATGAAAGTGGCGTATGGACTGCCAAGAGCAGTATAGTCAAGGCTTTCTGTCCGAAGCAAGGTAGACTTTGAGAATACTAAAGTCCTAGTCAATTTGAGTTTTCTACAGGCCTGGGGAAAACAGTTGAATCACAGAGCAACCAGCTTTTTCTTGTTTTAATACCCCTTTTTATTTTATATATTTTCCCCCATCAACAGAGCTCTCAGCTTTAAGTGCCAAAGTCTGAACTGTTTAAAGCACTAACCAAATGGGAAGTTAGGGCTCTTTGTGCTAAAATTGAAGCACTGGTCCTATTGAAGAGCCTTGGGAAGGTGGGCTGAAATGGGAAGCTCAGGTGAATTTTATATGCCTAATTTTGATCAGCAAATCTGAAGAATTTTCTTGTGACAGCCACCTAAAATAGTCCCTGCTTAAAAACCTAACTCATTCTTCATTGCATTCTACACCCTTCTCTTCAAAATTGTAATGTTGTATTTTCTGGTTTAAACTAACGTCTATATTTCTCCACTGTCTTCTGGGTCCTCAGTATGCTTACCAAGGCCTTGGCTGAGCCGTTTCCTTCAGAGCCCCACCCTCAGAACCTTTTGCAGTTCTCTGTCCACTTGTTGCTTCTCAAGGCCATAAGTCCATCTTTAAGACTTGGCTTTGGCTCATCCTCTGTCCCCCGCTGTACCTCTATGATTCTGACAAGTGCAAGCTACTCTGTGTTGGGACATTTTCTTAACAGCCTGAAAATTGGAATCTTGTTGAACTACGTGGTAGTGGGTATATGGTTGATCATTGTATTTTCTGTTTGCTTGAAAGTGATCATAATTAAAAGTCTTATTTTTTTAAAGCAATAACATGCTATTTATTTTGCTTTAATTCTGAGTTCTTTATCTCTGAAAATTCTAAGATACTTGTACAACATTCTTGGTCAGCAAGCATTTGGGACGCCCACTAGAGGCCAGGAACCTGCTAGGTAACCAAGGGAACTCAAAGAAGAAGATGTAGCAGCTGCTACCCTCAGGTAGTTCACAAAGTCAACCTGAAACCCTCCTGTGGAAGATGGTCATGTTGCTATTTAAGTCGCTGCTTGCTTAAAGAAGTGGGAATGCAGGGGAGAAGAAGTAGAGATCTCAATAGAAGATCAGAAATACAGACATTTTGAAAGGGAAAGCTGTGAAGTGCAATTAGAGTTTATGGAAGAGAAAGCATCCCTCTTGCACTACCTGTGAAAAGATACTGCACTCTGAAGAAAGTAGAAAACTGCAGAGCAGCAGCAGAGACCTACCTCTTGGCAGGTAATTGAGTTGTAAGTGGCTACATTCTATTGTGTCCCATATCCCCACCCTGAAACTGCTCTCCCAACATCCTTTGGAGTTTTGGCAATTTGGTGTTCACCTGGAGAGCCAGGCTGAACCATAGAAGTGTTGTAGGTAAGCCATCACAGGAATTCTTAGGGCCTCAAAACCTGCCTTCCTAACCTGAGACAAGAAGCAGAGAAGGGCTTGGTTTCTATCAGGGGTAAATGTGACTCCAGCAAGAGGTGGTCAGATAACAAATGCATCTATTTATATCCTATAATCTGCTGGGCCAGCAACATGCTAATAACCAGCAGCCATGATGGAGAGGCCGCAAACTGTCAGAATGGGGAGGTTCCTACTCTAGCTTCAGAGAAAATACATATGAAAGTCTTGCATAAGCCAAAAAGTACTATATAAGTTAGTATCCTTGCTGCTGTTATGAGCTGGTTTCATCGTTCATGTCCTTGGACAAGTCAACATGTGCCTTCTCTAAGCCTTAATTTCTTCATCTACAAGATGGAAATAATTGTTTATCTCATTGGCTCTTGGGAACTCATAATTTATGCAATAATTTCTTATAAACTGAAGTATAAAGCATTACTCAAAATCTATTATACTTAAAAAATGGGAAGACCTGCCCTAACCGGTTTGGCTCAGTGGATAGAACGTCGGCCTGCGGACTGAAAGGTCCCAGGTTCGATTCCGGTCAAGGGCATGTACCTGGGTTGCAGGCACATCCCCAGTAGGAGGTGTGCAGGAGGCAACTGATCGATGTTTCTCTCATCGATGTTTCTAATTCTCTATCTCTCTCCCTTACTCTCTATAAAAAATCAATAAAATATATATTAAAAAAAAGGGAAGACCTGAGAGTTATGTATTGCAGGGGAGAAGTCTGGGAGGCATTAGGGAGCCTTCTATGGTAGCCACCAGCCAGCCATTTTTTTTAAAAATATATATTTTTATTGATTTCAGAGAGGAGAGAGAGAAACATTAATGATGAGAATCATTGATTGGCTGCCTCCTGCACGCCCCCTATTGGGGATTGAGCCCGCAAGCTGGGCAGGTGCCCTTAACCGGAATCAAACCTGGGACCTTCTGGTCTGCAGGCCGATGCTCTATCCGCTGAGCCAAACCTGCTAGGGCCAGCCAGCCATTTACCAGACCCATTTCTCTTATCTCTGGGCACATAACTAGACTATATTCCTCAGCCTTCCTTGTAGTTAGATGTGACTGAGTTCGAGTCAATGGAATGGTAGTGGTGGTAACTCACCACTTGGAAGCCTGGTCCATAAAAATGAAGTTGTCAGTGCCCTATTCTGACCCCCTCTATTGATGCAGACTAACAGTAATCTTGGGAGCCAGGTGTTAAGATACAGAAGCTATAAGGTAAAAAACCTGGTGCTCGGAAACACCACCCCTGGCTTGGAGGACAGCTATTCACTAATCAGGAACATCCATTTTGGACATTATATAGAAAGAAATTTTTGTTACCTTTGGGATATTATGTTAGCTTGAAACATGAAATTGCCAATATTTTTTTACCTGTAAAAAAGGAATATGATTCAACCTAATATTTTTATTTGTTTCAGCAGCTAGTGTAACCTTAAACGATTTTAGAGAAAGTTTTAATTATTTAATTATTTATCTTTGTTTTTCAGCATTTTTTTAATCCTCACCTGAGGGTATTTTTCCATTGATTTTTAGAGAGAGTGGAAGAGAGAAGGAAAGACAAGAGAGAAATATTGATGTGAGAGAAACATCGATTGGTTTCCTCCTGCACACGCCCTGGAGCCTGTAACTGAGGTACGTGCCCTTGATCGGAATCAAACCCAGGACTCTTCAGTTCATAGGCCAACACACTATCCACTGAGCCAAACTGGCTAGGGCAAGAAAGTCTTTGATTTTAATCCTCACCCATGTTGAGAGTAGAGGTAACGCCGGTGGTCTTGATCCGGCATCTAGAAGGGTTCAGCAATCTGGAGAAGGGCTGTGCGTAAATTAAATAAGAGTCCAGAAACGAAACATAATTTTGAAAGGCATTATAGGGAGTCAGAGAACTCTTAGCTAAAGGAACTAAGTTCTCCTTGTCTCAGGACCCCTTGCTTTTTATTAACACAATTTGTCCCAAGGCAAGGTGGAGATATACACATCAAAGGCCAGGGTTAGGTACAGAATCCAAATCCCGCTGTTCAGGTGTTTGGCCGGGAGGAGGCAATAACATGTAGATTAAGATGCCCTGAACTGTCTGGCAGCAAGCAATCATTTAATGCATCCTTTTTAGGTTTGGGGAAATGCCTTTTGCCATTTCCAACAAGTGATAACATATGTGACTCAGTCCTTGTTGAGTCCCTAAGTTCCATCAACCTTTCGATAAAACTTGAAATTATGAAATGCTGGAATTGGCATAAACGAAAGATCAATTGCTTCCTACACACCCCCTGAGGACCCTCAACTTAGGTACGTGTCCTGACTGGAGTCAAACCCGTGATCTTTTGATACATGGGACCATGCTCCAACCAACTGAGCCACTTGGCTAGGGCTTAGAGAAAGTCTTTTAAGAACTATGGTACTGGCTATTTGTTTTGTTTTTATTATTATTTTTAAAATCGATTTCAGAAAGGAAGGAGAGGGAGAAAGAGAGAAACATCAATGATGATAGAGAATCATTGATCGGCTGCCTCCTGCACATCCCCCACTGGGGATCGAGCTCACAACCCAGGCATGTGCCCTTGATCAGAATCAAACCCAGGACCCTTCAGTCTGCAGGCCAGTGCTCTATCCACTGACTCAAACCAGCTAGGGCCTATTTGTTTTATTGTTTGGTTTTTTCCCCTTCGGAGATCATGAGAGGTATATCTTTTTTTATAGCTTTGTGGTTCACCACTGTAATCACCGCACCTTTTCCACTAAAGAGCAAAAATAAATGAAAAAATTATTTGAGATTTATCAATTCCCCACACATGCCCTCCCTTAGTCCCCAGTTACTAATCACTATACTTCAGGCTAAGAAATTGCCCCATGGTTTTGAAGGTATTGTGGAGGTCTGGAGTGAATATCCCCAGAAAGTGCCACCCTCACATACACATTATTTTGAGATGAAAACAATTAAAACCCAACAAACTCAAGGAGAGTTTGTTACCTCCCCTCTATCTGCCTAAAGAGATTCAGACAGAAAAAGCTGCTTCAGGAAGGGAAATAACATTCACTTTAACACAGTATGTTCCTTAGATTTCCCTTTGTGTCCCATTGTTTCTGGGTGGCCCTGCAAGAATTTGTTTACCAATGTTTGCTCTTTCTCATCTACCAGTGAATTGCCTACTGCCCTCTTAGTCCAAAATGGCATATATACCTCGTTTTGCCTCATTGGAATGCTCAGGCTTACGTGAATTCCCTGTGTGCATGAATTAAAATTTTATTTTCTCTTGTTAATCTGCTGTATGTCATTTGACTTATTTGACCAGCTGGGAGAACTAAAGGGGTGAGGGGGTAGTTTCCCTGGCCCCGACAGTATTAAGGTCTCGTCCTCATTTTGGTGACAGAATATAATTACAGCTTCCACTGGTTTAATATGTCAAGAAATTTAATGTTTGTGAAATGCTAGATTGGAGACAAAAGAGTTGTCCTAAGTATCAATGCAAATGACCTGATTTGATCCTAAATGATAGGTAATTTCGCCCTGGCTGGTTTGGTGCAGTGGATAGAGTGTCAGCCTGCAGACTGAAGGGTCCCGGGTTCGATTCCAGTCATGAGCACATGTTTGGGTTGCAGGCTCAATCCCCAGTGGTGGGCGTGCAGGAGGCAGTCGATCAGTGATTCTCTCTCATTGATGTTTCTATCTCTCTCTCTTCCTCTCTTAAATCAATAAAAATGTATTTTAAAAAAACGATAGGTAGCCCTGGTCGGTTTGGCTCAGTGGATAGAGCGTCGGCCTGCGGACTGAAGGGTCCCAGGTTCGATTCCGGACGTGGGCATGTACCTTGGTTGCGGGCGCGTCCCCAGTGGGGGGTGTGCAGGAGGCAGCTAATTGGTGTTTCTCTCTCATCGATGTTCCTAACTCTCTATCCCTCTTCCTTCCTATCTGTGAAAAATCAATAAAATATATTTTTTTAAAAACCACGATAGGTAATTTCAAAGAAAGCATTAAGAGATGTTAGGATTTTGCTATCATTCTCCACTTGTTCTAAACGTGTTTTTATTCCTTTCTCATAGTCTTCCTCAGCACCGTCTCTTATCAGTGCTTAAGATTGGGTTTTCTTTCCTCTTCCCAAATCACAGATGTTTTCCCACCCTGTGAAATCTAGTGACTGGCCAGAGCTTTACTGCATTGTATTCTTCTGAAGGAAATCCTTTCTTAATTGCCAGGAATTCAAGGCTCCAAACTGGGAAAGGGAGGGTTGGGGAGGTTGGCATACTGCCAGGTCATTGCCTTCTTTTCCCTTTAGCCATCTGCAGGCGACTGGCTGGAGCCCAAGGGTGAAACCACAGCCTCCCAGGGCTGGAAGGAACAGACTGTCAGGGACCCTGGGTGGTTTGAGACCAGTCATTTCTACTCTACAGAGTCAGGACCTCTCGTAAACCACAGCCTCCCCCAACTTCAATGCCTTCAAAAGGAAGAAATCATATAAACGGTTTATCACACATTAAAAACAGTAGAGTATCATAAAGCTTTCCATCTAAACCAGAGTTTGGCACACTTTTTCTGCAAAGGACCAGTAAATATTCTAGATTTTACAGAACATAAGATCTCTAATGCAACTACTTAACTCTGCCATTGTCGCCATAGACCAGTGATGGGCAACCTTTTGAGCTTGGTATGTCAAACTTAGCCAAAAAACTGAGCATAACTCGGATAGTGTGTCACTTTGAGGAAAAAACATTACTTCGCGATATTTATAGTTTAAATAACATAAATGTTTCATCCTCGGCATGCGGCTGCCTTAGCGGCCGCGTGTCAGAGGTTCGCCATCACTGCCATAGACAAATGAGCGTGGCTGTGTCCCAGTAAAACTTCATTTGTGGCCCCAGCCGCTTTGGCTCAGTGGATAGAGCGTCCGCCTGGGACTAAAGGGTCCCAGGTTCCATTCCGTCCAAGGGCACATGCCTGGGTTGTGGGCTAGATCCCCCGCCAGCAGGGGGCATGCAGGAGGCAGCCAATCAATGATTCTCTCATATCATTGATGTTTCTATCTCCCTTTCTCTCTGAAATCAATAAAAATATATTTTAAAAAATTTAAAAAAAACTTCATTTGTGGACACTGGAATTTGAATGCCATGTAGTTGTTACATGGCACATAAAATAATTCTTTTTTCCCCAGCCATTTAAAAATGGAAAAAACATTGTTAGCTCATGGTCCATACAAAACAAGTCAGCTGGCTATAGTTTGTTGACTTGATCTAAACCTCTGGTTTTCACACTGCTTTGGCAAGTCCTCTGAGGGAAGAAAGAGCTGGCGGACATGGGCGACCCCCACTCAGGCTTCAATAGGCACCATTCCTCTTTTTTCTCTTTCACACATTGGGCTCCCAGGCTGTTTTATTAAAAGGAAAGGTTCCACAGCCAAAAGTGTAAAAGTTGCTGATCTAACCAGAATCCCCTTTTCTGCAACTGCAGCCCCTTTTTACGTTTTTCCTCAGTGGAGATGGAGCATAGTATGTTATCTAGTTCACTTTATGGTTTAACAGGCCTGGTCCTTTCATACACGTCATAAGTCTGTTATGTTATTCCAAACCTTTACTTTGTACTCGTGACCTTTCTCTCCAAGTTCTCAAAAGTCCTAAAATGCCCGGCCGGCATGGCTTAGTGGTTGAGCGTCGTCCTATGAACCAGGAGGTCAGGGTTTGATTCCTAGGTCAGGGCACGTGCCTGGGTTGCGGGCTCGATCCCCAGTGTGGGGAGTGTGGGAGGCAGCCGATCCATGATTCCCTCTCATCACTGATGTTTTTATCTCTCTCCCGCTCCCTTCCTCTCTGAAATCAATAAAAATATGTATTTTTTTAGTCCTAAAATATTCCACTAAGTGAAATAATACATTAGAGGAAAGAGTACCTTTCTCTATTCCAGCATATTTTCTCTCTTACACAGGGTGGCCAACAGCACTGTGGCCAGAGGGAGAGCCACATTGTACTAGAATAAAGAAATAAGTGGCAAAGCCAAAAGACTGTTTGGAATCTGGTCTGAGGACAAAGAGAGTCCCTCCCTGGGAACAAGAAGTCCTGAGGTCAGAATCCAGAAAAACCTTGAATGGGTAGGAAGTACTAGGAAGTTGGTAAAAGAAGCAATTTAGGATCGGTGCCCCAGGCAACACAGGTGTGCCTCAAGGTGCCTCCTTTATAATAATAAAAGCGTAATATTCTAATTAGACCAGACGTCTCCTTCCTTCAGGACAAAACCCCAGCGGGCAGGGGCTGAGGCAGAGGCGGCAGAGGCCCACGGTGGCGGGCGGGGCCGGGGCCGGGGCCAAGGCCCTTGCACGAATTTCGTGCATTGGGCCTCTGGTATACAAATAATACATGTTCGTCATAGAGAAAAAGTTATATGAATACTAAAGAGAATTAAATCCCCCGTAATCCTGTTGTTACAAGTGGAGAGAGGTCCTCATCCCCACCTGTTGCTCCTGGGAGTGGACAGTCCAAGAAAAAGAACTTTCTGAGATGTGCACAGGAGAATGAGTGGTTTACATTTGTATGGAATTAAACCCCCACGTTTCCCGAAGTCCCACTTCCCTCAGTCCCGCCATAGATGTCCCATTTTACTTTTAAAAGAGCTAGAATAAAAGCCAGTGTCTAAGCTTCTGTTCCATGCTGACGCAGTCTGATCCAGCATCAGGCTAGCTTCGTTTGTGTTCCCAGCTGCAGTCCATCAGTCCTTCACGTGTGGGGTCCGCCCGGCAGTGGGCCATGCAGGCGAATGCAAGAGAGCCAAAAGCAACAAGAGAGAAGACTCCTCTGCTAAGGGGTTTATGTATCCCCAATTTTTTCAGGCTTCCAGTAGCTCCACCCATTCTGGCCAATGAGCTCTGTCCTCAGGTGTGATTGATAGGTAAGCACCTTCCCTAGGTTGCCTTGTGGAGCAGTTGGAAGGGAAAGGGGAGTTCAGGGAGAGAGTTTTGTTGTTGATATTTCTGTCTTACAAGATGGGAGAGAAAACCAATCAGGGTAAAATAGCAACAACTGGTGAATTTGAGTAATGTATATGTAGGGAAAGCTACTTTCTCCAAAGAAAAGTGAGCCATCATGTTACTCCCGTGCGTGCAACTCCAATGGCTTCCCATGACAAGAAACTGAAAACCCCTTATTAGGACAGACAAGGACCCTGCGATGGGGCCCTGCTTATGCCTCTGGCCTTTCTCCTTTCATTCCATCCTTTGACCTCAGCCTTCCAGATGGGAGTACTTTAGCTCATTCCTGCCTCAGGGCCTTAGGACTTTGGCTCCCTCGATCTGAATACCTTGCTCCTACCTTCAGCCCACAGGGCCGAAGTATGCAAGTCACCTCCCCAAAGGAGCTCCTTCCTCAACCATCTTTCTCCCATTTCTCACAGCCGTATCTCCAGGAGACTGTAAATCCCAGGAGCACTTCACCCTACCTCCTGCACCTGCCATTCAGCCTAAAAGGACTTGCTCAATAGCTTAGAATGAATAAATGAACACAGAGGAAGGAAACGGTGGCCACAGAGCGCATTAATGAAGGAAGTGGAGCAGCCAGGACGACGAGGTCCGGGTAAAAGTGGGTGTGGGTCCCTGAAGTGCAGTGGAGGCCGCTCTCCGAGCTGTGAATGGATGTCTCTGAAGTACAAGACAATATGTGACACAGGAGGAAAAGACAGTTTCTATTGCCTCCCTACTGCCCTCCCATCCTTGGAAGCTGGAAAAGGAGCTGCCAGGGATGAAGGTATTTGCTTCTCCTCATTCTTGGAAACCATTAAGCTGCATTTGAATCTTAGCCGCACGCCTAGGAGATAGAAACTAGAAAATAGCCCAGGGAAGCCAACATCCTGACTTTGATTCATAAACATGTGGTTTTTTAAAAAATATATTTTATTGATTTTTACAGAGAGGAAGGGAGAGGGATAGAGAGTTAGAAACATCGATGAGAGAGAAGCACCAATCAGCTGCCTCCTGCACACCCCCTACTGGAGATGTACCCGCAACCAAGGTACATGCCCTTGACTGGAATCGAACCTGGGACCCTTGATTCCGCAGGCCAATGCTCTATCCACTGAGCCAAACCGGTTAGGGCCACGTTTTTTTAAAAAAACACGTTTTTAAAAAAAAGAAAAGAAGGAAGAAAAAGAGAAATGGTGGTGATGACCCAACCATCATCAAGAAACCTCTTGGGCTTTCATTGGTTTGGTATTAACGGGAGCCTTTTATCTTCAGAACTTTGTACTTGTCCTGCCAAGCGGAGGAAGGGAAAAGGCAGACAGCCCTGTCTGCATAATCACCCGCCGGCCCTTCCCAAACTCGGAGCTCGCTGGAGGCTCACCCTGCTGGTTCTCAGAGGCCCCAGGCTAGATGAGAAATCAGTGGGAAAATGTTCCTTCAGATGTCAAATCAGCAGCTTCTACCAGAAAACAGAGCCAGATGAATAAAGCCGCAGGCAAGGACAGGCAAGCCCTTATGCTGCTTCTGTGAACATTCAAACAGTTCCTCACAAATGCTTAGCCTGGAGTTTTTAGACCAAATGCTAATATGTTCTACCCTAAAACACAGTTTACAAAATGAAGGGATCCTCTCCCAGGGCATCTCACGATTACTCTCATGCCTCTTTATCTCTCGGTAGGACCATTTTCAAAGGAGAATAATTTATTTAAAAGTATATTTTACAGTATATGGCTTCCTCCAAAGAATTACCTTTTCTCCCATTTTCTTTTTTTTAATATATTTTATTGATTTTCCACAGAGAGGAAGAGAGAGGGACAGAGAGCCAGAAACATCGATGAGAGAGAAACATTGATCAGCTGCCTCCTGCACACCCCCCACCGGGGACGCGCCCACAACCAAGGTACATGCCCCGACCGGAATCGAACCCAGGACCCTTGAGTCCGCAGGCCAACGCTCCATCCACTGAGCCAAACCGGTTTCAGCCCATTTTCTATAATAACTTTTTTAAACAAAAGTTTTAATTTTTGAATAATTTTAGATGTACAGAAAAGTTACAAAGGTAAGACAGAGTGCCCATAAACCTCTCACCCAGCTTCTTCTACTGTTAACATATTATTCTGGTACATTTGTCAAACTAAGGAACCAACACTGGCCTGTTATTATTAGTTAGAGGCCCGAAGCACGAAATTCGTGCAAGAGTAGGCCTTCCTTCCCCAGGCTGCCGGCACCAGGACCTAGGCTTCCCTCCAGCCACCAGCAGGCACCTGGGACCCGGGCTTCCCTCGCAGCCCTGGCTTCGTCGGAAGGATGTCCAGTCTAATTAGTATATTACGTATGCTTTTATTATTATAGATTAAACTCCACATTTATTTGGATTTTATTAGTTTTCCCCTAAGGTTTTTTTTTTTCCACTTCAGATTTCATCCAGAAATACCGTATTACATTTAATCATCATGTCTCTTTAGGCTCCTCTGGATGTGACAGTTTCTCAGATTTTTCTTGTTTTTTGTTTTTTAATATATTTTATTGATTTTTTACAGAGAGGAAGGGAGAGGAATAGTTAGAAACATCGATGAGAGAGAAACATCGATCAGCTGCCTCCTGCACACCCCCCACTGGGGATGTGCCCGCAACCAAGGTACATGCCCTTGACCGGGATTGAACCTGGGACCCTTCAGTCCGCAGGCTGACGCTCTATCCACTGAGCCAAACTGATTAGGGCAGATTTTCCTTGTTTTTTGATGACCCTGACAGTTTTGAGGAGTAGTGGTCAGAGTTTGTGGACTGTCCCTCAAATTAGGATTGTCTGATGTTTTCCTCACAATCAGATGGGCATTGTGGGCTTTTGGAAAGAACACCTCAGAGGTGAGGTGCCCTTCTCATCATGCCAGGGGTGGATGGCATTACCAGGCATCCCTGGTGAGTTCACCTTCATCATTCGGTTAACGCCGAGTTTGCCAGCTTTCTTCACTCTAAAGTTACTATTGCTCCCTTTCTGCACTCTATTCTTTGGAAGCAAATCACTAAGTGTAGCTACTCTCAAAAAGGTGGAGGGGGATGGGGTGTGGGGTCGTGAGGGAGTGGAGACTAAGCTCATCTCCTGGTGAATGTACTAAATGGAATTCTTCTGTCAGGAAGATTTGTTTCTTCTTCCTCATTCATTCATTCATTCATTTATATCTGTGTGGACTTACACTAATTTTTACTCTGAGTTATAATCCAACACTATGTTATTAATTTTTGAAATAGGAATTTTTAGGGGTGAAATAGGCAAGTTTAGGGAATTTTTAAAATTAAGGGGGTCCATGGAAAAAACACAGGGCTACAGAGTTGCAGGTTATATTTCCATAAGACAAGGGAGTTGGGAGAGGCAGCAGTTACATTTCCAAAAGATAAGGGAACTGGGAGTAGCAAAAGGTCTATATCTACACTAATAAAAAGATATGCAAATTGATCGTACCTCCACTACACCCACAAACCATGCCCACCAGCCAATCAGGAGCGAGTATGCAAATTAACCCAACCAAGATGGCTGTGGCCATGGAGCAAGCAGGAGGCTTGGGTTTCCCTGGAAATGGAGGAAGCCAAGCTTCCCGCCCAGCCTGGCCTGCCCTGGCCTCCACTCAAGGCTAAAGTTTCAATTATAGAAAATAAATAAATCCCAGATACCAGGGCCTCCGCTTGGGTTGCCAGGGGGCGTGGCCAGCCTGCAAACCACCACAGGCCCCTCGCCCAGGCTGCCCCATGCCCCAAGGGAACCCCCACCCTGATCTGGGACACCTTTCAGGGCAAACCAGCTAGCCCCCACCTGTGCACCAGCCCTCTATCCTATCTAATAAAAGAGTAATATGCAATTTATTTTTTTAAAAAAGAGTAATATGCAAATTGACCATCACCCAACACACAAGATGGCTGCCCCCATGTGGACACAATATGGCTGCCCCATGTGGACACAAGATGGCTGCCACAAGATGGCCAGCAGGGGAGGGCAGTTGGGAGGGACCAGGCCTGCAAGGGAGGGCAGTTGGGGGTGATCAAGCCTGCAGGGGAACGCAGTTAGGGGTGACCAGGCCGGCGAAGGAGGGAAGTTGGGGGCGACCTGGACCTGCAGGGAAGGGCAGTTAGGGGCAATCAGGCTGGCAGGGGAGCAGTTAGGCATCAATCAGGCTGGCAGGGGAGTTGTTAGGGGTGATCAGGCTGGCAGGCAGAAGTGGTTAGGGGCAATCAGGAAGGCAGGCAGGCAAGCGGTTGGTAGCCAGCAGTCCTGGATTTTGAGAGAGATGTCCGACTGCCTGTTTAGGCCCGATCCCTAAACGGGCAGTCGGACATCCCTCAAGGGGTTCCAGATTGGAGAGGGTGCAGGCTGGGCTGAGGGACACATCGTGCACAGGCCTCTAGTTTATAAAATAAAGAAGGAGGAAGAAAGCCCAGAGGGAATAAGAGAACAATGAGGGAGGAGGGCCTCACATGTCCCACGGGAGGTTCGACCTTTGAGCTCAGGAGTTGCTATAGTGACCAAATCAGAAGGGGATAGTGACCAATCAAAGGGGATATGGAGGCACAAAAAACTGCAGCCTTTATAAACCGTGAAAAAAGGAACTCGGTGGGACTCTTACCCCTCCCCACGTGGGAGTCTGTGCTTGTTCTTCAGTAAATTTCCACCTTTGCTATATATCTTCGGTCTGTGGTTTCATTCTTCGACTCTGTCAGACAAAGAACCCAGGGAAGCCATCCTGCCCAGGGGAACACCGTGCGTTCCAGTCCGAAAATCCCGTATCATAATGTTCCTCAAATTGTTCCCTCTCTTGCTATCTGGCGTTCTTTCAGGCCAGTCCTTGGGGCCCCTCGACATGCTCCTGTCCTTACAAAAACATACAAATGAAAGATAATCAGTTATCTTCTGAGGCACTTTATTCTTTTTATTTTTGCAGCTTATTTTTTGTTTTGTGTGTGTGTGTGTGTGTTTTATCTTTATGGTTAAAAGTATTACATATGTCCCTCCCCCACCCCCATTAACCTCCACCAACCTTCCCCGCCCTCACCATCCCACTGTCTGCATATATGCATACAAGGTCTTTGGTTGATTACCTCTCACCCACCTTCCCTCCGAGATTCCGCACTCTTGAGGCACTTTATTCTTAACATTACATACGGTGGAACTGACATTGACACTAATCTTAAAAGCAAATTAAGGTGCTAAGCAATCAAGACTGATTGAATAATGGTGATTTCAAAGTAAAAGAATAAAGATAGTATTTTACCTTTACAAGAGCATCTGAGAATGTGCAAAGCATTTTTGAGTCCATTCATTTTTCAACCCTGACTAAGGTAGTGAGGAGTAACAGTAGGACACTAAGTCTCAGAAAGCATGTTTTGATCACTAGCCTCGGGACCACTTTCCTAACTGGCAGAGCTGGGCTAGAGTACAGGCATCTCAACGAGGTCTAGCATTGTTTCCATTGTACTTCTAGAATAAGCCTGACCCTCAGCGTGACATGAAGAATCATGTCAAAAGAATCCACAGGAAGAGATATATCCAATAACAGAAAATTCAAGGCAAAGATTATGAAAAATTATAGTGTTCTGAAAAACAAAGGCCCCAAACCCTGTAACGTTGGGTGGTTGTTTTTGAATTCCCTTGATTCCCCATCAAGTTGGGTCCTGCACAGACAGTCAGGTTCACTCTTTGTTTATTACTTGGCTTGAGTCACTAAGTCAGTTGATCACAATGTGCAGCCTAAACACCTGAGGGCTGATTTCTTCCCACCTCTTCTTTGGGATGAGAATTTCTCAAGTGAGTAGGTGTTATTTGCCGAGAGAGAACTCCACTTAAAAATGCTTAACAGGGAGTGATGAGTCCTAGTTTCTTTTTCTCAAGAAACTTTTCAGTAATTAAGTAGGAAATTTTTGTTTAAAAATTGTTTTAAATTATAACTCATTTAAGTTAAACTCTCTATTGTTTGATCATTGTTAACTTCTTTTTATTTTATCATAGCATTTTTTTTTTCAAGAGTTCTTTAAGTTAAATCATTAGGAGGTTGGCTAGAGTGCTTCTCTGAGTAATATTGTTCTACAAAGTGTATATGGATAGTATATTTTCTGGGTCCTTGAAAAAAATGAAGAATGTGTGAGAATATTTTCTGTTGAATGGTATATGACAAATAGCTTAGCTGGGTATAGGATTCTTGGATCACAATAATTTCCCCTCAAATTTTGTGGATATTACTTCACTGTCTTCTGGTACTTGGTGTTAAAGAGGAGAAGTGTGATGATATTTGATTAATTTTCTATGAGGTAGATAGCCTTTTAAATAAAAAATCTCAGTATTTGTCAGATTCCTTTTTCTACCCTTAAATTTTTAAAAAACTTCTGATTATAAAAGTAAGATTTGAGGTTATAGAAAATTTAAAGAAGAAAATTAAACATAATAATGAACCTACTACTTCTAGATAACTAGTAGTGTATTAAAATACACTAAAATAAGGTAAACTAATAATATATTTATAATGACATACAATAGAGAAAGTTTTACACTTATATGAAGTTATAAACAATTATAATTGCTTTAAAATCTGAACAATTTATTTGAAAGACAATGGTTCTTAAGATTTGCAGCTATGGAATTTCATTGAGAATGTGATAAAATATGAACTCTCCAGAAAATGCAGTATACACATACCTCCAAAATTCTGCATACGATTTCAACAATTTCATGAAGTCCCTCTATATATTCCAAGTGAAGGAGTGTTGATAATAATGACTAAAATCTATTAAGTAATCTCTATGTACTAGGCACTCTTCTAAATGTTTTATACAAGTTAACTAAGCTTTATCATAACCCCATGAGTAAATTAATATTGTTGTCCTCATTTTTTTGTATAAGGAACTTAAGGCATTGACAGGTTAACTCACCCAAGGTCACACAAATAGAAAGTGGCAGAATTGAGATTGTAATCCAGGTGATTTAACTTCAGAGACCACACTCTTAACCAT
Source organism: Eptesicus fuscus (assembly GCF_027574615.1). Classification (NCBI taxonomy): domain Eukaryota; kingdom Metazoa; phylum Chordata; class Mammalia; order Chiroptera; family Vespertilionidae; genus Eptesicus; species Eptesicus fuscus. The sequence continues at coordinate 84,057,114 of NC_072483.1, read as the reverse complement.
TAATCTTGTATTAATTTATGTTGCCTCAATTGAGTTTTAGTGAAGTCACAGTTGAAACAACTTTTAAAATCAGTTGAGAAAGTTCAGCACCAAGCTGCTACATCGAGGCTGACCAGAGCATCTAGAAATCCAGATTTAAAAAATATATATATTTTTATTGATTTCAGAGAGGAAGGAAGAGGGGAGAGAGAGAGAGAAACATCCATGATGAGAGAGGATCATTAATCAGCTACTTCCCACAAGTCCCCCACTGGGGATTGAGCCCACAACCTGGGCAGGTGCCCCTGAGTGGAATCAAACCTGGGACCTGTCAGTTTGCAGGCTAACGCTCTATCCACTGAGCCAAACTGACTAGGGCAGGAATCCACATTTAATAGTGGCCACTACATTTTGGAGACACTGTACCATTAACAGAGGGCTAAAAGAGGAGGGCTTTGAGGTCTGTATATCGACACCAAGGGTTGGTGATTTTAAAACAGCTCCCATTGAGTAGTCAAATATACACATCTTTCCTTGACATTGGAGAAATGGACCTAAAGGACAGGACATGAAAATGGAAGGCAACTAACTAACTCTAAGCACTGGCTCCTCCTCCTTGGTTGGCAGTGCTCTCCCCTGTTCATTTGGTTCTGTGACAGCCTTCTGCCTGACTCTCCAAGGTTATTGGATCTGCTTTTGGATTTGGAGATGTTCATTCATGTTGATTTTCTGGCTGGTGAAAAGTTTATGGCTTGGAAGACAAAGATACAACGAAGTAGCCCTGGCTGGTTTGGCTCAGTTGGTTGAGCGCCGTCCCATGCCTATTTGTTTCAGGTCAGGCTACATGCCTGGGCTGCCGGCTAGATCCCTAGTGAGGGGTGTGCAGGAGGCAACCAATCAACCTTTCTTTCTCCCCCTCTCCCTTCCTTTCTCTCTAAAACAAACAAACAAAACAATGAAACATAAGATTGGATTAACATTTCTGTTTGTTTCACTAATCCTCACAGGAGGATTTTCCCCCATTGATTTTAGAGAGAGTGGAAGTGAGGGAGTGCGGGGGCAGGGGGGGGGGGAGGGGAGAGAGAAACATTGATGTGGGAGAATGACACATTGATTGTGTCTCTCACACGCCCCGATCAGGGCTGGGGATTGAACCTGCAACCCAGGTACATGCCCTTGACGAGGAATCAGACCTGAGACCCTTTGGTGTGCAGGCCAATGCTCTAATCACTGGGCTACCATCCAGGGAAGATTAACTTTTATTTTTAAATGATTAGTTAGGTACACCACTACTGATAATATAGGAAGACTTACACTACTGGTGCAAGTAAACATACATGCTGGAGCTGTTTGCAAAGAAAGGGAAATGCTTGTCACAAAAGGTTATTGTCAGCTAACACCAGCTAACCCCTCAAATGAGTTTCCTTGTGCGAAACATTATAAAGTACTACCTTCATAATGTTTCACACAGTGTTTAATGCAAGTATGCTAAAATGAGCCCTAGATGCTTGGTCTACATTTGGTATTAGATGATATAATAGAGAGTAATTCTCAGAATTATAATTTTGGCCAGACAGTTAGTGTTAAGTCAAACAGTTATAAATTCATGTTTGTATTACATTTAGAGATATTTTACAGCCCTAGCCGGTTTGGCTCAGTGGATAGAGTGTCAGAGTGTGGACTGAAGGGGTCCCTGGTTCTATTCCAGTCAAGGGCACATGCCCAGGTTGTGGGCTCGATCACCAGTAGGGGGCGTGCAGGAGGCAGCAGATCAATGATTCTCATTATTGATGTTTCTCTCTCTCTCCCGTCTCCCTTCCTCTCTGAAATCAATTTAAAAAAATTTTTTTAAAAAAGAGATATTTTACAAAATAAAATATAGGATTTGTTGCCCTGACCGGTTTGGCTCAGTGGATAGAGTGTTGGCCTGTGGACTCAAGGGTCCCGGGTTCAATTCCGGTCAAGGGCATGTACCTTGGTTGCGGGCACATCCCCAGTAGGGGGTGTGCAGGAGGCAGCTGATTGATGTTTCTCTCTCATCGATGTTTCTAGCTCTCTCTCCCTCTCCCTTCCTCTCTGTAAAAAATCAATAAAATATATATTAAAAAATAAAAATTAAAAAAAAAAATAAAATATAGGATTTGTTTATTAACTAAAATGTCCTGCTGTTTGACTTTGTACCATACTATCAGGCATGAATAAGCAGGAATGAGCATAGTACAAATAGGCATGAATTAAAGTCTGTCATTTGGCCCATAGACATAAAATGGGAGGAAAGTTTTCAAGGTAGTGATGATACATTGTGCTACAACATCTGATTCACAATCTGGTTTCTGGATGTGGGCACAGCACTAAGCTACAATTATATTTGAAACTAATGATTCCCTGTAGATCGTAACCAAATATTATAGTGTTTCACATCTTTTATGCCTAATTAGGCAGAAAATTCTGTATCTTTTTGCAGCCTGTTTTTAGGTTACAAGGTTGAAGTCAGGACAGTGGATTTGAGAGGAATTTGTTGATAATATAGGCAGAGCAAAAGTCCTACAAGAAACCATGAGTAAATATATTAATGAAATTTGAATGAGCCCTGGCCTGTGTGGCTCAGTTGGTTGGGCGTTGTCCAGTGCACCAGGAGGTTGCCTTTTCAGTTCCCCGTCAAGGGCACACGCCTGCGTTTTGGATTCGATCCCCAGTGGTGGGCACGCAGGCGGCAGCCCGATGGATGTGTGCTCTTGCATTGATGTTTACCTCTTCCCCCCTCTCCCTTCCTTTCTCTAAAAATCAATAAACTATTCTCTAAAAAAATTTTTCTTAAATGAGAGCAGTCCTAGCTGTTGCTTTTATGCAAAAATTGACAAGCTGATCCTAAATTTTATATGGAAATGAAAGGGTTTCAGTAAAGCCAAAACAATCTTGAAAAAGAAGAACAAAGGTAGGATTCACACTTCTTAATTCCAAAACTTGCTGCAAAGTAACAGTGAATCAAAACTGTGTGGTACTGGCACAAGCATAGACATGAAGATCAATGGAAGGGAACTGAGAGTTCAGAAATAAACCCATACATGTAAGATCAGTTGATTTTTTACAATGATGCCAAAACAGTTCAATGGGAAAAGAACAGTCTTTTCAACTAATGGTGCTGGGATAAATAGAAAACCACATGCAAAAGAATGAAGTTGGATCATACTACCTCACACTATATACAGAAATTAACTCAAAATGGACCAAAGACTTAAAAATAAGAGCTAAGCCCTAGCTGGTTTGGCTCAGTGAATCGAGTGTCGACCTGTAGACTGAAGGGTCCCAGTCAGAGGCACATGCCTGGGTTGTGGGCTCGATGCCCGGTAGGGGGCATGCAAGAGGCAGTGCATTGATGTTTCTCACATCGATGTTTCTCTCTCTAAAAAAATTAATATATATATATATGCATATATACATACATATATATACATATATACATACATATATATACTGAAATCCCTAACATACAAAGATCTCATAAAATTTCAGGAAAAAACAATGTTGTGGGAAATATTCCAAATTGCATAGAGGCAATCCTCAAAAGAATTAAAAAAAAAGGTTAAGGAAGAGGAAGAAATGCCCAATATCATTTACAGAAATGCAAGTTAAAACCACAGCAAGCTATTATTTTTACCTATCCAACTGCCAAAGCTTTTACAAATTCATAAATACCCAGTGTTGGTCAGCATGTTAGGAAACAGGCACTTTTAAAAATATATATATTTTATTGATTTTTTTACAGAGAGGAAGGGAGAGGGATAGAGAGTTAGAAACATCGATGAGAGAGAAACATCGATCAGCTGCCTCCTGCACACCCCCCACTGGGGACGTGCCCGCAACCAAGGTACATGCCCTCGACCGGAACCGAACCTGGGACCCCCCCAGTCCGCAGGCCGACGCTCTATCCACTGAGCCAAACCGGTTTTGGCAGGCACTTTTGATGGCAGTGTAAATTAGTACAACTGTTTTTGAGGGCAAAATGCCTTTAGTTATAAAAAAAAAAAATTAAGTGCTTACTAGACTTGGATCTAGTTCTTTTTGAAGCTCAGCACAGAGAAATTCTAACACAAATAGGCACAGATGTGTATAACAAGGATGCTCACTGGAAATTAGAAACACGTGTCCTTCAAAAGGTGCTCAGATAAATAAGTTATAAATGGAAGATTATGTAGCCACTGAAAAGAAACAGTTCTATATGAAAATATATTCAGGATAACTTAATGGGAAAAATAAAAAGCAAGTTGCAGGAGGTATGGGGACTAGGGAGGCAAGGCCAAGGACACAATACTTAAGGAAGCACTCACTGTTAGGGTGGTAGGGGTGCAGGTTCGGTCCCTGAGAGTGAATGCCTCCTTAAATTTTAAATCCTAGCCGATCTCCTCTTTTGCCTCATTCTAACCTCAGCTCTGCAATATAGTGTGTATAAAATAACCCCATATTTTAAAATAATAATTACATATATAAATAAATATAATTAAGTTGGTACAAACTTTTTGGATGGCATATACATATATATGTGTATGCATATATACAACATATATACATATGTATCTATATATTAGTTATATTTCATATATACTAGAGGCCCAGTGCACAAAATTCATGGATGGGTAGGGTCCCTAGTGGCTGCCGGCTGCCGGCCAGAGCCTCCCTTCCCCCGGCTGTCTGCCGCTGTCGTTGGCCAGGGCCTCCCTTCCCTCAATTGGCTGGCCGGCCCCATCCCCTGGTTGAACTCCCAGTCAAGGGGACAATTTGCATATTAGGCTTTTATTATTTATTATATATATATATATACTAGAGGACCGGTGCACAAAAATTCATGCACTTGGGGGGGGGGGGTTGTACCTCAGCCTGGCCTGCACCCTCTCGCAGTTTAGGACCCCTCAGGAGATGTCCACCTGCCAGCTTAGGCCCACTCCCCAGGGCCTCACCAGGCAGTCAGACTTCCCTTTGGCAGCCCAGGAACCCTTGGGGAATGTCTGATTGATGGCTTAGCACTCTGGAGGAGGCGGGAGAGGCTCCCACCTCTGCTGCGCTCACAGCCGTCAGCCCGGCTTGTGGCTGAGCGGAGCGCCCCCTGTGGGAGCACACTGACCACCAGGGGGCAGCTCCTGCATTGAGCATCTTCCCCCTGGTGGTCAGTGAGCGGCATAGTGACCGGTTGTTCCCAATCATTCTGCCGTTAGGGTCAATTTGCATATTACCTTTTTATTATATAGGATTAATATGTGTGTGTGTGTGTGTGTGTGTGTGTGTGTGTGTGTTATAAAGGGAAAAAAATGGAAGAGTACCTGTATACCAAACTATTAGCAGTGGTTTTTCTGGGCCATTGAAATATGGGGAATTTTCACTTTCTAAAATCTTTTTAAAAAATATATTTAGCCCTGGTCAGTGTGGCTCAGTGTTTAGAGTGTTGGCCTGTGGACCAAAGCGCCTCGGGTTTGATTCCCAAAGGCATGTTTCTGGGTTACATGTTTGGTCCCTGGTCCAGGTCCGGGCACATATAGGAGGCAACCAATCAATGTGTCTCTCGCACATCGATGTCTCTCTCTCTCTCTCTCTCTCTCTCTCTCTCTCTCTCTCTCTCTCTCATCCTCCCTCCCTTCCACTCTATCTAAAATAAATAAATAAAATAAGTAAATAAATAAATAAATAAATAAATGGGAAAAATATCCTTGGGTGAGGATTAACCAAAAAAACAACAACAACAACAACAAAAAATACAATTAACAGCTGGTTGAACATATGCAAGGCAGGTGGATTCTTCCAGTGAGCTGAGCGGTAACTGCACACAGATTAAGGACAGAGCCTAAGGAATTCATGCTTGTTGCAAAATTGAAATCATGGCAGAGTCTAATTCCTTTTCACAGGAGTCAAAAATATTTCAACTCTTATATTCTCACAGGTAGAAGGAATTGTGTACTGGACACATTTGGAGGCATTGCTCTGCTGGTTTTATACTTCAAGTTAAGGCCTCAAAAAGATCAACTCTGAAAGCAACATAGAAAGATACTAGACCTGGCCGGGTAGCTCAGTTAGTTAGAGCGTCGTCTTCATACACACGGTGGGGGTTCTATCCCAGTCAGGGCACATACAAGAATCAACCAATGAATACATGAATAAGTGGAACAACAAACCAATCTCTCTCTCTCTCTCTCTCTCTCTCTCTCTCTCTCTCTCTCTCTCTCCCCACTTCTCTCTAAAATCAATCAATAAAAATTTTTTAAAAAAAGGATTCTAAATTGTACCTCATCTATTAATTTCCCATTCTTGGAGAAGCTAATGCCAATGCATCATGTGATACTCAATGTGTACCATAAATTATAAACCTGGAAAAAAACAATTAAGAATTGCATATTTTTGGTTACAGAAAAAGCAGGAAAGATTTTTAAAAATAATAGCATAACCACACAAAAGAGTTCCAAGTGCTATGTTTGTTTGAATGCTACATTGAACACTTTGTGTACCTGTGGTTGGTATCATATGGGAAGGATTAAATAATGAAAAAATGAATGAGTATTATATGCTTTTGAGACATGCATTTAAAAAATTGTATAACAGCATTCTCTCTGCTAACTTACATTTTTACCAAGTAGAAATTCAAGTTACACAAGCAAACTCCAAGTTTAGCTTCTATATGAATAGTGTCTTCCCACGTATGTTTTACCCATCTCTCCCAGATAAAGATCAGATTAGGTGTCTGTCATATGGGAATTTCAAAGCAGTTTAAAGACATTAATTAGTTCTCACAACAACTCTGAAGTGGGTGTATTTTACTCCTCTCTGTTTTCTATAGGAGAAGACTGATAGTCTGAATGATTTCCCAGTATTCCCTATTTTGTTATTGTTAGTGAAACTAACAATACCATTACTTCATTGGCCTACCTTTTTTTCTTGAAAAGAGATAAAGCAATTTTGGGGTGGATAAGCCAAACTAAAATAACTCCTATTCATGTGTCAAATAAACACCCCCCCACACACACAGGTATTTTTATTTTTCATATTTTCTAAACAATTGGGAATATATTTAATTAACTCTATACTCTAGTAGTTGCTTGGGAGAATGTTTCTTTTTTTTTTTTTTCTCAAAAATATATTCCATTGATTTCCCACAGAGAGGAAGAGAGAGGGACAGAGAGTCAGAAACATCGATGAGAGAGAAACATCGATCAGCCGCCCCCTGCACACCCCCCACTGGGGACGTGCCCGCAACCAAGGCACATGCCCCTGACCGGAATCGAACCCGGGACCCCTGAGTCCGCAGGCCGACGCTCTATCCACTGAGCCAAACCGGTCTCGGCGGGAGAATGTTTCTTAATTTAAACTTTTATTTTAACATATATAGATAGTCAGAGGTAAAGCTCCATTGTAGCTTCATCAGAGAGCTCTCTGGGTATTTTGTCAATTACAAGAAAGTACTTACAGATGGAATAATGTGGTTTAATGAGCAGGAGACCTATTTTTAAAGATCCTGGTCTGGTACACTGAAAAAATACAATAAATTCTTAGAAAAGGTAGGTTAAAACACCTCCTACTTGTGCACTACTATGCTAACCATGTTATAAGCATTATCTCATTTAATCTACAACATGATGAGGTAGTTCCTATAGTTATATTTTTTGTTTTACAGATAGAGAGCTTGATAATGAGATTTATTTTTAAAATATATTTTTATTGATTTGAGAGAGAGAGAGAGAGAGAGAGAGAGAAACAACGATGCAAGAGAGAAACATTGATCAGTTGCCTCCCATACTCATGAATCTGAAACCTGGGCATGTGCCCTGACTGGGAATCGAACCGGCAACCCTTTGGTGCACAGGACAACACTCAACCAACTGAGCCACACCAGCCAGGTGATAATGAGATTTTGAGATTTATCTATCTATCTATTTATTTATTTTTATTTTTAAAATATTTTTTATTGATTTCAGAGTGGGAGAGGGAGATAGAAACATCAATGATGAGAATCATTGATTGGCTGCCTCCTGTACATCCCCTACTAGTACAGGAGGCACGTGCCCACAACCCAGCATGTGCCCTTGACTGGAATCAAACCTGGGACCCTTCAGTCTGTAGGCTGACAGTCTATCCACTGAGCCACACCAGCCAGGGTGATAATGAGATTTATTTTAACATTATATGATTACTAGAGGCATGATGCACGAAAATCGTGCAAGAGTAGGTCTTCCTTCCCCTGGCTGCCAGCACCGGCTTCCCTCTGGCACCCGGGACCCAGGCTTCCCTCATAGCCCCAGCTTTGTCGGGAAGGTCATCCGGAAGGACATCTGGTCTAATTAGCATATTATGCTTTTATTATATAGGATGTTAAATTGGTAAGAAGTCAAGAAGGATTCTAACAATCAAGTCAATAATGCCAATTTGATCCTGACATTTACTCCTCCTTATTTTTTCCTCTCCTCCTTACTTTTTATCCCCCTATTTGAATCAGGTGCATAATTTTAACATGCCATTTTAAACCCTATTTTTATGAATATATCAATTTAAACAATAATTATAACCAATTTATTTCTTGATCAAGTGTCCTTACAATAACAGTGAAACTATTTCCAACTTTTTTCTATTCTCATTTTTATTTTACTGCAATGATTATGTTGAGGATCAACTTTTTTCATGTACATTTTACAATGAGATTCATTTCAGTCATCAGGTTTTTATGCTCGTAAGCTTTGTCAATTTTACCTACTGCTATGGTGAGCTTTCTTTTGTAGCTTTTATTTCCATGACACTTTATTTTTCCTTGTGACCCAGGGAAAACATTCTTTGGGTTGAAGTGCTGGGGCCAAAAATCCCTTCTTGCCTGGGACAAAAGAACTCGGTATAGGTCATTTCATATGATAGTGATGATGAGAAAAGTAACATCTGTTCTAGCCACCCCACGGGAGGGAGGCTTAAATGCAAAAGTAGGTGTGAAAATGCTCTGTAAAAGTTAAGTGAATGTCACTTTACTAATTGTTAAAGTAAATCATATAAATCCATTCTTCTGGGATTGTTCGGGAAGGCGAGCACCTTTCTATTCTTGCTTTGATGTTATTTGCAAAAATGCTTGACAACTTCAGTTGATTTCTAAGTAAATCCTAGTGACTTCACTTGCTCTCCTCTTGTCATTTGTTTTCCATTATGACTGCATTAATTTTCCCCCCTCTAATCCTAGTACGAAATCCTCTGTGATGTAGAGACCAGCGACCAGCTTTGGCACTATAGTGGATTTGTATCTTGGTTGCTGTAATTGTTGCTTGGGATTGAATGATAGGATTACTGGCTGGCAGGTCTTTGGGAAAGTTTGAAACAAGCCTGTCACCAAATAGATGATATCTCAGCCGGGATACAGGTACACTGTTATTATAAGAAATTCTCTTATCACAGCTCTATCTCTTGCTTAATACACCACTTGCTTGTACAAGAGTTTTGAAGGAAATAGAAAGACCGCTGGTAATATTAGCAAAGCTTACAAATTCTAGTACCTACTTTAAGGCCTAAAGTTTACAAGTTAAGGATTATTCCCTTCATATAACCTAAAGCAGCTTAAGATTTCAGTCATTGTTCTTAACAAACCAAATTGTGTATAAATATGCTGATAATATCTGGTAAAGGCCCATGGGAAAGAAGTGATTCAATTTCATAATCTTGATTTTGCCTTGCTTCTAAGGTTAATAGAAGGACTCAGAAATTTTTGCTTTAAGATCTACTGTGTTTCTCAAGTATCGTTCTGTTCTTCAAAAGTATTGTGTCCTGCAAGAGCCCTGGCCAGTGTGGCTCAGTTAGTTGAGAGTCGTCCAGTACACCAAAGGGTCACTGGGTGTGTGTGGTGTTTCTCTCTCTCCCTCTCCCTTCCTCTCTACAAGAGAAGTGAAAGTCTGAAGATTAGCAATTTTTTTTTTTTTTTTTTAGAGAGAAAGGAAGGGAGAGGGAGAGAGAGAGAAGCATTGATGTGAGAGTGAAACATCAATCCACTAGGCCACTTCCTGCACAACCGATACCAGGGATCGAGCCCACCACACCCTGGGTATGTGTCCTGACCAGGAATCAAACTGGAAACCTTTTGGTACACAAGGTGATGCCCAACCAACTTAGCCACATGGCCGGAGCTGAGAATTAACAATTTAGTTGTTACTGGCAAATGCCTTTCAGTTCCTTTTTAAAAACATCTTTATTGAGATAGACTGCATATAGCATACAATTAACTCATTTAAAGTGGACAATTCAACCCTAGCCATTTTGGCTCAGTGGATAGATCATCGGTCTGTGGACTGAAGGGTCCCATGTTCGATTCCGGTCAAGGGCATGTTCCTCGGTTGCAGATTTGATCCCCAGGGGCCATGTGGGAGAGAGATCTCACATCGATGTTTCTTTCTCTATGTCTCTTCCCCTCCCTTCCTCTCTCTCTAAAAATCAGTGGAAAAATATCCTCCGGTGAGGATTAACAAAAATAAATAAATAAATAGGACAATTCAATAATTTTTAGTGTAGAATTGTACAACCATCACTACAATCAATTTTATAGCATTTTCATCATCCCCAAAAGAAACTCCTTCTCCGGTTCTGGTCACTCCCCATTTGCTCCCAACCCCTCTCCCACTTCAACCCTAGGCAACCACTAATCTACTTTCTGTCTCTAAATTTGCTTATTCTGGACATTTTATATAAACAGAATCATTCAATCTATAGTTTTTTGAGTCTGGCTTCTTTCACTCAGTTTTCAAGGTTTATCCATGCTATGGCATGTATCAGTACCTCACTTATTTTTAGGGCTAAATAATATTCCATTACATGGATATACCACTCTTATTTATCCATTTATCAGTTGATATCCATTTGAGTTGTTTATTCTTTATGGTTATTATGAATAGTGCTGATGTGAACACTTGTGTACAAATTTTTATATAGACATGTTTTTATTTCTCTTAGGTACATACCTGGGATTAGAATTACTGGGTCATATGTATGCTTAACTTTTGAAGAACTATCAAACTGAGTTCCAAAACAGCTGCTCCATTTGTTTTTACCTCCTCACCCAAGGATGTTTTACTGATTTTAGAGAGAAAGGAAGGGAGAGAGAGAAAGAGAAACATCAATGTAAGAGAGAAACATCGATTGGTTGCCTCCTGTAGGCTCCCTCACCAATGATGAGAGAGAATCATTGATTGGCTGCACCCGCAACCCAGGTATGTGCCCTTGACCAGAATCGAACCTGGGACCCTTCAGTCCCCAGGCTGATGCTCTATCCACTGAGCCAAACCAGCTTGGGCTTTCTTTTAAATTAGAAAGGAGGATGCCTGGCCGGCATGGCTCAGTGGTTGAGTGTCAACCTATGAACCAGGGGGTCACTATTCAAATCCAATCATGGCACATGTCCGGGTTGTGGGCTGGATCCCCCAGTGTGGGACATGCAGGAGGCAGCAGATCAGCAATTCTCTCTCGTTATTGATGTTTCTATCTCTCTCTCCCCCTCTCTTCCTCTCTGAAATCAATGAAGATATATTTAAACTGAAGAAAGGAGGTGAAATTTTGGAAAGGGCCTGGTGTGTTCAGCACACTGCAAGAGGCTCAGTATATGTGGACTCTAAGGAGTAAAAAGGGTGGACAGGGCTGGAAAGATTGTGAAGCCCTTTGCTCATAAGCTAAGGAGTTAGTCTTCCTCCTATAGGATTGTCCTTAGAGGTAAGTGAGGTAATGGATAACTGGTTATGTGATATTGATCATTAGCCTTTTATTTTTTTATTTTTATTTTTTAAAAAAATATATTTTATTGACTTTTTACAGAGAGGAAGGGAGAGGGAGAGAGAGTTAGAAACATCGATGAGAGAGAAACATCAATCAGCTGCCTCCTGCACACCCCCTACTGGGGATGTGCCTGTAACCAAGGTACATGCCCTTGACTGGAATCGAACCTGGGACCCTTGAGTTCGAAGGCAGACGCTCTATCCACTGAGCCAAACCGGTTAAATCATTAGCCTTTTAATTAGAAATTGTTACTGAGGCTAATCATGCCACCAGATTTTCCTCTCTGCCCCATTTTTTCTATTATTGACATTTTGTGCAAAGAAAAAAAAAATCCCAAGATGGTGATGTAGGAAAGAGAGGCAAGAGCAAATAAAATTTCTGTCAGATGTCCTACATAAAACTTGGAAACAGAATGTGTATGAGTAATTCTTAGCTGTGAAACCATTCTAGTAATAGTTCGTGTTCGGTGCCTTTTCCTAAAGGCATTTATTTTTGGTATGTGGAAAGATTATTTTGTAATATTTGAAAGAGAAAAAACTCATAAGCCTGATAGTTCCATATATTAATTCTGTGCTTTAAGAAGCATAAATTTATAGAGCCGATTTCTGGATAATAGTAGATATATATACTGGGAAAAAAATTTTTGTTAACCCTCACCTGAGGGTATTTTTTCCACTGCTTTTTCAGGGAGAGTGGAAGGAGGGAGGGAGGGAGGGAGGGAGGGAGGGAGGGAGGGAGGGAGGGAGGGAGAGAGAGAGAGAGAAAGAGAGACAGACAGACAGACAGACAGACAGACAGACAGACATGTGAGAGAGACACATTGACTGGTTGCCTACTGCATGTGTCCCAAGCAAACCAGCAATCCAAGTACGTGCCCTTTATTGGGAATCAAATCTGCGAAGGCAGATGCTCTAATCACTGAGAACACCAGCTAGGGCTATAATGAAAAATGAGATTAATACGAACAGTATATACTGGAAGAGAATCCCCCCAGGAGAAATGAGTTAGCCAGTAGAAGGCAATGATTGTTTTGAAGCAAACTAATATTAAAGATGCCAGAGATACGGTCAGCTTTATGCCAAATGAAATAAGGATGTGCTTTGAGATGAGCCGCCCATGATCAGCCTTCTTTTATATTGTTATTTTTATAAGCGTAACTTGGATTTCTTTCCATAAAAGAGTGGGTGGTCTTCTTGCTTTTTGAACACCTTTGAGATCAAATTTAGACAAAGATTTTATCCTAAATTTGTTGTATAATTCAACTTCTTACAGCAATGGGCGTTTAAAATTGGTGTTTTAGTTGAAGAGAAAAGAAATTTTTGAGTGGAAGAGGTTCAAATTTTAAGTATGATTAGTTTTGTGTTTAGAAAATAAAACACATTTTAGCTCTACATATCTAATCAATTTTAACCAGGGAAATTCTAGATAAAGAAAGAAGAAAGTACGTGTTTTTTAAAAAAATACATTTTTATTGATTTCAGAGAGGAAGGGGGAGGGAGAGAGAGATAGAAACATCAATGATGAGAGAGAATCATTGATCGGTTGCCTCCTGCATGCCCCCCCCCCCCCCACTGGGGACTGAGCCCCAACCTGGGCATGTGCCCTTGGCCGGAATCGAAAATGAGACCCTAATGTCCACAGGCCGACCCTCTATTCACTGAGCCAAACCAGCTGGAGCAGAAAGTAAGTTTTGAAGTAGATATTTCTGTATTTCAGTAGCCTCTAAAAATAATGAATATGTACTTATCTTACACAGGGTGAAGGTTAGGAGGATGGTATCACAGTAGTTTCAGTTGTTCTTGAAATTATCTGTGTAATTTCCACAAGCAGATAGTCTAAAGCAGTTATTTGGAGGTCATTATGAGAGGCCAGATAAATATTTATCGAAAGCCAGAAAAATGAGAATGCAAGGCCATAAGACAGTCTTGTTTTCTAACTTCTGTGCATTGCAATGTTTATGCCACAACCTCAGCATCTAGGTGAGAATAATATCGACATGCTTAATAACTAGAAAAAGTTTCAAACATTTGTAGAATGTGCAGTAAGAAAAAAATATTCATGATGATTTTTTCCTAATCCTCAAGATACAAAGACGCCTGTGCAGAATCAAATATCTTTGCCTTATTTTGTGTCCTCAGTTACCTGGCTTTTACTCCAGAAACTATTTATTGAACATTTTCTGGGTATAGGAGCATATGACTTAGTCACTGCTTTTTAATATAATAAATCTCAATGAGGAAATAAGATTTTCCCTCAGATCACATAATTGTACATGAAATAATTAGAAATATGCTTTTATTACTTCAACAATAGGTAACTACATTATACTCATCATACTGAAATACATAACTTTTTAAAAATTTGTTTTTTGCCCTAGCTGGTTTGACTCGGTGGATAGAGCATTGGACTGCGGACTGAAGGGTGCTGGGTTCGATTTTGGTCAACAGCACATGCCCAGTTTGTGGGCTCTATCACCAGTAGAGGGTGTACAGGAGGCATTTGATCAATGATTCTCTCATCATTGATGTTTCTCTCTCTCCCTCTCCCTTCCTCTCTGAAATCAATAAAAATCTCTCTCTCTCTCCCTCTCCTTTCCTCTCTGAATTTGATTTCAGAGAGGAAAGGAGAAGGAGAAAGACATAGAAACATCAATGAGAGAGAATCACTGATCGCTGGCTGCCTCCTGCACAAAACCTGGGCATGTGCCCTGACCAGGAATCGAACCATGATCTCCTGGGTCACAGGTCGATGCTCAATAACTGAGTCATGTCGGCCAGGTCTGAAATACATAACTTTTAATTAATATTGACATTGAATTTATACAAAGTCATACACCTAGAGGGGACCCGGTAAATGATTTTGATTAGCAACTTTCATAAGTCATAGTATTTCTGAATAAGTTGTAAGGTGTGATTCAGACCTTTTTGAGGGTCATAAAGGGTAAATTGTATATTTTCATCACATACTAGGATGTAAGTGGAAAAATATCTTGTTTTTACATTTTTGCTATGAACAGTGGGAATTAAGAAGAAAAATGTAAAAACCAATGATTTCTATAAAATTATATGTATAACTAAGGACTCAGAATCATACAACTAGCTCCAACTATTTCATGAAATAATTTTATTTGTTTTTTAAAAATAATTATATATTTAACATAATATAATCTATAACTATATATTTAAATATAAAATAATTTATATTTTAAAAATATTTTTATTGATTTCAGAGATGAAGCGAGAGGGAGAGAGAGATAGAAACAACAATGATCAGCATCATTGATCGGCTGCCTCCTACATGCCCACCCTGGGGATCAAGCCCACAACCCAGGCTTGTACCCTGACCTGGAATCGAACCGTGACCTCCTGGTTCATAGGTTGACAGCAGCTGGGTCATTGGTTTATTCTTGTATGTGCCCTGATGGAGGATTGAACCCGAAACCTTGGCATATTGGGACAATGCTCTAACAACTGAGTGGCCCAGGCTAGGGTGAGGACTTTAATTCAATCTTTTGGTATATAGACTTGATTGCTTTTTTTTTTTTATGTGTTTTTTTGGATATGCATGTGCTTCACTTTTCAAAATAAAATGAGGATAATCTATTCTGCCTTAGCCACAGACATGGGTAGCCCAGGAAAACTTATGAAGTGATCAGGTTCGCCACACTTCCTCCCTCTTTCCTTTCAGTATCTGTTTTCCTTTGGACAACTCCCAAACCCAATCAATACTCTCATATTTCTTTCCCTTTTAACAGATGTCTTCTGGATTAACTATTAGAAAATGTGTTACTGCCGAAGCCGGTTTGGCTCAGTGGATAGAGCGTCGGCCTGCGGACTCAAGGGTCCCAGGTTCGATTCCGGTCAAGGGCATGTACCTTTACATCCCCAGTAGGGGGTGTGCAAGAGGCAGCTGATCGATGTTTCTAACTCTCTGTCCCTCTCTCTTCCTCTCTGTAAAAAATCAATAAAATATATTTAAAAAAAAAAAAAAAGAAAATGTGTTATTAACTAATTCTTACAAAAGGTACAAAAGACTGATTATGAAATTCATGTGTGGTAGGTGGAGTTACCCAAAATTTAATAAAGGAAAATACCTCTATTGAAGAAAAAAAAAAAAAAAAGCCTGTCTAATTTGAAATGCAGCACCATACAGGTATCATTCATATCTGTTCTTTTAAAAACAGTGAACCATATATTTTTCTCTGATTATAAAGCTCTTGCACGTTTATCATAAAAATACTATAAATTATACAAAAGAAAATAAAAGTAATGCAAAGAGGGAATCATTGTGTTTGGAGTTTGGGGTCAGGGGAATCTTCTCAGAGGCAGTACAATCTGAGCTGGGTGTCAAATGGTAAAAAGAATGAATGAGATAATCAGAGGGGGAAAGGGCATTCTTGGCAGACAAAACAGGAAGTGCAAAGGCACAAACGCATGTGTGTTTGAGAAGCTGTAAATTCTTTGGTGTCCCAGAGGTCTGTGCGGGCAGAGACTTGGATAGTTTTGCTCATTATATCCAAAGTACCTCATACAGAGCCTGGAGCACAGTGCACAATAAATATTTGCTGAAGAAAGAAATGAATGAGTGGAAGCCTCTGTTCCATTTTAAGGAGCTTGGATTTACTTATGCTTGTGCCTCCCATTGGCTGGACCTAACTGGAAGCCAGTGGGCAAGGGGGTGTTGGGACTTTAGTGTGTAGGAGTCAGCCCCTGTAAGAAGAAGGAGAGGAAAGGGAATGGAACCGAACAAATAGGGAAATGATCCACACCTTTATTATGGCCTCACCAGCCTTGTATGATGTGGCACATGCCTACCTCTCTAACTTAATCTCCTGTGCTTTAATAAATTGGCCTCCTTTTCCTTCCTCAGACATACCAAAACACTGCAGCACCGGCAATTAAATCGCATGATTCCTACAGTGGCGATCTTGAAAGCATGTGTCTCTTTGAAGCTCCCATCAGTCTGGGGACTTGAGCAACTACAAGGAGCAGAGTCCGTGGAGTAAATGTTGTGCTGAGCTCCCCAGATTTACCCGTGAGGACTCAAGTACAACCTCCCCCAACGGCTGGCAATGCTGGGGCCTGGCAGCTGGGTCCCTCTCTGGGGCGGTTCTTGGCTGAAGAAAGCTCTCCATCCCAAGGTGGTCTCCCTTCCCTAGGTGCAGACCTGTTGGATGACGGGCTGATGGGAGGGTATAAAGACTGGCCCCTGCCTCAGTTTAGGACAATGTTGAAGGTCCACCCCGCAGTGCTCTCTGCAGGATTGGCTGAAGCGTCATTGACAACGGTGTTGCACTTTAATTTCTCCCTCTGCCTGATCGAGTGACCCTCCGCTCCAGAGAGATCATCCTTAGGAGCACTGTCTATCCAATGTCCTCCTGCATGAAAATGGAAGAGTTTTAGGGTCTGCTCCATAGTGAACCCCACTGCGATAGGCTACCTGTTGACTTGTATCAAACATGGTCAAACAGGTAACAAGTGTGAGAACTAAACCTCTGTTGCGATAAGCCGCTGAGATGTTTGTTACAACGTAGCTTATCCTGACTAGTACAGATCCCAAACCTTGCCTGCCTTGCCAACCCTGTTTTCACTAGAGTGAAGTGTCTAGTCTGCGTGGGCAGATTGCTTGCCAAGTTCTAGTTCTTCTCTCCTGTTCTTCCTCATCCTGAGGGAACAGCCATGTCCCAACGGAGCAACAGAAGCGGAAGGTTGCCTATCTGGTTGTCTACTAAGTATTCCTACCAAGTCAGTGGCATGTCTTTTTTTTTTTTCATGTGAATTTTCTAGGACTCTTTCTTCTTTTCTGTATTATTTATCACATATTTACAGTTTGCAAGGATACTTGTTTCTTTTTTTTTTTTTTTTTTTTTTTTTTTTTAATTTCTTTATTGATTAAGATGTCACATATTTGTCCTCACCCCCCCATTCCCATCCCACCCCTCTCCCCACGCATGCCCCAATCCCCTGTTGAACTTAACCGTTGGATAGGCTTATATGCATGCATACAGGTCCTTTGGTTGAACTCTCCCCCTCCCCCCACCCTCTCCCTACCCTCCCCTATCCTCCCTCTGAGGCCCGATAGTCCGATCGATGCCTCCTTGATTCTGGTTCTGTTCTTGTTCCTCAGTCTATGTTGTTCATCATTTCCTCTAGATGAATGAGATCAAATGTCATTAGATATATACTAATAAGAACTGAATGTGAGACGAGCAATAATATTTATGCTGACAGGCAAATGAATCAATCTGTAGCGAGCTTCCCCCTGGACCAACAGTTCTTTTGAGACCCAATTTTGATGTCCAGTAGTTCCTTATGTGTACATGTCAGCACTGACCCCTCAGCTCTGGATGGTGGACAAATGGTGGTAATGGAGGTCCGACTCCCTCTGGTTTGGTCTCGGCCGAACCCAGGGGCACGGCGTCACCTGGACTAAGGGGCACGTGGCCTCACCCATACCCAAGGGGCGCTTGGTCTCACCCGGGCCTGGGACCCAGCCTCACCCGGATGGATCCAGGGGCGCACGGCCTCACCCGGACCCAGGATCTGGCTTCACCCGTACCCAGGGACGCTTGGCCTCTCCCAGACCCAGGGGCACGTGGCCTCACCCGGGCTTAGTTGCACAAGGCCTCACCTGGATCCAGGGACACATGGTCTCACCCAGACCCAGGAACGTTTGGCCTCTCCCATACCCAGGGCCACTTGGGCTCACCCGGGCCTAGGTGCACGAGGCCTCATCTGGATCCAGGGACGCATGGTCTCACCCGGACCCAGGGACGCTTGGCCTCTCCCAGACCCAGGGCCACTTGGGCTCACCCGGGGCTAGGTGCACGAGGCCTCACCCGGATACAGGGACATATGGTCTCACCCGGACCCAGGGATGCTTGGCCTCTCCCAGACCCAGGGCCACTTGGGCTCACCCGGGCCTAGGTGCACGAGGCCTCACCCGGATCCAGGGACATATGGTCTCACCCGGACCCAGGGACGCTTGGCCTCTCCCAGACCCAGGGCCACTTGGGCTCACCCGGGCCTAGGTGCACGAGGCCTCACCCGGATCCAGGGACACATGGTCTCACCCGGACCCAGGGACGCTTGGCCTCTCCCAGACCCAGGGCCACTTGGGCTCACCCGGGCCTAGGTGCACGAGGCCTCACCCGGATACAGGGACACATGGTCTCACCCGGACCCACGGACGCTTGGCCTCTCCCAGACCCAGGGCCACTTGGGCTCACCCGGGCCTAGGTGCACGAGGCCTCACCCGGATCCAGGGACACATGGTCTCACCCGGACCCAGGGACGCTTGGCCTCTCCCAGACCCAGGGCCAATTGGGCTCACCCGGGCCTAGGTGCACGAGGCCTCACCCGGATCCAGGGACACATGGTCTCACCCGGACCCAGGGACGCTTGGCCTCTCCCAGACCCAGGGCCACTTGGGCTCACCCGGGCCTAGGTGCACGAGGCCTCAACCGGATCCAGGGACACATGGTCTCACCCGGACCCAGGGACGCTTGGCCTCTCCCAGACCCAGGGCCACTTGGGCTCACCCGGGCCTAGGTGCACGAGGCCTCACCCGGATCCAGGGACGCATGGTCTCACCCGGACCCAGGGACGCTTGCCCTCTCCCCGACCCAGGGCCACTTGGGCTCACCCGGGCCTAGGTGCACGAGGCCTCACCCGGATCCAGGGACACATGGTCTCACCCGGACCCAGGGACGCTTGGCCTCTCCCAGACCCAGGGCCACTTGGGCTCACCCGGGCCTAGGTGCACGAGGCCTCACCCGGATCCAGGGACACATGGTCTCACCCGGACCCAGGGACGCTTGGCCTCTCCCCGACCCAGGGCCACTTGGGCTCACCCGGGCCTAGGTGCACGAGGCCTCACCCGGATCCAGGGACACATGGTCTCACCCGGACCCAGGGACGCTTGGCCTCTCCCAGACCCAGGGCCACTTGGGCTCACCCGGGCCTAGGTGCACGAGGCCTCATCCGGATCCAGGGACGCATGGTCTCACCCGGACCCAGGGACGCTTGGCCTCTCCCCGACCCAGGGCCACTTGGGCTCACCCGGGCCTAGGTGCACGAGGCCTCACCCGGATCCAGGGACACATGGTCTCACCCGGACCCAGGGATGCTTGGCCTCTCCCAGACCCAGGGCCACTTGGGCTCACCCGGGCCTAGGTGCACGAGGCCTCACCCGGATCCTGGGACACATGGTCTCACCCGGACCCAGGGATGCTTGGCCTCTCCCAGACCCAGGGCCACTTGGGCTCACCCGGGCCTAGGTGCACGAGGCCTCACCCGGATCCAGGGACACATGGTCTCACCCGGATCCAGGGACGCTTGGCCTCTCCCAGACCCAGGGCCACTTGGGCTCACCCGGGCCTAGGTGCACGAGGCCTCACCCGGATCCAGGGACACATGGTCTCACCCGGACCCAGGGACGCTTGGCCTCTCCCAGACCCAGGGCCACTTGGGCTCACCCGGGCCTAGGTGCACGAGGCCTCACCCAGATCCAGGGACACATGGTCTCACCCGGACCCAGGGACGCTTGGCCTCTCCCCGACCCAGGGCCACTTGGGCTCACCCGGGCCTAGGTGCACGAGGCCTCACCCGGATCCAGGGACACACGGTCTCACCCGGACCCAGGGACGCTTGGCCTCTCCCAGACCCAGGGCCACTTGGGCTCACCCGGGCCTAGGTGCACGAGGCCTCACCCGGATCCAGGGACACATGGTCTCACCCGGACCCAGGGACGCTTGGCCTCTCCCAGACCCAGGGCCACTTGGGCTCACCCGGGCCTAGGTGCACGAGGCCTCACCCGGATCCAGGGACACATGGTCTCACCCGGACCCACGGACGCTTGGCCTCTCCCCTACCCAGGGCCACTTGGGCTCACCCGGGCCTAGGTGCACGAGGCCTCACCCGGATCCAGGGACGCATGGTCTCACCCGGACCCAGGGACGCTTGGCCTCTCCCAGACCCAGGGGCACGTGGCCTCACCCGGGCCTAGGTGCCCGAGGCCTCACCTGGATCCAGGGACACATGGTCTCACCCGGACCCAGGAATGCTTGGCCTCTCCCAGACCCAGGGCCACTTGGGCTCACCCGGGCCTAGGTGCACGCGGCCTCACCCGGATCCAGGGACACATGGTCTCGCCTGGACCCAGGGGTGTGTGGGCTCTCCCTGACCCAGGGGCGCTTGGCCTCGCCCGGGCACGGGATCCAGCGTCATCCGGGTCCAGGGGCACTTGGCCTCACCCGGACCCGGAGTCCGGCCTCACCTGGACCCAGGGGCATGTGGCCTCACCTAGACCCAGGGACGTGAGGCCTCACTTATACCCAGAGGCGTGTGACTACACCCGAGCCCAGAGGCGCGCAACCCCGCCCGCACCCGGGTCTCAGTGGGGCCCCGTCTTCCCGATCCCAATTCCTGCCGGTCAATCCCCCCTCAGCAATTCCCCTGGCCATCCTTCCGGAGCTCCAGTATGGCTGCTGCAGAACTCGTCGGGCGGCGGCTCGGCGAAGCTCCGGTGCACCCGGTGCATGGCGGTGGGCCAGTCTGGCGTCGCTGTGTCGGCCCTTGGGTCTGCATCGGTGGCCGGTCGCCGAGCATGCGCACCTGGCCGCTTCCGGGGCGTTGAGATTCTTGACGGACTCAGAGGTCAGCAAGCGCGGAGTCTCCCACCCCATGTCTCATAGGGGCTCGTCTGTCCGTGCTTGGCTGCCAGTGGAGCCGTCCCCTCAGCCGGAGACCGCCGGGGGAACTGCGCCGAGCACGTTCCAGGCCGCTGTTGTATCGCCTGAGCCATAGTTCTTTTGTGTCGCCTGAGCTGTAGTTCTTAATGTGTGGTCTTTGGGTCACCGGCATCAGCATCATCCCACATCCCCCTCTTTTATTCTAGTTGTAGAGCATCTACTCAGCCAGCCCTATGGTGGTCTTGGATGGTGTCTGCTCTGCTCTCTTGTCGTAGTCTCAAAGTTGTTGTGGTAGGCAACAATCAGGCTTCCGCCCTATGCCTCCATCTTGGTCCTCCTTTGTATAGTTAAGTCTTGATTGGTGTTGGTGTCACTGGGGGGGCTCTCTTTGTCTATAAAGGAAGAGTTGCTGTGCAGGAGATACGTTTATGGGCCGGGTCTTGGTGCAGCAAAGCTTTGGCGCTCACTGAATATTCCCGTTGAATGTGTCCCTTATGCACGTGGTTGAAATCTGGTGTCATCTCCCACAGACCACTAGATGCCCTCGTTTCTGGGTCTCCAATGGGGTGTAGATCAGCTACTGCCTTAGGCACTCAGCAAGGATTACAGCAAAAACTGTAGTTTCTTCCTCCTGTCTGAGTGGCCCTGGAGCAGTCCGACTAGAACAGCAGATCATCTGATCCGCTGCCAGAGGGCAGTCCACCCACATGCATAAGCCGTTGCTTGGGGCGCAGGTGTGCCTGCAAGACTTGCGGGGCAGGTCTTCAAGACGTGCGGGGCGGGTCCCAGGGCGGGGCGGGGTCTCAGGGCGCCAACAGGCCATGGTGCGGCGAGCCTCGATGGCTGTGAGTCTGGTCCTTCTGCCTTCCATGTATCTAAGTCCCCTCGTTCCGCACTCCAGCGCAGCAAACACTGATTGCTGGGCGCACCTCTGCAAGAGTCCCGCCTCTCCCCGCAGGCATCTGGGTCTCCCGGGGTTCGCCAGAAGATGGGTTTCAGGGTGATGGAGAGCTAATCTCCCTTAGGTTTGGAACAAAAGCCCCTTTCCCCCGCCACCAGCCAGACCCACGCACCTCCACACCTCATCCCCTCCGATTTCGCTGGGTGCGAGGCAACAGAACAGCCTTTAACCTCCGCCGCCATCTTTTTCAAACTTCTCAATTTGTACTTCTTAATCCCTTCATTTCAGTCAACTTTACTGAAGTCTAGCGCCGCCGGAAGGTGCACGGAAAGGGCGCCCGGGCCTCCGTCCGGTGCGCGGTGCGCGCGTCCCGCGGAACCAGGCGCGTGAGGGCCGCGCGGCTGGGACGGGCGCTGGGCGGCCGCCGAGCTCCAGGCACCGCCATCGCCGTGTTCCGGACGTCGCCGCCGCGGCGTCCCCCCAATTTATACTTCTTAATCCCTTGAATTAAGTCAACTCTACTGAAGTCTAGCGCCGCCGGGAGGTGCACGGAGAGGGCGCCCGGGCCTCCGTCTGGTGTGCGGGGCACGCGGCCCGCGGCACCAGGTGCGCGGGGGCTGCGCGGCGGGGACGGGTGCTGGGAGGCCGCCGGGCTCCAAGCGCCGCCGCTGCGGCGGCGTCCCCAGCGTCCCGGGCCGGGCAGCCTGCGGGGGCGGCGGAGTTGCGAAAGTGAGTTTCCCAGGGTTTCGCCCGGAATGGGGTTCAGTGCAATCGGAGCCGGTGCTCAGCGCACTCCGGAGCCTTTATCTCCTTCCTGCCAGTGAACTCCGGCCAGGTCATCAGCCGCCCCCTCCTCTCCGGTTCCATCCTCCCCGCAGGCACGTGTGCTCGTGTCTCCGCCCGTTTCTCCATACCTCAGGCTTTTACGGCTTCCCCGACTGTCCCCGTGGCCTTCTCCTTCCCCCCAGCTGTGGGCATTTCAGTCCGCCAGCTCTCCTGTGGTTCTGGACGATGTCCGTTCTGACCTCTAGTTGTATTTTTGAAATTGTTGTGCCCGGTTGCAGGTTAGGTGTTTAACCTATGCCGCCATCTTGGTTTCTCCGGATACTTGTTTCTTAGAACAATTTTTATGCAAATAAAAACAGAATAATCAAGTCCTCGGTCCCAATTTCAGAATGAAAAACTGTAAACTATCCATTAATACACCTGTACCTTCACATACTTAAATTCCTATTTCTCTTGAGTGCTAGATCTGATTTCTTGAAAGTCAAATGGTAAGACAATACCAGTTTCTTATTTTAGGCCTCTTGGGCAAAACAAAACGTATTAATAAAACTAATGAACCAAAACATATGCTCCTTCTAATTTTTTTTTTAAAGGGATTTTACTTTATAGAACTATTTCCCTCTGCCTGAAGGGTATACCGTATAAAAATAGTTCCACTACAAAGAGTCTGAGAATCCTGGGCTGGTATTACACAACCCCTAATTACAGAAGATATTTAGTATGATAACAGCAACTAGTTTAAGGAATGTGGAGATTTATTTACATCAAGTTCAGATAGAGATAAAAGGGGACTTGAAGAATCAAGCAGAGAGGAAGGTATCCGTGGACGCATCTTTGGAATTGCCTTCAGCCAGAGTGAAAGACCAGCCAAACCAGCTTTCAGAATAACCCTGCTGCTCGGTCCCGGGGAAGGCTAGACTTCACCTCTAAAACCGCCCTCCCACGCCAATTTTCCACCTCGCAGCTAAGAATTAAACCCAGACTTCCGATCATGGCGCCACGCACGTCATCTTCCCCCGTCTTCTCCCCCAGCAACATCCCACCCAAGTCGGCCTGATCCCACAGGCGTGTGGAAGGGCTGCAGGGCGAGGCTGGGGGTGGGGTGAGGGTGGTGGGGTGAGGGTGGGGGTGAGGGGTGGGATCTCTTCCCCTATCCTGGCTGCTTGGGATGTTGCCATTGAAAAAAACTACCGACTAAGCCCGATCCTTTCCAGATTCCGGGAAGCTGCAAACAGGACCTTCTGATTTCCTGGGGTGCGAAGACTCGGTCCCGAGGCAGCAACTCCTTCCCGCAATTTCCAGCCCCCGCGTCTTAAGCACCCCGACAGCCCCCGGCCTTTGGGCACCGCGGCCCACCCTCGCTGCACAGACGGGCACGGAATTTTAAAAGAAGGGAGCTTTCTTCCCGGCTTCGCGTCCCTTTCCTAGGGTCAGCCTTCCCGTCAACTCAGACGGGCGGCGGGACAGGGCGCTGGAGGCCAGCGGGACGCCGACAGGAGCGGGACGCTCCGAACCCCCACGTCAGGGGGGTCTCTCCCATTCCGGCTTTTGTTTCCGCCGGGCGCGGAGGCCGCGCGGCCCCGGTCTCCGGGGCTGGGAAAGGCGTGGCCGTCTGGATCCTTGGGCTCCGGCCCCAACAAACAATAGGGGCAGGTCTGCCCCTCCAGGCTTCCTTCGAGCCCGGAGGACACCGCGACGCCAGCCGGGGTCCGGATCGCCCCGCTCGGGAGAGTGGGCCAGAGGCTGGACACACACACACACACACACACACACACACACACACATACACACACACACACACGTGCGCGCCTATGGAAGGAATGTGTGTCTGAAGCACAAGAGCCATTTCTGCCCGTATCGCCGGCCGCCGGCCCCACCCGGCCCTCGCCGGTGCGGGCGAGACACCCGCGGAGGCCGCCGAGTCGGCCCGGCAGCCCCGGAGCGAGGGGCGGGGTCGGGCGGGGCCGCGCGCGCAGGCGCAGTGCGGGCCCCCTCGCGCCGCCGCCGCCGCCGTCGCCGCCGCTGCCTCCCGCGCGGCACCGCTGGCCCGAGACGGACAAGGTCGGGGGAAGAGCCGGCGACGGAGGAGGAGGCGGGGGCGGCGGCGGAGGCGGGGCGATCCCGGGTCGGGAGCGCCGCCGACTGGCAGCTGCGGCGACTCCCCCCTTTGTGTCTCCTCCGCTCGGAGCCGCTGGAAGCGCTTCCCGGAGGGGCGCTGCGTGTCTCGCCGCCTCGCCGGCCACCTCCCCTCCCCAGCCATCGACATCCGCTCTTCCGCCGCCCCCCGCCCCGGCCCCGGCCTCGACACCCCAGCTGCGCCCGGAGCCCAGAGCTGCGGGGGAACGAGGCGGCGGCGGCGGCGGCTGCCTCGGGGGTGGTGATTCGCTGGTCGCCGGAGCCATTGACGGGCGAAGAGGAGGCTTTCATGGAGGAATTTACCTCATGCGAGATGGAGCGGCGGCGATAAACACCGAGCGCGGCGCGCCCGGGCGGGCCGGGAAGGGCAGCCTGCCGGCACCTCCCCGCCGCCCGCGGTCTCGGGGGGCGCAGGGCCCGGCCTGCCGACCCCCCTGCCCCCGCTCCCCAGCGCCCCGCGGCCCTCCGGCCGGACCCTGCCAGGATCGTTCCGCGGAGGCTGTGGGCTTGTCCATGGAGCCAGACCCCCGGTCCCCCCCGCTGGAGAGAGCGGATTTGTTGTTCTGGAAACCGGAGTGAACGGAGCCCCGAAGCGAAACTCGGGACGGAACCCTGCCCTCCCGGAGCCGCGGGCGATGCGCCTCGGGCCGCCGGGGGCCGCCGCCGCCGCCGCCCGCCGGGCTTCGCCTTCGCCTTCGCCTTGGCCGCTGCCGGGGACTCACTAGTCCTGCTCCTCGGCTCCCCGGTCGAACCCCCGCTCCCCACCCCGCTGCGCCCCTGGATATGTTTTCTCCCAGACCCGGATATTTTTTTGATATCGTGAAACTCCGAGGGAAATAATCGCGGGGGCTTGGCTTCTCGTCTCCCTGCGTCTCTCTCTCTCCACCCCCCCCCCCCCCCACGGACATGCCTGGCGTTTGGGGGGCTGAGGCACCCCGTCCTAGGCGAAGGAACGCCCCCCGCCGCGAGGGAGAGAAATAAAAAAGGGAATTCCTGCAGCGGAATGAGAGCTCTGCGGCGAGGTCCTCTGCTCGGCCATTTGTCCTTCCAAACTGCACTGTGAGGGAGACGGCCGGCCGCCCGGCCTGCTGCTGCGCCCGCGGTTCCTTTCCGTTTTGCTCCGCTCCGCTCCCCTGCTGCCCGGCCGACCCAGGGATGCCTTCCTCGCTGCTGCGGCCCCGGCGGGTGCCCTGGCTACTGTGGGCCGTCCTGCTGGTCAGCGCTGCGGCCGGTGAGTAGCCCGGCTGGCGCGTCGGGGCCACTGGTCCTTGGGGGGGCGGGGGGGCGGGGGAGCGGGGGGGGGGGGTGGGGGGCGCCCGCAGAGGCCGCGGCCTGCGCTCGCCCTTCCTGGCGTCCCCGGGTCGGGGGAGGGGGAGCCGCGACCACAGGGTCCCTGCGCTCCTCTGCCGATCCCTCCGGGGGAATCACCTTTTCTGTTTTCGTGTCGTTTTGAATCTCCACTCCGGCCCCCCCCCCCCCCATTTCCCACCCCCTCACACCTCCCACGGCGGGGAAAAGACATATTGGGTGTGGTTTTCTTGACATTTTTAGCCGTGAGGTAATGCAAGGATTAAAAATAATGTTTTAATCACCAGTGGATAGTGTCTATTAGGAGATCTTTGGAAACAGCTGTAGTTTTTGTGTTTTTTTTTAATATAAAGAAGTGGATTTGGCTTACGGTAAAAAAAAGGACATCAACTCTGTATGGAACACACACACGAGCCTTATTTTTAGGTTTAGGTTACTCTTTGGGAATCCATGTTCCTTCCATTATTCAAAAAATGTTACTGAATGAATTGAATACAATGTTGAGGAAGCCATGACGGTGAGATTCTTAATACATTGTATAATACTGTTAAGTGTTGCTATCTTGAGTGTTACTTTATTCCGAAGTATTTTAGTAATCGTATGTCCATCTTTCAGTCTGGACCCTCTTATTTTATATGCTTTTGGAATTGCTGTTGGGTTTAAAAGGGTTTTTGATGTCTTTACATTTAGTCATCTGGCATTTATTGGCTGTCTTGTCATTGAGACAACTTTGACCTCGCATCAGACTTCTAGGAGATTTGAGTCTGAAAGTTCTTTGTTATTTTACCGAAGCTTAAAGAGAAATGGTAGTCATCCTTTCCTTAGGATATTTTCCTTTTAGTCCTCAGACACCTTAAAAAGAGCCTCATGTTCCTTTTGCAAGCAGTCTTTTGGTGATAGGTTTTTTAGAAAATTTCAGGAATTGTACATAAAATCCTTAAATCTGGTTTAGGGTGGCTTAAATGGATTATGCCTTTAAAAATGAGTCAAGGACAACATGACAGTTTTCAATTGCTTTCTTATTTTTATAAGTGTACTTTTCATATTCAATAAATTTCTCATCGCCATGTTAGACAGGGGTTGCTTGCTTATTTCCTTTAAAAAATTTGCATTGGGAAGATACTGAAAGAAAATTTGAAGTTTCCTTTTGTGCTGTTGGTATTTTTTATTAATATCTATTATGTTTATGACACACCTATATAGTTGTGCTAAAAATAATTGAAATTTCTGAAGTGAATATATTTGGGAACTTACATTTTAATATTATTAGCCACTACAAGTTCTTTTGGGATAAAAAATGATTTTTTATTAGATTTCTTTATATTGTGTTAGCTATTTAAATTCTGTAGCCATAAGTCACGTGGTTGCTGTAAAATATGTAGAGAGTAAAAGGCCTTAAGCTTAAGCAGTAATTCTAAGAGCAGAAATCTCAGAGCATAGACTTTTCAGTGTTCTTTATTTTTTACCTTTTTAGCATCTAGGTTCTCATTTATGGTTGATAGGTTTATTATTTTGTGATCAGAACTGATAAAATAAGAGAAAGAACATTGACTTAAAAATAAACTTAACTTCTATTTGGTAAATAAAATATTAGAATAATGTTCCTTATCAGGGATGGATTAAAAGAATCACTGCTTAAAAAGTGGTTTAGACTTCTTTTTTCTTTAGTATTACATAGCAGCAGATGCCCACATTTGTGAAGCTGGATTTCAGAGCAACAACAACAATAATAATAGCAGCTAGAATTTATTAAGTGCTTGCTGTGTGCCAGCAACTATTCTAATAGCTTGACAGGTATTTTTTCATTTCATCCTCAATTCTATACTGCAGACTTAATTATTCTCTTTTTACAGAGAGGGTGAGTGAAGTACAGAGAATTTAAATAACTCACCACACAGTGAGTAAATTGTGGAGCCACGATTATAGCCTGGACTCTTACAACATTAATGATAACAACTTCCCACTCTAATTGGGAACATGAGATAGAGTAGTGCCTTCACCAGATCAACCTTTGCAAAGAAATAGAGACACTTGACATGATCTTTGTACTGCAGTGATTATGTATGCAAACGTCATGGTTCTAAATGTGTAAAAGTTTGCTTTGCTTAATATTGGAGTGGCTAGTGCAGTTTCATAAAATGCAGGGTGACTAAAGAGGGTCTGTGTAGATTTGGGGATATATAGATGCAGTGATGTAACCAAACAGGTACAAATAGTGCAGCTGAAAGGAAAAAAATACTGGAAGACACATGGATACCACATTCATCTTTGGGAGTCATGGTTAAATCCTTTATTTATTTACTAGAGGCCTGGTGCATGAAATTTGTGCACAGGTAGGGTCCCTAGGCCTGGCTGGCAATCAGGGCCCATCTGTGGGGTGACCAGTGGGGTGATTCGGGCCCCCCTGCTGGCACCTGCCTTGGCTGGCCTGGCACCACCCGCTCACTGGCCCCACCCCTGGCTGCAGCCACCCATCGCCTCTTTCTGCGGGGCAACTGGCAGGGTGATCCGGGGGCCCCTGCTTGCACTTGCCTTGGTTGGCTGGGGCCTGTGGGATGGGGGCAGCTCCTGCATTGAGCGTCTGCTCCCTGGTGGTCAGTGTGCGTCATAGCGACTGGTTGTTCCGCCAGTCTTTCCGATTTGCATATGAGGCTTTTATTATATAGGATTTATTTATTTAAAATATTTTTATTTATTTCAGAGAGGAAGGAAGAGGGAGAGAGAAAGAGAGAAATATCAATGATGAGAGGGAATCATTGGTCCGATGGCTCCTGTATGCCCCCCCTGGGGATTGAGCCCACAACCCAGGCATATGTGCCCTTGACTGGAATTGAGCCTGAGACCCTTCAGTCTGCAGGCTGATGCTCTATCCACTGAGTCAAACCAGCCAGGGCAATCCTTTATTTATTTTGAATCCCTCTTTACCACTTATTCTATCTAGTCTTAGATTCCTTAATTCTAAACAATGGGAGTGCAAAACATTAGAATTTATAAAAATATGATGTGCTTGTTTGGTTTATAAATGAATTCTTTATTTTAATAAAAAGATACAGTACAATACCATACTTATTTAAGGGTCAGCTTCTGTAAGAAAAAAATGTTTTTTCTTTGAGGAAAAAAAGTTGTCAAGCTTTATTTAGGTGGTAATAGGTACAGATAACATATCTAACTCTGTATCCTACCCCACCCAATGCAATCCCTTGTGCAGGTTTAATTATCCTTTACTTCTAGTCTTAGTTCCTGTCCTTCTTGTTCTTGCCATTGTCAGGGCTTAGGAAACTTTCCTTTTACCCCTTTAGTTGGCTGGTTGAATAATTAAAATGATTTACAACACATTAACAGGAGAAAATAATATTTTAGTACATGTGCATGGTAAATTCACATAAGCATGAAAATTCTGAAGACAGGCAAATGAGGTATATATGGCATTCTTTTTTTAAAAATTGATTTCAGAGAGGAGGGAGAGGGGGAGAGGGATACAAACATCAGTGATGAGAGAGAATCACCGATTGGCTGCCTCCTGCACGTCCCCTTACTGGGGACTGAGTCTGCAACCTGGGCATGTGCCCTTGACCGGAATCGAACCTGGGACCCTTCAGTCCGCAGGTCCACACTATCCACTGAGCCAAACTGGCTAGGGCTATATGTCATTCTGAACTAAGGAGGGGGAAAGTAGGCAATTCATAAATGCTAAGGTTCCCTTCCTGAAGCAGTTTTTCTATCTGAATCTTTTTAGGCAGGCCAAGAGGAGGTAACAAACTCTTACTGAGTTTGTTGGGTTTTAATTGTCATGTCGAAATAATCAGTATGCTAGGGTGGCACATTTTGGGGAGACTCACTCCTGACTCCTACACCATCCTTGGTCCCTTAGGAGGCCAGGAAGCCCATGGCATTTTTTTTCCCCCATGACATTTTGAGTGGCCTCATTATTGCGATCCATGTATGGAAGGATCTCCAGGACACTCTTAAGGAACTCAGGGTCCTGCATCGCATCATAATTCTCTTCCTTCTTGGCTGGCTCAGATGTATCCGTAGCTGAATTGACATCAATGTTAGCTGATTCTTCCTGCATTTGAAAGTATTCACTTGACTAGGTTTCAGTTTTAGATACATTTTTAAATGAACACATACATTCTCAAAAAAGATTAAACTATTTAGTTAGTGTTCTTGAGCAGTTAATGAATATTGTTGAGGAACTGGAAATTTAGTTGTTTTTATTTTATTGTTTTTCAAGATGTGGGCACTATAACAGGATCACCTTTGCTTTTTTTTAAAAAAATATATTTTTATTGATTTCAGAGAGAAAGGGAGAGGGAGAGAGAGATTGAAACATCAATGCTGAGAGAGAATCATTGATCGGCTGCCTCTGCACGCCCCACATTAGGGATCAAGCCCACAGCCCGGGCATGTATCCTGACCAGGAATCGAACTGTGACCTCCTGGTTCATAGGTTGACGCTCAACCACTGAGCCATGCCAGCTAGGCACCTTTGCTTCTTAATAAAATGTGTATTCCTGGCCCCACAGTCTAGATGTACTGAATGGATCTCTCTGGGGCCTATGTATATTTTAAAAACTTAAACCCCGAAAGATTCTCACTCAGGCAATTTTGAGAACCACCGCTCTATATAATTAATTAGTCTTATTTGGATTTTGAAATATTGTGATTCAGTCAGCTTTTGCTGAATAATAATTGGCAACCACAAAATCATAGTGGTATACAACAATAAGCATTTGTTCTGCTACACTTATTCTGGGGCCCAGGCTGGAGGGAAGGGTAACATCTCTCTGGGGAAACTTGTCTCATGGCAATGATAGTACAAGAGGATAAGCCCAGTCCCACTAGTCATTTCCAGACTCTGGTCCTATAGCATCTCATTGGTCAAGCCCAAAGACAAGGAGTAGCAAAGTACACTTTGTCTATAATGAGGCAGTGATATTATATGGATGTATGATACTATTGTGGGGGAATGAGGAAATGGGACCTTTGATCTACCACATATGACCAGGAATATGGTCCAGAAGGGGAACTTCTCTTTACCATTTGAACAGAGTCAAACTCTTAATTAGGCCTTTGCATAAAAAATTATATCAACTTGGGTCTCTACAAAGCTATACATGCTTGTGGGATGTTGTGCTGGTAGTGATATTAGTGTTGGTTGTATGAAACATGGGGAGAGATACACTTATTCCACACCTTTACTAAAGGTGAACCTTCTCATCAATGAAAGGGAAGAATTTGTATTTTTCTCTAATGAATAAATTCTAGCTACAAATAAAAGATACAGAGTGAAGTCAGTGTAAATTGGTTAATTTTATAATTGGCCAAACCACTTATTTTGGCACTTACTCATATATTGCCTTGCCATTGAATATCAGTTTTATGTATTTGCCTTGTCCTCCTAACTGATATTTGCTTCTAGAGGACAGGATTCATATTTTAGACTAGAGGCCTGGTGCATGAATTTGTGCATGGGTGTGGTCTCTTGGGGGTAGCCTGCGGGGATCGGGCCCCACTTCGCACCCCTAGGCTCATAGCCCCAGCTTGTGCCCCCAGCCTTGCAGCTCTGCAGCCCTGCCTGGTACCCTGCCATGGCCTGGCGCTGCCCCCTCACCTGCTCCACCATCCCGCCTGCAGGGCGACCAATTGGGGTTGTCTCCCCCCCCCCCCCCCTCCCCCGGTCTGGCTCCTTCAGTGTCTGGGAGCTGGGCGGCAGCCTCGTCCCCTGCCGCCGCAGCTGGTCAGCTGGTCACCGTCTGCAGGGCGATCAGTGGGGCAATCAGGCCCCAGCTTGCACCCACCTTGGCCTGGCGCCGCCCACTTACCTGCTCCATCATCCTGCCGCGCTCCCGCTCTTGTCAGGGCCCATGAGGGCCAGCAGCGCCTCCACTGCGACCCGCTGCCAGTGCTGCGCCACTGATACCTGCCATGTTCCATGCCGCTTCCTGGTGGTCAGCGCACGTCATAGTGAGCAGTTGAACTCCTCGTGGTCAAACTTCCGGATGATTGACCGCCCGAGGGGACAATTTGCATATTAGACTTTTTAAAAAAATATATATTTTATTGATTTTTTACAGAGAGGAAGGGAGAGGAATAGAGAGTTAGAAACATAGATGGGAGAGAAACATCGATCAGCCGCCTCCTGCACACCCCCTACTGGGGATGTGTCTGCATCCAAGGTACATGCCCTTGACCGGAATCGAACCTGGGACCTTTCAGTCCGCAGGCCGACGCTCTATCCACTGAGCCAAACCGGTTTCGGCGTGCATATTAGACTTTTATTATATAGGATTGGTTTGTAATCTATCATCTTGCTATGCACATAGATATTTAAAAAATACTAAATGAAGCCTGGCTGGAGTGGCTCAGTGGTTGAGTGTCAGCCTATGAACCAGGAGGTCAAGGTTTGATTCCTGGTCTGGACACATGCCTGGGTTGCAGGCTTGGTTCCCAATGTGGGACATGCGGGAGGGAGCTGATCAATGATTATCTCTCATCATTGATATTTCTCTCCTTTTCCTCTCTGAAATCAGTAAACATATATTAAAAATTACTAAATGAATAAATAATAAAAAAGGAATTCTAAGATTGCCCATTTACTCAAATAATGGATTAGTAATTCTTTCTTTGTTCCTTCAATTGTAAGGTAGTTTAAGTGGAGTAGTAGGAAGAACATTGTCTTGAGTTAATGAGACCTGGATTCTATGTGATTCTATACAAATAGCTTACTTAATACAGTTTTCTCAATTGTAATATAATGGGGTTGGAATAGATTGTTTGAAATGCAGATTCTTGCACCAGTCCATACCCACTTAATCTGAATATATGGACAGTGAGTTTTAGAATCTACATTTTATTTTTATTTATTTATTTTTTAAAAATATATTTTATTGACTTTTTACAGAGAGGAAAGGAGAGGGACAGAGAGCTAGAAACATTGATGAGAGAGAAACATTGACCAGCTGCCTCTTGCACACACCCTACCGGGGATGCGCCCGCAACCAATGTACATGCCCCCGACCGGAATCGAACCTGGGACCCTTCAGTCTGCAGACCGACGCTCTATCCACTGAGCCAAACCGGTTCTGGCTAGAAATCTACATTTTAAAACAAACATTTCCCAAGTAAATTTTATGTACCTAAAACTTGAGAATTATTATATCTAAGATTCCTTTTAATTGTCAGGTTTTACTTTATTTTATTTTTTACTTCTTGTGCTAATTATAACCTATTCTGGATCTTTTATTCAGTCAACATTTGTATCAAATATTTCTTATTTTATGCTTTAGGCAATTAGCATGTAATTCAGCGTTTTTGTTTTTTTAAATAAAATTTTTATTGATTTTTTAGAGAAAGGAAGGGAGAGGGAGAGAGAAACATCAATGTGTGAGAGCAAAACATCCAATGACTGCCTCCTCTATGTTCCCCAGGGGGGATCAGGGGCGAAACCCGGCATGTGCCCTGACTGGGAATCCAACCTTTCATTTCAGTGCACTGGTCAACACCCAACCAACTGAGCCACACGGGCTGGGGCTCTTGCAGGAAATCTTTTAATGAACTTTTTAATGTATTGAAACTAATGTTTTAGAACATATCTATATTTAAATCCTCATCCTCCCCTCCCCTTCTCCTTCCACCTTATCTCCTCTCCTCTTCTCTTTTCACATTCACCAGCAGTCTTATAGCAAAAACTTTTGGCTCCACCTTCAAAATATATTTAGAGTCTACCTCCTTCTTATCACCTTCACTGCTTACACATAGTCTAAAATCCATCATCTTCCTGTCACTTGTTATTTTTTCAGTAGTCTCTGTTTTCTCTACAATCTGTGCTTTATTACAGTTGCTTTTTTTTTTTCTTTCTTTTTATATTTTTAATCCTCACTGGAGGATATGCTCTCATTGATTCTTAGAGAAGGATGAAGAGGGAGAAAGAACTAGGGAAACATCGATGTAAAAGAGAAACTTTGATTGGTTGCCTCCCATACACACCGGGACTTGAGGTTGAACTCGCAATCTAGGTATGTGTCCTGACCTGAATTGAACCCACAACCTTTTGTTGCACCAGAAGATGCTCCAACCTACTGAGCCACCTGGCCAAGGCTACAGTTGCTCTTCAATATATATTCTGGGTCATCCTTTTCAACCATAACAGATCATGACATTTCTCTGCTTAAAACTCTCCAGTGTTTCCCCATCTCACTCAGAATAAAAGTCATAATCACTAAAAATATTCTACACAAGCAGGCCCCTACTACTATTTCTTTTTCTAAGGAGGAGAAATTAATATATTTTAAAAAATGTAACTATGAAAAAGTAGTAACAGTATTATAAATGAAGAGTTTTCTGAGTTTATAGAATCTGTTATTCTTCACACCTCAGTTTCCACCCAGTTTTTGTGGGTACAATTTTCATATACAACATTTGTAAAGGAATTTGAAACCTCTGAGGTTTCAAATTCATGACAAGCCCTTTTGGTTTGTCATGTCCTGGGCAGTTCTATTGGGACATGGGCCTGTCTGAGTCCAGGTTCTTCTCTAAGGCACAGCGAATGTCCTGTTGCATCTTGGCAGTGGCTCCTACTACTGTTGACCACATCTGCTGATTTCTGTCTTACTAAACTTTTATTGTGCTTTTAACTTTACAAGAATTACAAGTTCAGAAAATTAAATGTATTTGAATAGGTTAGATTTAAGATACTTTATATAATTTGATAGTGGCTACAATTAGTGAGTAAATCTACATATTGGGAGATAACATGAACATTTCTTAAGCCTTTGATATAGGGTGGAACAAAAGTAGGTTTACAGTTGTGAGCATGGGGAAGTTTATTCTTATATTATTATTTATTAATTTTTAGAGGCCTGGTGCACAAAATTCGTGCATGGGGGGGTTCCCCCTCAGCCCTGCCTGTACCCTCTCCAATCCAGGACTGCTGGCTCCTAACTGCTCACCTGCCTGATCACCCCTAACCATTCTGCCTGCCTGCCTGGTGTCCCTAACTGCTCCCCTGCCTGCCTGATTGCCCCTAACTGCTCCCCTGCCAGCCTGGTTTCCCCCTAACTGCCCTCCCCTGCTGGCCTGATCACCCCTAATTGCCTCTGCCTCGGCCTGTGCCACCGTGGCTTTGTCCGGAAGATGTCCAGTCTAATTAGCATATTACCCTTTTATTAGTATAGATCAGTGATAGGCAACCTTTTGAGCTTGGTGTGTCAAACTTCGCCAAAAAAACTGAGCATAACTCGGGTAGTGTGTCACTTTGAGGAAAAAACATTATTTTGCAAATGTTTCATCCTCAGGAGCAGCAAATGTTTTATCCTCGGCATGCGGCCGCTGGCGGCCGCGTGTCATCAGAAATGGCTACTCGTGTCAGTGCTGACACGCGGGTCATAGGTTTGCCATCACTGGTATAGATTATATATTCCATATGTAAACCTACTTTTGCCCCACCCTGTGTATCCGTAAGTGCTTACTCTGTTATCTCATTAACCTCTAAACAGACTGATTAGAAATATTATTTTCCCTTATTTTAGAGAGGAGTAAACTGAGTAAAAGGGAGGCTTGGAATTCAGGCTTAGGCCTCTATAACTTGAAAGCAGAGCATTACTATAATATATACAGTGTTAGCCTGAAGGTATAAAATACTTGGAATATTTTAGACATCTGAAAATCTTATTGACATTTTAATCATTCAGCATTACTTGCCCAGACTGAACTCTGCCTCAGTTATGGTTTATTTGGCTGTAAATGACAACAGATGTTTTAGGTTTTGTGTGCACTATTCAAATGTTGATGGATAATAAAAATTTCACTAAAGATTCAAAGCTTCAGTTTTGGGAAGAATCATCAGTTAGATGAGAAGAGTGATGATGACATATTTAGTTGAGGATAAGTGTTTAATGTTTCCATCTGTTGTTAGTGATTAGAATCCCTAGGGGCTTTTTTAGTGTTAAGAGTAAATTTTTATATTTAGTTACTACACAAAGGGCCATATTGTGGTGACAAGAAAGGCAGAATGAAAAACAGCCAAATGATATCAAGAGATGAAATTATTCATGTTACTAACTGAAACAAAGTTTTTTGTGGGAGATAATATTTCTGCGATATTTAATTATTTTCCCCTTTTTCCAATGTGTTAAGCTAGATGAAATGTCATGAAAAATGTTGACCTATAAATTCACTTAGCCTTTAGCACTAACTTTTTCCATTTATCCAGCTCTTCTCTAGTAATGATTGTTTTATCCATTTATTTAGGTTTATCAGATATTCAGTTTTACTGATCCTTGCTGCTAAGAGCAAAATAGTAGTCTTAGATTTGTACTAAGTCAGTTTAGATTTGTACACTAAATAGCTAATAGGCTTTATATTTCACATCATCCTGTTAATGAAAATTAATTAAATTCATTAACTGAAAATAGATTAAATTCTAGTTATTTGCAAGTAAAAGCCAGTGTGTTAAGGCATGGTTTATGGAAGTTTATTAATTGCATGGGCTAGGTTATTCTAAAATAGCAGTTGTTATTTTCCTTATTCTTTTAAAAAAAATGTATATTTTATTGATTTTTTTACAGAGAGGAAGGGAGAGGGAGAGAGAGTTAGAAACATCGATTCGAGAGAAACATCCATCAGCTGCCTCCTGCACATGCCCCACTGGGGATGTGCCCACAACCAAGGTACATGCCCTTGACTGGAATCGAAACTGGGACCCTTGAGTCCGCAGGCTGACGCTCTATCCACTGAGCCAAACTGGCCAGGGCTCTTATTCTTTTTTTAAAAAAAAATTATTGATTTCAGAGAGAAAGGAAGAGGGAGAGAGAGAGATAGAAACATCAATGATGAGGGAGAATCATTGATCGGCTGTCTCCTGCACGTCTCCCATTGGAGATGGACCCCGCAACCCAGGCATGTGCCCTTGATCGGAATCTAACCTGGGACCCTTCAGTCCACAGGCTGACGCTCTATCCACTGAGCCAAACCAGCTAGGGTGCAGTGGTTATTTCTTGCTCACCCATTGAGGACTGGCAGGGTACTCTGTTCGTCATTCAGGAATCTGGGATGATAGAGTGTCACCATCTTGAAAGTTGCTGGTTGCAGTGCCACAGGTAAAAAAGAAAGTATAAGAAAATCTTGCATGACAATTATGTGCTCTGCCCAGAAAAAATTCATATCACTTCTACTTACAACTCATTATTCAGCCCATGGTCTCCCCCAACCTCTAGGAAATGTGATCTTTCTATTTGTAAAGGGAATTTGGGAAATAGGACTAATGGTGACTGTAGGAAATAATAAGCTTAATTTGTATTAACTTTGCTTTGTATTTTAAGACTTGTTTTTTGCTTTTGGACTTTGACTTTATTTCTTTAAAACAAATTTTTTTAAATATAATCCTAAAGGTGTTGTACAAGATCTTTGTAATGATAATGAAAATAAAAAGACCCATTCCTTCTTTACTTTTGCTCTAATCTCATTCTGATATAGCCACTGTTAACAGTTTGGTGTATAATCTGTCACACTTTTTTGATATGCACTATAAATAAACATTTTTGTATTATTAGAGTTTGTTTTATATTTTATTTTTAAAATTAAAATTATTGGGCTAACATTGACTAATAAGATTATATAGATTTCAAGTGTAACATTTCTATGATACATGATATGCATTGAGTGCTCCACACCCAAAGTCAAATCATCTTCTGTCACCATATATTTGGCCCCCTTACCCTTCACTAGAGTTTAAAAATATCTGTGATGTTAACACCTTCAGCAAATTTGACATGAAGTTTTGAAGCTTGCCATCAATACAACAAAATAGCATACATATCAAATCGCATATATATCAACATATATATAACTCCATCTATTGAAAAAAATCCGCATTATTAACTGGTACACGTAGTATATTGAAAAGAGAACTCTGAACAGTTAAGTAAATGGCAATATCAGAAGGAAGTTTATACAGTCAGCAGTACTACAATTACTTGAGATTGCATTTTTCATCCTGTTACTTGGGTGAGCTGATTCTTGAAATCTTTTCAGCTCATTTTACTTATATAGGTCACTAATTAGAGAATTTGTTGTCTAGAAGGTGACATCTAATTAAGGTGTTTGGAAAGATTCCTGTGAGACTCAACTGAGTCATGTCCTCAATAATTATCTTGAGAATTATGTTGGAGTAGCATTAAATTTTTGTAGCTAATGATTACTGTTTAAAGGAACCTGTTCATAAAAAATTTATCAAAAATAAGACATTAATAAAATAATACTTGAATACAGAGAACTATATTAAATGCTATTGCAAGTAACAAAATGAAATAGCTATTGTTTAATAACAGTAACCTCTTTATGAATGCCTCCTGTATATCAATCATAATATAGAGTATTTTATATACTCTTTTCTAATCAGAGTAGCTGAAAGATAGGAATTTTTTCTATTCTAGAATTAGGAAAACAGACTAAATACTTTGTCTAGCATTATGCTAAGTTTTTAAACTTTTATTTCATGTGATCCTTACATCAGCTTTGCTGAAATAGATATTATTTGTTTTCTTTGATAAGGAAACTGAGGTTCACAGAGGTTAAATAAATCACCCAAAGCCATATACTTAGAAAGTGGCAGGACTGAAATTCAAGCCAAGGTCTTTTTGATTTCTGAAAGTCTCTACTCTTTACCATATTTTCTCTCAAGACTGTTTTGTGTTATCAGAGAGAATTGATTGCATTGAGATGCCTTTCAAATTTGAAATTCTGTGAATTGTTCTCTGTAAAGTAATAAAGTTAGGATAAATTAATAACTTTACATCAGTGTGTAATAAGAATATTTGATTCATTAACAGAGACTTGATCACTTCTGTTTTCATGTGATATACATTGAATATGCCCAACTGTGTTAGGGGGTGAAGAAGTATGAATCATGGTGCCAATATTTGACAAACTTACCCTGTTACAGGACAACACCATAAATACAATGGTGTATGCTCAATTGCTGACAGGATCAAAAATGCAAATTTGAAATAAGACATACAGAATGCATATAGGCAGTAATAAAAAAAGAAGTAATAATTTGGGCAATGGTAAGTCATTGTGGCTGTAGAGCTCACAGTTCTCTTGAGGGTGGGCTAAGGGAACTAGCCTGATTATGGAGATACTTTTTAGAAGAGCAGTCAGGTGGCCAAGGCATGGTGACCTAATGTGTGGTAAATGTAGGTGTGAGCTTGACCCTAAGGAGCAGGGACAGAGGCTGAGAGGCCTAGTCCAATGGGCCTGACTGTATAAAAACTGAGGAGGGGAAAATTCAGCAACCTGAGTAAATCCTCTGTCATGCTACTGAGCCCTGGATGAGCTGAGGGTGGTGGTAAAGGATGAGGTTATTGGTTGTGTATACTAGTATATTGTGCCTTATTTAAGATTGGCTCAGTTGCTGTGCTCGGCTCTGAAGACTCGAGATCTGCTTAATGCGATTCATCCTTTGTGTGGTAAGGTTTGTGAGGGGAGTATAGATGGTTAAGGAGGTAACAATAAAAGTAGTGGTCCTGAACAGGGTATGCATGTAAGAACTTGCTGATACTGTTTAGAGTTGTAATTACCAGCTGTATTTCTCTCACTACTTTTATTCTTGATAGTTGGAGTTTTAGGGATATCTTGCTACATCTACTTGTTTGACCCCAGAATTTAAATCAGATAAGAAAGAGGAAACACTTGAAGTGAAAAACAAATAATAAAAGATAAAGGTATCATAAAGAGATGTAGGAAAAGAAGTTCCATTTTAATTATTAGGTAATGTATTTTATGATATATATATATATATTAAATGGTTCATCAGAGATATTGTACGCTTGAATTTTTTGGGTTTTACAGATAGAGCAACAATATATTTCCTTGAGGTGAGTTCCTTACAGTTTTCTTGAGCACAAAACTTTTATTGATATCTTAAATCTTTAGTATACTAAGGGTGAGAACAGGTTAATAAGTAACTTTCCCCCTAAAAAGTACCATGTTTCACTAAACTTGAAAACTTTTTTAAAAAAAATATATTTTATTGATTTTTTTTACAGAGAGAATAGGAGAGGGATAGAGAGTTAGAAACATCAATGAGAGAGAAGCATTGATCAGCTGTCTCCTGCACACTCCCCACTGGGTATGTGCCCTCAACCAAGGTACATGCCCTTAACCGGAATCGAACCTGGGACCCTTCAGTCCGCAGGCCGACGCTCTATCCACTGAGCCAAATCGGCTAGGGCTTGAAAACGTTTTTTAAAAAGATTTTTAAATTCATTTTTAGACAGAGAGGAAAGGAGAGGGAGAGAGAGGAACATTAATGTGAAAGTGAAACATAGATCGGCTGCCTCCTGCACATTCCCCTACCAGGAATCCAGCGGAAATCCAGGCATGTGTCCTGACTAGGAATCAAACTGGCAACCTTTTGGTGTGTGGGGCAACACCCAACTAACTGAGCCACATCGGCCAGGGCTAACCTTGAAAACTTTTGATCTACAATCTCATGTAAGCAGATCAAAATAATAAGAGAAAATGGTTCTTTGGTTTCAGTGTCTTATGACTACCTTTCTACAGAGAAAAATGTAGATAATTTAAATTAAATTAAATTAATATAAAATATGCTTTAAATATAAATTAATATAAAAAGCATAAAAATGCTTTTTCATATTGTCATCTTTAGAGAATTTTCTTTTGCAGTGTTTTGAGGAAATTTCTCACTCAGCTCTTTTAAAATTACATGTGAAAAAAAACCTGACTATATAAAAAAGGGCTGTATGTGAAGCAAATATGCTGTGATGCACCCAATATTGCCAACTACATGTAATGAAGGAGGCGGGGAGGCTGCTTAGCCATCCAGGAAGGCAACTCAGCCTAGTGCTTTTCTATCAGGAAGCAGTTAAAATAAGTTTGGAGAGCCCTAACTGGTTTGGCTCAGTGGATAGAGCGTCGGCCTGCAGACTGAAAGGTCCCAGGTTCGATTCCGGTCAAGGGCATGTACCTTGGTTGCGGGTACATCCCCAGTAGGAGGTGTGCAGGAGGCAGCTGATCGATGTTTCTAACTCTCTATCCCTCTCCCTTTCTCTCTGTAAAAAATCAATAAAATATATTTAAAAAAATAAGTTTGGAGAAACCAAAATGGTGACATAGGTAAACAGCTGAACTGCTGCCTCGCACAACAATTTCAAAACTACAACTAAAAGACAAATTGGACATCATCCAGAACCACAGGCAGGCTGGCTGAGTGGAAATTCTACAACTAGAAGGAAAGAGAAAAGCACACTGAGATTCAACAGGAGCTGCAGAAGGCAGAGTACAGAGGTGTGCGCGAGGAGAGGGCTGGCAACTGAGTACGAGGCTGGCTTTCTCAATCGGGACGGAGACAAAAGCTCCCAACTGCTCTGAACTCCAGTTCCGGGCGAGACTCTGGGGACCCAGACTCATACGGGGAGAAACTGGACTGTCTAGCAGCGGGTGAAACTTGAGGGCGGCTTTCTCTCAGAGGTGCTTGAAGCGATTTCCGGGGGACACTGTGACCCAAGGGCCTCTTAGGGCAGGGCTAAAGGGAAGTCATTGCGGTTTGCTCCGCCCTGAGACTCCGCCCCATCCAAGCTGAGCGCAGAGGCTTTTGCATATGACTGGCCTGGTCCTTTGGATTCTACACTTACCTAACAAATTGCAGCTGAGTCAGTGAGACCCAGAACATCCAAAAGAAGGCCCAGGGCCCCACAGCAGCTTGCATTGCTTCACAGTTGGGCCTCATCTGGGCACCTCCCAAACCCAAACAAAGAAAAGGAATCTGCAGATCTCACCATAATTCCTGCTGGGTGGCTTTAGGCAGAAGCTAAATTAGCACCTCCTTGGAGATCCAAGAGCCAGTGTAGCCAGGGGTCAGAGTGGGATGATCCAGATTACAACTCCTTAGATCCATAAGGGACATACTCAGGGGGCAGACTCAGTGAGCACCAAAGCCCCACTGAAGCAAGTCTTGTCTCATAAGGGTGTCTCCAGCACAGAAGTTCTCCCAGCATAGACATAGCTGATCCCCACAGCCAATTGGCCTGGAGGTCAATTCCTCCCAGTGATTACCAACAACAATCAAGGCTTAACTACAACAAGACTGTGCACACAGCCCACAAAGGGGTGCACCAAGAGTGTCCACCTCAGGTAACTGGGGAGGCTGAGCCACTGGGCCCTATAGGACACCTAGCACACAAAGCCACTCTATCAACTCAGGGAAGCAGCGAAAATGTGGAGACTGAAAGAAACAGGTCACAAATGAAAGAAATGGAGGAAAGCAAACGACTGGATATAGAGTTCAAAACCACAGTAATAAGGTTTTTCAAGAAATTTCTAGAAAAGGCCGATAAATTTAGCAAGACCCTCAAGGATATGAAAAAGGACCAACTAGAAATTAAGCATACACTGACTGAAATAAAAAATAATTTACAGAGATCCAACAGCAGACTAGAGGAGCACAAGAATCAAGTCCAAGATTTGAAATACTAAGAAACAAAAAACACCCAACCGGAAAAGCAAAAAGAAAAAAGAATCCAAAAATATGAAGATAGTGTAAGGAGCCTCTGGGACAACTTCAAGCATACCAACATCCGAATTATGGGGGTGCCAGAGAAGAGAGAGAGCAAGATACTGAAAACCTATTTGAAGAAATAGTGACAGAAAACTTCCCCCACCTGGTGAAAGAAATATACTTACAAGTCCAAGAAGCGCAGAGAACCCCAAACAAGAGGAATCCAAATAGGACCACACCAAGACACATCATAAGTAAAATTTAAGAGCAAAAGACAGAGATATTAAAAGCAGCAAGAGAAAAACAGTTAGTTACCTACAAGGGAGCACCCATAGGATTATCAGCTGATTTCTGAACAGAAACTATGCAGGCCAGAAGGGAGTGGCAAGAAATATTCAAAGTGATGAATAGCAAGAACCTACAACCAAGATTACTCTACCCAGCAAAGTTATCATTCAGAATTGAAGGTCAGATAAAGAGCTTCACAGATAAGAAAAA
Organism: Eptesicus fuscus; assembly: GCF_027574615.1. Taxonomy (NCBI): domain Eukaryota; kingdom Metazoa; phylum Chordata; class Mammalia; order Chiroptera; family Vespertilionidae; genus Eptesicus; species Eptesicus fuscus. Next base: position 84,013,530 of record NC_072483.1, on the reverse strand, counting down.
GCTAAAGGAGTTCATCACTGCCAAACTAGTATTATATGAAATGCTGAAAGGTATTCTTTAAGAAGAGGAAGAAGAAGAAAAAGGTGAAGATAAAAATTATGAACAACAAATACATCTCTATCAACAAGTGAATCTAAAAATCAAGTGAATAAAAAAATCTGATGAACAGAATAAACTGGTGAATATAATAGAACCAGGGGCATAGAAAGGGAGTGGATTGACAATTCTCCAGGGGAAAGGAGTGTGGGGGGGTGTGGGAAGAGACTGGACAAAAGTCGTACACCTATGGATGAGGACAGGGGGTGGGGTAAGGGCAGAGGGTTGGGTGGGAACCGGGTGGAGGGGAGTTATGGGGGGAAAAAAGAGGAATAATTGTAATAATCTGAACAATAAAGATTTATTTAAAACAAAGAGGAAAAAAAATACGTTTGGAGACTTCATAAAATTAAGGAGAAAGGCAAGTTTGTAATACTCCTGAAATGAACTAAAGATAAAATATCTGCCGATTTTTTAATATTCTTGTGGTTTTCTTATTTCTTCTGGAATATGAACACTGGTTAGTAGTTTTGTCAGGAGATTGAGCAAAAACAGGTAGGAAACCTTACATTCTCTACTGTATGCAGCTTTTACATGTTGTATTTATAAAGATTAGTGTTAGGTTAAGAGATTATCAAAGTATCTTGTAGCTATTAACAAAGTATTTGGATCCCTGCCTCCAATGGCACTTACTTACTTGTTGAGAAGACAGAGCATAAATAACTAGTAAATACATAAATGTACTAGATAATAGAGATTATGATAAATGCCATAGGGCTATGTTAGAGGGTAATTGGGCAAGGCCACTTTAGTTAAGGTGTCAGTGAGCCTTCCTGACGAGGTGTTATCTAAATAATTAAAATGTGCCAAATATGTGAATAATTACAGGAAGAACATTCCAGGTAGAGGAACAAAAAGTGCAAAGGTTGGGAGGTAGGAAAGAGCTTGGTATTTTATGGGATAAGAAAAGTGACTGGTGTGGCTAGAGTAATGTTGAGTGGAGAGAGGGTCGTGGCAAGGGGGCTAGGCAAGCAGGAGCCAAATCCTGTGGGGTCTCTTAGGCCACGGTAGAAAGATGAAGAATTTGAACTTCATTCTCAGAAAATGGGAAACGCTGTTGAAAGATTTTAAGCAGGGCAACTTCATGATCTAATTTTCATTTTTCAAAGTTAGATTTGGCTTGTAGGAGGAAAAGGATTAGAAAGGAGCTACTGGTATAGGACAAACAGGAAGACTGGTAGGCAGTTTAATAGTCAAGATGGACAAGGGTGGTGGCAGGTTGGAGTTTTCCCCTAGTATCGTCAAGTAACATTTTGGTATCATTACTCTCCTACTTCTGTGATACACTGTTTTTTTGTTTTGTTTTGTTTTTAATATATTTTTATTGATTTCAGAGAGGAAGGGAGAGGGAGAGAAAGGTAGAAACATCAATGATGAGAGAGAATCATCGATTGGCTGCCTCCTGCACGCCACACACTGGGGATTGAGCCCACAACCCGGGCATGTGCCCTTGGCCAGAATAAAACCGGGACCCTCAGTCCACAGGCTGATGCTCTACCCACTAAGCAAAACCAGCCAGGGCTGTGATATACTGTTTTTAAATAGGAAGAACTATTTCAGATTTAGGACACACACACACACACACACGTATATCTATGGATTAGTTTTGAAAACCTATTTTCCTCAATGCTTGTGTTATTTCAAGTTTTCAGTATAACTATAAATATGTATTAGTTTTATCTGTACTTATTTATTTAGAAAAGTGTAAACATGGAAAATATTTTGCCTCAAGGAATAATTCAAAGTATAGGGTTAGAGTCCATCTCCCTGGACTCCCTTTATGATGCAGAAAATACAGACTACAAAAATAATTTCTAGTCATACTGTCCTTTGTAAATGAGGACTTTCCTGTTTGTCCTGTTCTCAAACGGCTTATTATTGCAATGTTTGAAGACTTGGGTCACGTCTCATTTGTATTCTCATTTAAAGCACATGTAATCTTTCCCCCCCCCAGGTAGGCATGTATGCATTATATCATTTTGAGATTTTTGTTGTTTTTTGTTGATAGTCTTCTTTCCCCCTCATTTCATAAGGAAGTGTTCATTCATATATCCCTAGTAGTGTTTCATCAGTGCAACTTTTTCTCATCCTTAATTACCTTCAAATAATATTAGAAACTGCTGGTTTTCATACTTGGACTCTAGAATAAAGTTGACATAACTGCAGTCTTTAATTATAAAAATTCTTTTTACTAGACTTTAAATTATGGGCAATAACAAAGTTTGACTACTAGTAAAGGTCTCTTATAGTAAATGAAAGCCTTTATAAGGCAACAGAATAATGGGAGCAAGAATTAGGGTGAGATTTAAATGAAATAAAGGTCTTATGGTGAACAGCCTAAAGATCTCAGATAGCTGGCAGATCATTTGTATTACAGTTTTCTGATGCCTCAGCAGCAAAAGTTTACCATTTTAATTGTAGATTTCTAAATATTCACAAGAGAATATAGTTTTCTTCTATTATTTAAAAACCAGAAGATGTACAGAGAGTATAAATTTAAAGATAGGTTTTCCATAAGTTTTCCTTTTTAGCCTCTCAGAAAAAGTTTTTCTAGCCTATAATACCCCAATATATTAAGGTTCTTAATTGTTTTCTCTAAAGGAGCTTTTCATATCCTTTTAAGAAATATCTTGATGCCGAAACCGGTTTGGCTCAGTGGATAGAGCGTCAGCCTGCGGACTGGAAGGTCACAGGTTCGATTCCGGTCAAGGGCATGTACCTCGGTTGCGGGCACATCCCCAGTAAGGGGGTGTGCAGGAGGCAGCTGGTCGATGTTTCTCTCTCATCGACGTTTCTAGCTCTCTATCCCTCTCCCTTCCTCCCTGTAAAAATCAATAAAATATATTTAAAAAAAAATTAAAAAAAGAAAAGAAATATCTTGAATTAAGAGAATTCTTAATTCTTTTTGTTAGTTGTTTACAATTAGTACCTCTGGGGGGGGGGGCAGCATTATTGTTCATTTCCCAGACCTTTAATTAAAAAAATTTTTTTTTATGGATTTCAGAGAGGAAGGGAGAGGGGGAGAGAGAGAGAGAGAGAGAGAGAGAGAGAGAGAGAGAAAGAAACATCAATGATGAGAGAGAATCATTGATTAGCCCACAACCTGGGCATGTGCCCTGACCGGGAATTGAACTGTGACCTCCTGGTTCGTAGGTCGATGTTTCAGACTCCCAGACCTTTAATTTAGAAAGATAAAGGTTATTTTATATATGAAAGTCTCATAAAGAAAAACAGTTAAGCCCAAACAAATTGAAGATTAGCTTTTAAGAGCCAAATTCTATCCATATCTGACTTTTTAAAGTATATGGCAAGTGCATAAGTCCTAAATACATATATAGTATGATGAACGTATCATTTAGCCCTCCTCCTGGGGATGAGGGCAGTGCTTTGTGATTGTGCTGAAGTTTTACTGAAAAAACTAAATGGGCAGAGTCGATCGGCTCTTTGATGTCTTTGAGGGTATGAAGTAAAACCTGAAGGTTAGTAAGTAATATCAGATATAACCAAGTTCTAATACCTTCAATATTCCTAGAAATCCATCCTTGGGAAACTTAAGAGATACATGAAAGAGTAAGAGTGAAGAAAACACCTATGTAGGCTGTTGTTATTTTAACACTGGCAACATTTTCACATTTTATAACAGGTGTAAAATCTGTCAATTTTGCCAGTAAATGAAGCTTATAATTTTCTCTGCTTATATTTTCTGTTTTTACTTTAGTCAGACAACTTTTCCCTAATTCTCAGTTTTAAAAAAGACCAGGCTCCAAGGTGCACTAGTTCTTTCCAATCTCAAAATGACATTTCATCATGCTTTACTATACGATTAATACCTCGATGGAGAATCCAATACAAAATGCCATACACTTTCCATATTCTAAACAAAAAGGTTTTCAGCTATAATCATTTGTGATATCTATGCTATTTTGGCTCTCTTTTGCAACTTGCTATTTGTCCATCTAAACTTCTATGTTCAGTGAAAGTTATTGCACTTCCATTTGCCACCAAGCTAGTCCTTTATATTTTGTTTATAGTTTCCATAATCCATAACTGCTGCAGAGTTTGAACTGTTGCGTGAAAGTATTTATTTAACATCTGTACCTTCAACAGTCATACTCCCCCATATGCTCTTATTCTACTTTGTCCTCTCAGGAAATAATTCCTTGGCTAGTCTGCTGATGTGGAGCCTTTCTGTACCGAGCCTCACTGCACTGGTGGAGGGGACTGTACTTCTAGGTCTAGCTATTAGTGTTATTGTCGGGAACAACACTAAAAATACTTGTTGTTTTGTGATTATTTTAGCTTAAAATAATTTGCAGGAATAATAGAATTTCTGCATATATGAGGAACATTCCTAGCTTCCCAAATGTTAATATTTTACTACCTTTGTCTTATCGTTTTCTTTATATGTTCATATTGTCTTTTTTTTTCTTTAAAGTACTTGCTCCTAGGGGACAGATATATATATTTGCTTTCAGAGACAGGAAGGGAGAGGTAGAAAGAGAGGGAGAGGGAGAGGAACATTTATCAGCTCCACCCCTGCACGACCCCTATTGGGTATGAATCTCAAAACCCTTGCATGTGCCTTGACCAGAATCGAACCAGTGGCCTCTTAGTGCAAGGGGTGATGCTCGACTGAGCCACATCAGCCAGGGCTGTTTTCTTGAATTTGAATGAAGTGATTTTGTGATTTCAAGGGAATCAGCTGATAGAATTTATAACCAGTAATAAAATTTGAGCTTTCAAAGTAAAAAAATGGAGTTTTGGAAAACTTGTATCTCTCATCAAGATGTTGATAAGTAGTTAGACTTTTTTAGAGATTTCCAGTCAAGACTCTGTGCTCACCTCCTCCCATGACCTCATCAAAATGACAACTGAATTTTAAAACAACTATCATTTAGAACCATCTGAAGACTAGCTGAACAGAATTCCTATAATCCTATGTAATAAAAGCATAGTATGCAAATTGTCCCCTCGACCGGGAGGTCATCCGTGAGTTTGACCAGGGGGTGGGGCCGGCTGGGGGAAGAGAAGGGAGGGAGTACTTGGCCAGCAGCTGGGAGCCGCTAGGGACCCTACCAGTGCTCATATTTCATGCACTGGGCCTCTAGTGAAGGATATAAACAAGAAGCCACATTGAGACTGGTAGAATGGGTAGGTCTTACTCCTGTGGTGATTAAGCATCGGGAGGGATATCTTGGCTGTGAAGGTTTCCCCTGAGGAGTGAGGGGCCCCAGCCCCACACTAGATTCCCCAAATCGGGCCATCAGTGCCACGAAAAGGAGTCCCCATGACATCTGGCTGTGCAAATCACATGTGAGAAAGACAAAGGGCTATGGGAGACCAAGGTGTTGGTCTTAAAGGGATCTTGCACAGACTCACTTGCTCACAGATTCCCTTGCTTTAAGCTCTAGTGCAGGGCTTAAAGTGTTAGGGACATACTAAAGTGATACAGGGGAGGAATTAAATTGAGGACTAGAGGGGCCATTGTTCCTTTTTTGAGCCCTCCCCCCAACCAGCTTGCCAGGTGCAGGTGGACACCAAATTTTTGCTTCTTCATTAACCTGATTAATACTCTTTAGCCCATCCTGGTGATTCCCTGAGACCCCGACTCCCTCAGCTCTAATAGAGCTCTCAGGGTCTCCTCTACACAAGCAGGCATGCCTTGGCTCACTGTTTGGACTTTCCCTAAGTCTCTCAAAGGTCCACAAACACCAAACAAGTGGCAGCCTGCCTCAGTGTGCCTTGTTGATCTTGCTAAGTGGCCCCAAGCCCAACACAAATAGTGACTGGTCTCAACTTGCATTGTAACTCCCATTAGGCGGCTCCAAGCCTGGCATAAATGGCAGTCAGTCTTAGCCTGGAACGTGGTTTTAACTAAGGGGCCACAAACCCAGCACAAGTGGCTGCTGGCCTCATCTCACATCATGGTATTATCCAAAGGTCCCAAGCCCAGCATAAGTGGAAGCTGGCCTCAGTTCACAGTATCTCCGAGTCCAGCACAGGTGGCAACCAATCATATATTACTTTGTAGCTCCTACCAAGTGATCCCAAGCCCCACACAAGTGACTGCTGATTTTGGCTTTCATCAGAGCCTCTCTCAGGGGCTATAGGCCCAACACACCCAGGGCCTGCTTCAGACCACACCAGAGCACCACCCAACCAGCTCCACAAGTAACACACCCAAAAGTGGACTTGGCTGTCACCAGAGCCCCACTAAGCGACTCCTTCTTTGGGAGATTACTCCCCATAAAACAGTTCATCCATTGTATTGGCCAGCCCTCACAGCAGCCACCTAGAGGGTCAACCTCACCCACTGACATGCAAACATCAATGGAGGCCCAATTATAACGGAAGGGCACAGAACCCTTACAAGGGACACTCCTGGAGGATCCATCTCAGATGATCAGGGAGACTGTGCCACTGGGCTGCATAGGAGACTTCTCTATAAGGCCATTCTGTCAAGACCAGGAGAAATAAACACAGGAAGTGGACCATAATCAGGAGACAAAGAACATGCCCCAAATGAAAGTACAAGACAAGCCCTAGCTAGTTTGGCTCAGTGGAGAGAGCATTGGCCTGCGGGCTGAAAGGTCCCAGGTTCGATTCTGGTCAAGGGCACATGCCTGGGTTGTGGGCTTGATCCCCAGTGGGGGGCATATAGGAGGCAGCCGATCAATGATTCTCATCATTGATGTTTCTATCTCTCCCTTCCTCTCTCTCTAAATATCAATAATAATAATAAAAAAAGAATAAGACAGAAATCTAGAAAAAGAATGAAATGAAATGGAGACAAACAGTCTACCAGATACAGAGTTCAAAACACTGGTTAAAAGGATCTTAATGAACTTAGAGGAAGAATAGATGAACTTAGAAGTTCAACAAAGAGATAGAACATGTAAAAAAGAACCAGTTAGAAATGAAGAAGGAGGGAGTCAGTAGTTGATTAGATGAAGCAACAGATCAAATTAGCTATCTGGAAGACAAGGTAATAGAAAACACAGAAAGATAATAGAATTTTTATAAAATGAGATTTTAAAGGGCCTCTGGGACAACATCGTTTATCAACATTCACATCACCAGGGTACCAGAAGGAGAAGAGAAAGTGCAAGGATTGAAAACCTAGTTGAAGAAATAATGACTGAAAATTTCCCGAATCTTGGAAAGGAAATAGACATACAAGTCTGGGAAGCACAGAAAGTCCCAAAGTAGATGAACCCAAAGAGTCCTGCAAGTGACAGAAGTAACAAAGGTTATGATAGGGTTCTTTGGTTGTTCATGTTTCTTAGGACAACGTTGCCTTCTGTAGTCTCTTGGGATTGTGAGCACCCTCTCCCAGGATGGGAATTAATATAATTTTCTTTATATTTCTGGCTGGGGAAGAGACTGTTGTTTTTCTAAGGATCCTTGCTAGTCTTTTTTTTTTGTAGGTCATCATCATAAGGACCCCATGTTGTAACCAATGAGTTGAAGAAATTGATTATATGCTATTAACCATTTGCACAGAATAAAATTGTTTAATAGGAATATAAAACCAGTCCAGAACAGGAGACTTACTGTTCTGTTTTCTGGGACATGAACATAATTTCATGAGTGTGGAATATTTTTAGCAAGTTAAAATTGCACTCTAGCTACAGCTAACTAATCCATCATGGTTTGACCCTCGTTTTAAGGGGAGATCATACAAAGCATCAATGAATAAATAAACCTCTGTGCGGAGATTGGCAGACTTTTTGGATTGTGGTGTCATTCCAACTTGGAGTTTAGTACATGTTAGGGGTTGTAACTTGGTAATTCAAGTATTTCACTTTATTACTATTGTGCCTTGACTGCTATGCAGGGATGGCAAGAATGGTCTAATAAACTTAGAGGTGTGGTGATATTGTAATTGATATTGGTAGTAGATGTTGTGTGGGTTAGTATACCTGAGCAGTCCTGTTCAATCATCGTTTTCCATGCTTATATTTGATCAGTCTAGTTCAGGTACTTCATCTCTCCCCCCCCCCCCCACCAATATATTTTTATTGATTTTAGAGAGGAAGGGAGAGGGAAAGAGATAGAAACATCAGTGATGAGAGAAAATAATTGATTGGCTCTCTCCTGCATGCCCCACACTGGGGATCAAGCCCGCATCCCAGGCATATGCCCTGACTGGGAATTGAACCATGACCTCCTGGTTCATAGGTCGATGCTCAACCACTGAGCCATGTCCGCTGGGCTAGTTCAGGCACTTAAAAAAAATAAATTCTTTATTGTTGAAAGTATTACACATGTCCCCCTTTTCCCCCATTAACCCTCTTCAGTCCACCCATGCCCCCAGTTCAGGTACTTCTTAATACTGTTTTTACATTATATTCTGTGTAAATATTATACACTGGAGTTGTACAACTAGTGTTTTTTGTGTGTTAATCCTCACCTGATATTTTTTCATTTATTTTTAGAGAGAGTAGAAGGGAGAGGGAGAGAGAAACATTGATGTGAGAGAGACACATCTATTGGTTTCCTTCCACATGTGCCCCTGGGATCATGCCCTTGACAGGAATCAAATCCTGGACCCTTCAGAACATGGGCCGACACTCTATCCACTAAGCCAAACCAGCTAGGGCAACTAGTGGATTCTTTTAACTCAGAATTGCATAAGGAAAACTTAGAGGATTGATTGAGAAAAAATTAGTCTATTGTATAAAAATAAAGTATAACCCTTGACTATAATAATATTTGGGATGATGAGTAAAATGCTAAAAGATCTAATGGCTGGGTCTTGATGTCCAAAAGTTTGTGGGTTATAAAATACCTTCTATTAAGTACTTTTAAAAAGCTTTGCAGTTTTAGGTGGCAAAATAATTTCATATGCTCATTTCCTCACAGAAACCATGTATTATGGTTTCTTCTTAGCTCTAACTATCCAATATTCATCCGTCTGCACCAGTAGGTTCAATTGCTTCTCATAAAATATGGGTTTTGATAAATCTTTGCTGTTAGCTTTTCATTATTACTTGATGTTGATTGTACTGGCATAATAGTGTATAAAATCTAGGGAGAAAACAAATCAATTTGAACCATAGCAGAATTAATGGGTCTTCCCAAATGCTCTCATTTAATTAGATAAATGTATGTAAAATAATTATCACTGCCGGGGACAGCAGATGCATGCGACAAGTGTTTTTAAAATAAACATTTAGATTCTTTTAGACATTAGTATTAATTATATTAGGACTTTTAGGCACTAATCAGTCTATCTTTGAGATTTGAAAGAAGCAGGAAATAGGGCGTAGGACCTACAAGGAAATAGGAAGTCTACCCATGTTTTTATTTCACATTCCACTTCAACTATCTTGGAAACACAGGGTAAGACATCAAACAATGGTTATATAAGTTTTTTTGTTGTTTCTTTTTTATATATCTCTTTATCTACTTTGTATTATATTTTTATTTTAGGATACTGGGGATGGAGTGTCCTGTGTCTAGACATGTCTGGAATGTCTTGAATTGATTCATTAATATCAGGAACAGTATGAGTGTTTCTTTGTCAAGGAGATAATGAGTTTTCTTCCTATTCCCATTCATTAGTCAAAGAAACAAAGTACTCTTCTTAAATGTTCATTAAAACGGATGTGAGATTCAAAAAATAAATAAGTCATTCAGATCAAACAGGATGTGAAGAGAACTAAAAAAATATATAAATAATAACAAATGAACCAAATTGTCCTATAAATGAATAATATAATAACACCGAAGGGGGTCAAGAAGTAAAGAACTAGCCTAAGTTTCTTTCTGAAAGAGGCATGGGTTAGCATTTCTGAATTGTTATTAGCAATTTTACTTTAATATATACTTTTATTGAACAAATAAATAAAAATATTGTGGATAATAAGACCTCGGTTTTTAAATCTCCCCATGAGAGGTAACAATACTACAGCATCAGTGAATACACTGCTGCCCAGATCTTGGTTTCTAAATAACATTCTCCAGTAAAAGGAACCCTGGAGAAATGATTTGTCCCACGTCTGGGGCAGGGGAATAAAGAACCTGGAATATTTAATGGTACCAGAAGTAATGATGAGGGTATGTTAGAAGGATATAGCCAGATTGAAAGCACTTGTACTGTCCAGAGCTGGGATGAAATATGTAATGCCAGCTTTGGATCAAAATCCATATAATAAAATATCTATGAGTCCATACTATCATAAGAATACAATGGAGGAACAGCTCTTTTTATTAAAAAAAAACACCAAAATTCATATTTTAGAGCAGTTTTAGGTTCATAGCAACATTGAGGGACAGCTCTTTTTAAATAGAATTCCAGTCAATAAGTAGAGAATGAATGATGGAAACAAAAATATCATAGTTGTGAATAGAGAGTATTTTCAACCTAGAGAGGAGAGGTAGTATATTAGAGTACGGAAAGCAAATGGTTGAGAAGAAAGTACATCTAGATGTTTGAGCCATGTAAATGAGAGAGATGAGATTAGTAACTAGGTTCTATAGGTGGAATGGTTTGAGGTTGTGGGGGGAAATTGGGAATCTTTAACTTGCTGGTGTAGAGATTACAGGATAAGATGGAGACTCAAACTGTAAGAAAAGTTTTAAAATAAGATAGAGGAGAGAGCAAGCTGTAGGGAACTTCTGTGGAATATGTTGATCAAAATAGAAAGGTTTTGCTTAGAAAAGATGAATATACATTTCTTTTTAAAATACATGTACTTTTTAAAAAAATTGATTTCAAAGAGGAAGGGAGAGAGAGAGACAGAAACATCAGTGATGAGAAAATCATTGATCAGCTGCCTCCTGCCTGCTCCCCACAGGAGACTGAGTCTGCAACCTGGGCATGTGCCCTAACTGGGAATTGAACCACAACCTCCTGATTCATAGTCGATGTTCAACCACTGAGCCATACCAGCCGGGCCTGAATATACATTTCTGTACTCTGAGTGTAATAAAGGCCAGTCAAGAAATTTCTAAGAGAAACGTATGTGTCAGAAATTTTTGAAATTTAAGTTTAACCTGAAAACAAACAAACAAAAAAGAATTAAATCAGTATATCAGACATTTTAAGACTCTACTTGGCATGTCAAACTTTATAGATGGCTTCTCTTGTACTTGTACACATATATAGATGCTTTTGTGTTACATCTTTGTCATTTTAGGATGGCTAAAATAAAAGCCTTTGAAAAACTTTGTGCTTTGGTATGGTATTCGCGCACAACATGAGAGTTGTCTTCCCATTATAGTTAAGACTAAAGGCCCAGCGCACGAAATAGTGCGGGGGTAGGGTCCTTAGACCTAGCCTGCGATCAGGGCCATCTTCTGCCCGCTCGCCAGTCCACAGTCCCACCCCACCGCCACCCACCCAGTTTCCATTCGTCATGCTGCGATTGGAGCCTGTGGGCCGAGGGGGAGGGACCGAGAGGTGGTCAATGCACCTCATAGCAACTGGTCCAGCAGTCATTCTGGTCTTTATGGTTGCTGGCCTTTTATTATATAGGATTTTAAAAGAAAAAAAAAGAGAGAACTCACAGACATGGTCACTAGTATGGCAATTGCAGGGATGGGCAGTGGTGGAGGTGGAAGAGGGCATAGTGGGGATAAATGGTGATGGAAAGAAAATATTCCTTTTTTTGTGCTAAATCTTATAAATCTTGGTGTTTCCAACTGTTATTGATTTACCAGTTTCTGTTTGATGCAAGAATCATTATAGATATTGAAATCTAAGTATACTTCCTTTTCTCTTGTCTTTGTTTACATAGGCTTTTTTTCAGTTCAACTTGAAATTTTAGATTGAGGATCTGTCACATGTTGCAAACATAGAATTATATTGTAGGGAAGGAAAAATCTTTTCCTTCCATTTTTCTAGGCTCTCTGCTTGCGCTCTGTAACAAAAAACAGATAAACAAGAAAAGCGTACAAACTTATTTAACATGAAACATGAGCCTTCGTAAGGAAATGAAGGCCCAAAGAAGGTTTGATAGAAGAGTAGAAAGTTGTAGAAAAAATGTGATAGGACAAAAGGAAAGAGCTAAGTGTAATAACTTGAGGGAAACATAGCAAAGGCCTATCTGGATTCCTCTTGGTGTCCATCTGTTTGTAGAGATAAGGATGCTCCTTTACTAAAGGGAGGGTACCTCTCACATGAGGGTCTTATGATCTGCTTCCGGGATAAGGGGCAAGTCAGAGAGTCCTTTCTACACCTGCCACTTCTAAAATTTTTTCAGCTTAAAATGTTCATTATGCCAAGGTACCATATTTTGGAGTAGCATGTCCCAACCCCATCAATATCACAGATGACAAATACTGTTTATGGTCAGCAACTTAGAACTCTTCACATTAGACTATGGGCCCAAAGACAGGTCATTAGAGTATAACTATTACTCCATAATTTATGTATTACTAATTTAGTGTTATATGTACTAAAATTCCTCTATGTTGGCACCTTTCTATCTAATACCTTTGGCTTTAGCTTTATTAACTTATTTATTTTTATTACATTTATTGGGGGGACATTAGTTAATAAGACCATATAGGTTTCAAGTGTACATTTCTGTGATACGTGATTTGTTTATTGCATTGTGTGCCCAGCACCCAGTCAAATCGTCTTCCACCACCATATATTTGTCCCCCTTTTCCCTTTTCTGCCCCCTAACCCCCTTCACTCTGATAATCACCATACTGTTGTCTGTGTCTATGAGTTTCAGTTTTATAGTCTTACATGAGTGAGCTTTTTCAGACTGACTTATTTTGCTTAGCATAATATTCTAAAGGTCCATCCATATTGTTACAAATGGCAATTATTTCATCTTTTCTTATGGCTGAATAGTATTCCATAGTGTATGTGTACCACATCTTTATCTGATACTTTATTGAAGGACACTTTTGTTGTCTCCATATCTTGGCCACCACAAATAACGCATAATGAACATAGGGGTGCATATATCTTTGAGAATAAATGTTTTTGAGTTTTTCGGGTACATACCCAAAAGAGGGATTGCTGGGTCATATGGTAACTCATATTCTTAAAATTCTGAGGAACTGCCATACTGGTTTCCATAGTGGCTGTACCAAGTTACATTCCTACCAGCAGTGAATGAGGGTTCCTTTTTCTCCAAAACTTCTCCAATACTTGTTCTTACCTGTCTTATTGATAATAGTCATTCTAACAGGTGTGGCATAGTATCTCATTGTTGTTTTTATTTGTCATTTCCCTAATACCTGGTGAAATTGAACATCTTTTCATATATCTGTTGGCCATTTGTCTGTCTACTTGGAAGAGGTTTCTGTTCAGGTCCTCGGCCCATTTTTAAAATTAGATTGTTTGGTGTTGAGTTATGAGTTTTTTATGTATTTTGGATATTAATCCCTTGTTGGAGCTGTTTGCAAATATCTCCCATTTGGTTGGTTGCCTTTTTGTTTTGTTATCAGTTTCTTTTTTTAAAAAATTTTTTTCAAAAATTTTTTATTGATTTTTTACAGAGAGGAAGGAAGAGGGATAGAGAGTTAGAAACATCGATCAGCTGCCTTTTTACACACCTCCCACTGGGGATGTGCCCGCAACCAAGGTATATGCCCTTGACTGAAATTGAACCTGGGACCTTTCAGTCCACAGGCTGACGCTCTATCCACTGAGCCAAACCGGTTAGGGCTGTTATCAGTTTCTTTTGCTGTACAGAAGCTTTTTAGTTTGATATAGTCCCATTCACTTATTTTTGCCTTTACTTCCCTTGCCTTTGGGGTCAGATTCATAATGTTTTCTTCTATGTTATTTATTGTTTTAGATCTTATATTTATGTCTTTGATCTATTTTGAATTAATTTTTGTACGTGGGGACAAACTAATCTAGTTTCATTTTTTTGCATGTGGTTTTCCAATTTTCCCAGCACCATTTATTGAAGAGGTTTTCTTTTCTTCATTGTGTGTTTTTGGTTTCTTAGTTTAAAATTATTTGGCTCAGTGAATAGAGCATCAGCCTTTGGACCAAAGGGTCCAGGGTTCGATTCCGGTCAAGGGCACATACCTCGGTTGCAGGCTCCTCCCTGGCCCCAGCCCTGGTTGGGGCGCGTGCAGGAGGCAACCAATTGATGTGTTTCTCTCACATCAATATTTCTCTCTCTGTCTTCCCTCTCTCTTCCACTCTCTAAAAATCAATGGAAAAGTATCCTCGGGTGAGATTAAATAAAAATAAAAAATTTATTTGCCCATATACATGCAGTTTTATTTCTGGGCTCTCAATTTTGTTCCATTGGCCTGTGTGTCAGTACCATGCTGTTTTAATTGTTATAGCTCTGCAGTATAATTTGAAGTCAGAAAGTATGATACCTCCAGCTTTGTTCTTTTTTCTCAGGATTGCTTTGGCTTTGGGGTTTTTTGTGGTTCCATACAAACCTGATGATTTAATGTTGTATGCACTAAAATTGCTCTATGTTGGCACGTTTCTGTTTAACACCGTTCGTTATCTCCAGCTTTAGAATAGAATTTTGTTGGAGCCTGCCTGGGTATGCAAATGATAGTTTTCTGAATAGTCTCCATAGTGAGCCAACATCTTCTACTTGTTATAGTGTTATTTAAATGTCTGTGGAAATGGACTCCAGCATATTTCAGCCTTCTCCATTATATACTAACCTAATTTTGAAATGGCTAATTTGTAACAGTACTGCCTTCCTATTGGCTTTATGCAAATTGGATGAGTTTTCTTCCTTTTAGCTTAGAATGCATGTCTCATTTTATTTGAAGTCATATAAAAATATCTATTATATTCTGGGGAACTTTGCTGAGATTAAAGATTATCACTTTGAATTTTAGTAGCATTTTATAGTATTCAAAATGTTCTTACGTGGATTTTTTCATTTTTGAATTGTTAATGCACATAACCTAGTTTATTTTGACTCATGCAAAGGAAATAAATGACTTCGAGACTGGGATGAGGGGAGACTTAAGTATATGTCCTGGTATACCTTTTTTTTTTTAAATATATTTTTATTAATTTTTTACAGAGCGAAAGGGAGAGGGATAGAGAGTTAGAAACATCGATGAGAGAGAAACATCGATCAGCTGCCTCCTGCACACCCCCCTACTGGGGATGTGCCTGCAACCAAGGTACATGTCCTTGACCGGCATTGAACCTGGGACCCTTCAGTCCGCAGGCTGATGCTCTATCCCCTGAGCCAAACCGGTTTCGGCTGTCCTGGTATACCTTTAAATTATTATGTATTTTTATTATCTATTTAAAAAAGTACAATTACTATGGTTGCCATATAGAGACTTGATTATGAGAGGATGTGGAGAAATAAGTAAATAGACAATCAAAGTTGTTCAGGCAAAAGATGAGGATAGCCAAAACTAGGATGGCGCATTGGATAGAGATTGATATATATATATATTGACATATATATATATATATATATACACACACACACACAGATATATATACACATATATATGTATATGTACATATATATACATACACACATATATATATATATATATATATGGAATCTTGAGGTATTTTGGAGGTAAAATTCATTGCACTTGGTGATTAATTGGATGTTACGTATTTCTGCAATGGAAGTTTTTAGTGAGCATGTAATACTTTTGTACGCCCAAAATGAAGTGAAGTAAAGAAGAAAGAACTTCTAGCTAGAGGCCTATAACAAGGTTTCATTATTTCCTGAGGCTTGAAATTTTTTCATTCCTATATTATCATTTCTCTGGGGTAGTTTCATTTCTTCACTTCATTTGTAACTTTATTTCCATTTTCATAGCACCTCTCCAGTTAAGAATTTTATTATGGCTCCACTGCATCATTATACGACATACCTTTTATTATTGCTTCACCCATCATCTATTTATTCCCACTATAGTTCTTCCATATTTTAAGCAGTCTAATCTGCCGTAGGTATAATTGCAGTGTCAATTTTTTTAAAATATATTTTTTATTGACTTTTTACAGAGAGGAAGGGAGAGGGATAGAGAGTTAGAAAAATATCGATGAGAGAGAAACATCAGTCAGCTGCCTCTTGCACACCCCCTACTGGGGATGTGCCCACAACCAAGGTACATGCCCTTGACTGGAATCGAACCTGGGACCCCTCAGTCCACAAGCCAATGCTCTATCCACTGAGCCAAACCGGTTAGGGCTGCAATGTCACTTTTTACATCAAGAACTACACTGAGTGGCCAGATTATTATGATCTCTGAATGCATAATAATCCGGCCACTCAGTATCAGTGTGTATGTATATATGTGAGTGTGTGTGTGTGTGTGTGTGTGTGTGTGTGTGTGTATTAGAGGCCCGGTGCATGAGTTCGTGCATGGGTCTGGTCTGGCCAGCCTGGCCAGGCGGAGGGGACATGGGCAGTTGGCCGGCCTGCCTGCTGGTTGAACTCCTGGTCGAGGGGACAATTTGCATATTAGCCTTTTATTACATAGGATATACACTGAGTGGCCATATTATTATGTGTTTAGAGATCATAATAATCTGGCTACTCAATGTATAACAGCCTCCTATCTTAAGTCCAAAGTTTAGGATAGAGTATAACATTCCACCTTACTAACCTTACCTTTTCCTGTTAGTCCTTCCCTAACACATACACACCCCTCTCACTCTCTATAGTTCATCAGAATTTAATGATTTATTATTCTTATTCTGGTGGTTTTCTTTTCATAATGTTCTTGAATGCCTTTGTACCTCTTTTTAGTGATAGGTACTTATTTATTGCCATTTTTATTCTTTATGCCTATGCTTCTCTCCATCTCTGTTAAAATTTTTATTATTGATTGATTTTACAGAGAAAGGAAGGAAGGGGGGGAGAGAGAGAGTAAGTGAGAGAGAGAGAGAGAGAGAGAGAGAGAGAGAGAGAGAGAGAGAGAGAGAGAGAAAGATGTTGTTCCACTTAATTATGCATTCATTGGTTGATTTTTGTATGTGCCCTGACCAGGGATCAAACCTGCCACCTTGGCATATCCAGACAATGCTCTAACCCAGTGGTTGGCAAACTCATTAGTCAATGTAGAGCCAAATATCAACAGGACAACGATTGAAATTTCTTTTGAGAGCCAAATTTCTTAAACTTAAACTTCTTCTAATGCCACTTCTTCAAAATAGACTCTCCCAGGCCGTGGTATTTTGTGGAAGAGCCGCTCTCAAGGGGCCAAAGAGCTGCATGTGGCTCATGAGCCGCAGTTTGCCGACCACTGCTCTAACCAATTGAACTAACCGACCAGGATGCCTTTTTACCTCTTGGCTATTTGGCTATTTTTTGGGTTCATCACAAATCCTCCATCTTTCCTCATGCCTTAGCTATAAGTTTTTGTTTGTGCCTATAGCATTTTATTTACTTCTGTCATGGCACTTTTCCTTCCAAAACTATTCTTTCTTTATTTTCTGGCTAAATTATTAACACGACTACTTACCCTATAGCCTAGGCCACAAACACAGGGGTGACCTTTGGTCCTTGATTATTCTCTTAATTTTCATTCCTGTTTTCAGCAGAACATCCAACTACAAATCAAGGTAATTCTATCATTATTAAACACAATCGTATATGTGGTATACAGAAGTTATTTTCTTAACTCTTACAATAACCCTTAGGGATTTTTAAAATTCCCATTATACAGGTAAGGAAACTAAAATTCAAAGAGGGTAAGTAAGATTAAATGTTAAATTGTGTGTGTGACTTCAAAGCCTGTGCAAAATTCATTTGGCCCCATAAATACTTCTCTAATCATTCTCTTCTCCTTATTTCTCTCTGTTCCTCCCTTTATCATTTTTCTCTCTGGATTATTGCAGCAATAGCTTTCTAACTGGTACAATGCCTCTCTTCTTTCCCTCCCCCAATCTCTTTTTCATACTCTGCCAAATACAAAGCTGTTCATTTTATTCCCCTGCTTAAAATTCCTCAGTGGTTCCCTGTGGCCCACAAAATGGAAGATCAGACTCCTTATCATGGCACATCCATCATCTGGTTCCTGCTTACATTTTCAGCATCATTTCCTACTACTTCCCCTTCCCTGGTCTACATTCTGGCAATATTGGACTATTTATGGTTACTAGAACTTAACGAGTTCTCTCCAAGCTTTTGCTTTTGGAATTTTCCTCTTGCTTGGAAGTTCCTTCTCTCCTGGTCTGCCTTTGGGAATCCTTCCTTATCTATTACAATTCATTTTAAACAGTATTTCTGTGATGTGGACATTAAAAAATAGTCCTTAATATTCCCTAGAAGGATGAGGCAATATGAGGCTTGTCTAAGTTCTCTATTTTTTATTTTTATTTTTTTGCTTCTAGGAGAGCATTTATCACATTGTACTCTTACCTATTAGAGAGTGGAATCCTTAAAAGCAGAATTTTTTTTCTTGAACTCAGGATGAGTATCCTTTAACTCTAGTCCCTAATGTCAGTTTCTGATATGTATTTGTATTGATCTGCTTAATACAAAATTACATAACAAAGTACCACAGACTGGGTGGCTTAAACAACAGAAACTTATTTTCCCACAGTTCTGGAGGATCGGAGTCCGAGACCGGTGCCAGCATGGCCAGGTTCTGGTGAGGGCTCTCTGCTCACCGTGTGCCGCCGTGGCCTTTCCTTGGTATGTGGGGGTAGAAAGAGGAATCATTCTTCCTCTTCTTAGAAGACCAACAATGCTATTGGATTAGGACCCTACCCTTATGATCTCATGTAACTTTATCCCAAAAGCCCTATTTCCAAGTACAGTCACAGTGGGGGTTTTGCTGCATTTTGGGGGATACACTGAATTTGGAGGGATTCACCATAGTTAGTATTCAAATTTGTTAAAATAATTGTTAAATTCTTTTTATTTTGTGATTCACTGTTTTCACGATTGTCTTTGCCATTAGATTATACATTTCTTAAGCAAAGGGAGGGACTGTTTCCTCTTTTTGTATATTTTGGACTTTGAATATATGGATTTTCAAGAGTTGTTGAATGAGCTAAGTTAATTGCATTATAGAATGAGATTGATAATGTGTTACTTAAGCAGGTACCTAACAAGGGCTTTTGGGTTACTAATTTTCAGTGACTTTTTTTCCTACTCCAAATCTCTTATTCTTTGTCTTCATATTTCAGGGTAATTATTGTTACCACTTTCTTACATCCTTTCAGAAGTATCCTATTTATTTATAAGTATTATGTATATTTATCACTGTAGGTTTTTAATAATTAAAGATGATAATATAAAATAATTAGCATGATGTAGTATAGTATAGTATAGTATAGTATAGTAGATTTTATATAAAAAATATTAGTTTCTTTCCCCTTCCTTCCAGGAAGAGATGGCTTCTTAAGGACTTAATGCATTCAGAAAATTCCTTTAGGATTTGTTTTTATTTTATAGTTTAAAATACTCTTAATTTTCAGACCCACAAGTGTTCTCCATATTCACATATAAGTAGAAAGTAATACCTAATATAAGGTAATGACTTATTTCTTACCAGTTATTTGAAGTTGTTACCATGATGTTTCATTTTATTAGCACAATCCTTGGTACTAAACCAGGGGTGATTTTTGTACCTAGGACATCTGGCAGTATTTGGAGACATTTTTCGGTTGTAACAATTAGGGGATGCTATTGACATTTATTTATTGAATAGAAGCTATGGATGCTGCCAATCATCCTACAAGATGCAGGACAAACCGCCACAACAAAGAATTATCTGGCTCAAAAGACCAGAAATGCTGAGATAGAAAAACGCTGCATTAGCATTAATTGACTATAAATCATGGCCTCTCTTATTCTTTCTGTAATTATAGTCTGTGTTGACTATTCATTTTGTAATTTTATAATTTTAAATCTAATGTGATACTAGATTAGATGGTATCTAATGTGTAACAGATATGTACAAGTTTCTCAGATTGTAATTTAAAGTAATTTTATCAGAGAGTGTTGGCATTTGCTTTGCAAGTTTTCACTTTAATTTAAAACATACTAAAGACAGCAGAAGATCTGTTTTTCTTAAATTAAAATGATAAAGTGATTCTGAACTGTTCATTGTGCTTTGTTACTTTGAAGTTTGACCTGACCATATTCTATAACCCAATGAGGTTGAAATTATATAACCATCTGCCAGCTGGTAAGGTAGCAGCTGTCTAGGATGTTTAAGAGTGTTGCTTTGCTGGATTGGAGGCAAGCAAGGTGTATGTGTAAATGTTATCTTTATTGGACCTCCAGGTTCTTTAGGGCTATTAAGTGTAATTTTTTTCATTGGATGTTGTCATTTTTGTGAAGGTGATACCTGGTGGAAATGAAATCATAAGGAGTAGGTGACAGGAACATCTCTAGATTGATTTTCAAGAAAATGAGAATTTCAGGGGGAAAATGAGAGAATAGATAGAGGTAGAGACTAATGATGTCATCCTATATAATAAAAGCCTAGTATGATAAATGTCCAGTCTATTGGTCTGCCGTTCAACCAATCAAAGCGTAATATGCTAATGATATGCTAAGGCTGCTCAACCACTCACTATGATGTGCACTGACCACCAGGGGGCAGGCAGTCGACCGGTCAACCAGTTGTTATGACATGCACTGACCACCAGGGGGTAGATGCTCTGACCTGTAGGTTAGCTTGCTGTTGGGGTCTGGCCAATTGAGACTGAGTGAGATGGGCTACACACGCCCTGGAGCCCTCCTGCAGTCCCTCCCCGGCTGGCCAACCTCCCGTGTTTCTTCCCAGCCCCGATCGTGCACCTCTGGTGTCCCTTGGCCTGGCCTGCACCCTCTCACAATCCAGGACCCCTCGGGGGATGTCAGAGAGCCAGTTTTGGCCTAATCCCGCAGGCCAGGCCAAGGGACCCCACTGGTGCACAAATTCGTGCACCAGGCATCTAGTATTATATTTGGTTTAACTTTTGCTTTGAGAAACATATACTGCTAAAACTATAAGGTCACACAACTAGTAACTGAGGAGCCGGGATTTAAATCCATGTAATCTAGCTCTAAAGTCTATTCTCTTAACCTTAACACTGTACTACTGCCTGGCAGTTATCATCCTCCCTGTGAACTTTTCACACCTTCCCGGTCCCCTACTCCCTTGCCTCCATTTAAAAATGGAGAGAGAGGGAAAATGCTGAATTCATTGTGGAAAATTCTGAGTGTAAAGTGGTTGTGAATTACCAAGTTAACATGTCTGAACAGCCCTAGCCGGTTTTGCTCAGTGGATAGAGCGTCAGCCTGTTGACTGAAGGGTCCCAGGTTTGATTCTGGTCAAGGGCACATGCCTAGATTGCAGGCTCAATCCCCAGTAGAGGGGGTGTGCAGGAGGTAGCCGATCAGTGATTCTCTCTCATCATTGATGTTTCTCTCAGTGATTCTCTCTCATCATTGATGTTTCTCTCCCTTCCTCTCTGAAATCAATAAAAATATTAAAACAAACAAACAAACAAACAAAAATAAAACAACTGAACAGTTACTTAATATACTAATCTGGAGTTTAGGAAAAAGGTTTAAGTTTGAGATTTGTAAGTCATTAGTGAACAGCTGGGGAGTTGTTCAGGGGATGAAATGTAGAGTAAATAAAAACAACTCAGAGTAGAATCCTGGAAATTACCAACATTTAGGAAGTTCATAGAATTGGTATAGGAGCTTGAAAAACAGATTAAGAAGTGGCCAGAGAGAGAAACCAAGATGGCGGCATAGGTAAACACCTAAACTGCAGCCTCGCACAACAATTCCAAAAATACAACTAAAAGACAAAACGGACATCATCCAGAACCACAGGAAAGCTGACTGACTGGAATGTCTACAACTAGAAGGAAAGAGAAAACCACAAGGAAAATCAGAGGAGCTGTAAAAGCCTGAGGTATGGAGACACGGGCGCGGGCGTGCGGAGAGGACGGAGCCAGAGAGGATGGGGCGGCTGAGTGCCTGGCTGGCGTTCTCTAGCGGGAAGGAGATAAAAGCTCCGGACTGCACTGAACCCCAGTTCCGACTGCACTGAACACCAGTTCCGACTGCATTGAACCCCAGTTCCGGGCCAGACCCTGGGGACCCAGGCTCATACTGGGGGAATCTGGGCTGTAAGGCGGAAACTCAGGGGAGCGGCGAAAGGCAGAGCTCCGGAGGCGCGCAGAGGACGGACTGTTGACTGTGCTGCTGGATTGCTTTAGCAGGAAGGAGACAAAAGCTCTGGACTGCGCTAACCCCAGCTCTGACTGCACTGAACCCCAGTTCCGGGCAAGACCCTGGGGACCCAGGCTCATACTGGGGGAATCTGGGCTCTAAGGCGGAAACTCAGGGGAGCGGCGAAAGGCAGAGTTGGCACGCAGAGGACGGACTGTTGATTGTGCCGCTGGATTGCCCTAGCGGAAGGAGACAAAAGCTCCGGACTGTGCTGAACCCCAGTTCCGACTGCACTGAACCCCAGTTCTGGGGAGAATCTGGGAATCCAGATTCATTGGGGGAGAGACTAGACTGTTTGGCAGTGGGCGAAACTCCAGGGCGCCTTTCAGAGGTGCTTGTAGCTAGTACCGAGGGACACTGAGACCCAGGAACCTCATAGGGCGGGGCTGATGGGAAGCCAAAGCTGTAGGCTCCACCCTGAAACTCCGCCCCATCCAAGCTGAGCACAGAGGCTTTTACAATTTTGCAAGTCTATTCGAATAAGGCTGTCTCCCGGCATAGACACAGCTGATCCTCACAGCCATTTGGCCTGGAGGTCAACTCCTCCCCCTGATACCAACAACAATCAAGACTTAACTACAACAAGGCTGAACACACAGTTCACAAAGGGGTGCACCAAGAGTGTCCACCTCAGGTAACTGGGGAGGCCGAGCCACTGGCCCATATCGGACAACTAGCACACAAAGCTACCCTACCAACTCAGGGAAGCAGCGAAAATGGGGAGACAAAGAAATAGATAAAAAAACAGAGAAATGGAGGAAAACAAATGACTGGAGATAGAGTTCAAAACCACGGTTATAAGGTTTTTCAAGAATTTCCTAGAAAAGGCCGATAAATTTAGCGAGACCCTTGAGGATACAAGAGAGACCCTCGAGGATATGGAAAAGGACCAACTAAGAAATAAAAAATACACTGACTGAAATAAAAAATATTATACAGACACCCAACAGCAAACTAGAGGAATGCAAGAATCAAGTCAAAGATTTGAAATACAAAGAAGCAAAAATCACTCAACTGGAAAAACTAAAAGAAAAAAGAATCCAAAAAGTTGAGGATAGTGTAAGAAGCCTCTGGGACAACTTCAAGCGTACCAACATCAGAATTATAGGGGTGCCAGAAGAATAGAGTGAGCAAGATATTGAAAACCTATTTGAAGAAATAATGACTGAAAACTTCCCCCACCTGGTGAAAGAAATAGACTTACAAGTCCAGGAAGCGCACAGAACCCCAAACAAAAGGAATCCAAAGAGGACCACACCAAGACACATCATAATTAAAATGCCAAGAGCAAAAGACAAAGTGAGAATCTTAAAAGCAGCAAGAGAAAAACAGTTAGTTACCTACAAGGGAGCACCCATAGGATTATCAGCTGATTTCTCAACAGAAACTGTGCAGGCCAGAAGGGAGTGGCAAGAAATATTCAAAGTGATGAATAGCAAGAACCTACAACCAAGGGTACTCTACCCAGCCAAGCTGACATTCAGAATTGAAGGTCAGATAAAGAGCTTCACAGATAAGAAAAAGCTAAAGGAGTTCATCAACACCAAACCAGTATTATATGAGATGCTGAAAGGTTATTCTCTAAGAAGAGGAAGAAGAAGAAGAAGATAAAGATAAAAATTGTGAACAACAAATACATATCTATCAACAAGTGAATCTGAAAATCAAGTGAATTAAAAATTTGACGTACAGAATAAACTGGTGGATATAATAGAATCGGGCATAGAAAGGGAGTGAACTGACAACTCTCAGGGGTAAAAAGGGGTGTGGGGGGTGTGGGGGGTGCGGGAAGAGACTGGACAAAAAAATTGTTCACCTATGGATGAGGACAGTGCGGGGGAGGTAAGGGAAGAGGGTGGGATGGGAACCAGGTGGAGGGGAGCTATGGGGGGAAAAAAGAGGAACAACTGTAATAATCTGAACAATAAAGATTTATTAAATTAAAAAAAAAAGTTGAAAGTTAAAAAAATAAAAATAAAATAAAAGTCCCTGATTCCCAGTAAAAAAAAAAAAAAAAAAAGAAGTGGCCAGAGAGAGCTCTGGCTGATTTGGCCCAGTGGATAGAGCGTCAGCTTGCAGACTGAAGGGTCCCAGGTTCGATACTGGTCAAGGGCACATGCCTGGGTTGCAGGCTCAATCTCCAGTAGGGGATGTGCAGGAGGCAGCCGATCAGTGATTCTCATCATTGATGTTTCTCTCTCTCCCTCTCCCTTCTTCTCTAAAATCAATAAAAATATGTTAAAAAAAAAAAAAAAAAGAAGTGGCCAGAGAGATAAGAAAATCAAGACTAAAAATTAAGGTTAAAAGACAAGAAGGAATGTATGATGCCATATGCCTTAAAGGCATGCTCTGCTGGCGTGGCTTAGTGATTGAGTGTTGACCTATGAACTAGGAGGTCACACAGTTTGATTCCCGGTTAAGGCACATACCCAGGTTGTGGGTTTGATTTTCGGTCCAGGTGCATAGAGGAAGCAACTGATCAAACAACAACAACTCCTCCTCCTCCTTCTCCTTCTTCCCCTCTCTCTCCTTCTCCCTCCTTCTCCCTCCACCCCCTCCTCTTTCTCTAAGAATCAATAAAAAATAATATCCTCGGATGAAGAATTAAAAAAAAAAATCTTGAAAGGCAATTTGGGGGCTTAAGAGCATCCATATTTAAAATTTTTTTTATAAAACGCCAAGTTACTCTCTAGGAAAGCTGTGGCTAATTATGTAGATAAAGAATATTTTTAGGATATTCTAAAATTTACTTTTCTTGTAAGAGTAGCTACTGAGAATGACCACTGATTGTAACATGAGAGAAAAACTGAATCATCCAAAGCCTTCCCATGAAATTTTTATATATTTATTTGTTCACAATTTTCAGGGCCAGGAAACTTATCTTTTACCCTTTAGTTCCTCTGGCTAGTCAAATAATTTAAATGACATATAGCAAACTAATAGGAGAAAATAAAATTTTAATACATGTGCACAGGGCATTCATTTAAGCCTTAAATTCCAAAGACAGTGAGGCAAAAAGAGGTATATGTGTTACTTTGGACAAAGGAGAAAAGTAGGAAAGAGATTCCAGATTTGAAAGGGGCAGTAGGCAATTCACAGGTTGGTGGGAAAGTAGCCAACTCAGAAACAGTGGGATAGAGGGGAATCCAGTGAACAGATATTTGCATAGAACTTTACAGTCTATCATACTTAATTCATGTGTGCTAAAGTGAATATGCTGTGGTGATTATGCTAAGGTTCCTTTCTTGAAGCAGATTTTTCTATCTGACTCTCTTTAAGAAGGAAAGAGAGAGGTAAAAAACTCTTCCTGAGTTTGTTGGACTTTAATTATTTTCAGCCAAAATAATCTGCCTGCCAGGGTGGTACTGTGGGAGACTCACTCCCAATTCCCACACAGTGTTATAACTTGTCTCTTTCTATTACTAGAACGTAAAAACTTTGAGACTGGGGCACTATTTTGTTATGTATATAAACTGCATCTTATTACCATCATATCTCCAGGTTTAGGATAGTCCCTGGCATATCTATAATAATAAAAGTGTAATATGCTAATTAGATCGGACAGCCGAATGACCTTCTGGACATCCTTCCAGACAAAGCCGCCGTGGCAGGGGCCGAGGCAGAGGTGGTTAGGGGTGATCAGGCAGGCAGGCGAGCAGTTAGAGGCGGTCAGGTGGGCAGGCAAGAAGTTAGGGGCCATCAGGCAGGCAGGCAGGCAGGCAGGCAGGCAGGTGAGTAGTTAGGAGCCAGCGGTCCTGGATTGTGAGAAGGATATCCAACTGCCGATTTAGGCCCGATCCCGCAGTAAACTGGCAGTCAGACTTTCCCCAAGGGGTCCTGGATTGTGAGAGGGTGCAAGCCAGGCTGAGTGACCCCCCCCCCCCCCAGTGCACGAATTTTGTGCATTGGGCTTCTAGTCCTATATAATAAAGAGCTAATATGCAAATGGTTGTCATGCCCCCGTGCCCTTGCGCTGGGGCTGGGGGACCTGAGGCTGGGCCAGGGGACATGAGGCCATGCCCCTGGCAGTGGGCGACCTGAGGCTGTGCCCCCCGCCCGTCAGGGCTTGATGGGGTACCTGAGGCTGCACCCCCCGCCTGGCACCGGGCCGGGGGACCTGAGGCTGCGCCCCCACTCCGCGGGGCTTGATGCAGGTGGGGCCGGCCAGGTCTGGGTCTCGCATGATTTCAAGGTGCACGCGGTGGGCAGGGACTTGACTCTGGGTTCCGCGGTGCACCCCAGACTCTGAAGGAGGGAGATTTTCATATACATTTTACTAATTTTCTTTCATCTCTGACACTTCTATTATAGAGAAAGGGCAAATAGCAATATTAAAATATTTCCTTTAATTAATTCCTTTTTAATGTGCACGAATTTCGTGCACCAGGCCACTAGTAACTTCATAAATATTTGACTGACTCTTTAGTGACTAATTGCCACTAAAGAGTCAGGCCTCAGGATATATAAGTCTCTCGGAGGCTTGGGCCTGACTTAACTACGGTTTGCTGTTGCTCTGAATTAGGCGAGAGCAATCTATCTCATCACTGTTTGGGAGAGCTTGGATTACCTGACATATTTTGTCAGCTGAGAGTTGTTGTTGTGTATGGGGTTTTTTGTTTGTTTTAATCAGCTTTTGGTTGCCTTTCTCTTTAGGTATGTATTCATGATAGAGTTAACATAGCAGGCTTGCTATCCTTAGAAAGATCTGCTTACAAGATTGGCCCTTGGCTGGCATCTGAGAAAATGGATTTTGGGAGCGTTCCCACCATTGCAAAACCGATAAGGGTTGTTTACTATGCCTGAACTGTTTGTACAAACAATATGATTTATTTTGAGCACCTCCTTTTCTTCCGAAAGTCTGAAATTTTTGTATGTGCTAGGCAGAGAAATGCCTACATGACCAGCCCCCCAATAAAAACTTGGGATACTGAGTCTCTGATGAACTTCCTTAGTTAGAAAACATTTTACATGTGTTGTCACAATTTAGTGCTGGATGAATTAAGTGCATTCTGTAGGGCTCCATGGAGAAAAGTCTCTTGGAAGCTTATATTTGGTTTCCTTGACATAACCTCATACGGCTTTTCCCTTTGCTGATTTTAGTTTGTTATTATTTTGCTGTAATAAGTCATAGCTGTGAGCACAATGATGTGCTGAGGGTCTTCCCAGTGAATCGCCAACTCTGGGCTGGTTTCAGGGACTCCTGACATAGCATAGAATTTAGAAACATTCCAAAGAAGCATCTTATGAAGACTGTAATCTTCTCACTCTGCTCTCTCCTTGATATTATCAGAATACTCCGAAGAATGATCGTTTAATCCTTTGTAATCTGGATGTAGAATAAATATATTAAGGGATAATTATTTCATTTTTGAAAGATTAGAAAATAAGGAACATCCTTACTTGATTTATTATAATTGAATTTAGAAATTTGAGTTTACACCAAATTTTATATGGACATTTTTTTATTAGGTTAAGACACTCTCCTTTGTAATTTTCATAATAGAATTGTAGTGATACTTTGAAATCTCAATTGTGCTTGTCCTGAGAAATTTGTGTTCTAGGAAAGGGATACTATTGCTTCAGTTATTCAGTTATGCGTTCCATTACTGCAAAGTTCCTGTGTTGTGTATTTTATATAGTTTATTTTGACACTTAGATAAACAGAAGCCAAACACATGCATACCCAGAATTAGTCCCTGAACTTTGTTCCAGGGTAAAGATAAGGCATTTAGACTTCTCCAGTGCAGATAAATACATTATTGCTACTGAAAAATGAATGTTATGTGATTCTTGGGTTGTTTAGATAGACAGTGAAGGTCTTAAAAAATTCCTGCCAACAAAACTTAAGGGAAAACTTATATTCATCCATAAAACCTGCATTTAAGAGGAGTATAGATTAGGCACGAGATTCTGAACTCAGTAAAACATCTCTTTCTATAATTTGTTTACAACATGCATGAAAAATTCACCTGAACGATGTTGTCCTGTTCTTGTTCAGCTTTATATTATGTTCCTGCCTTTTTAAACATGGACTTAGTTAAGGTACAAATTTCATATGTTTTAAGCTGTACAATTTGATAAATTTTTATAAGTTGTAGTGCTTGTGAAAGCCCCTACCACAGCTATCATACAAAACATTTTCTTTCTTTTTTTTTAAAATTAAAAAATAAACCTATTTTACTTTTTTCCCAAGTATTATTCTAAATATGTGTTTTACAGACAAGGGTCAATATGGGTCATAAATTTACTATAGAAGGAAGTATTTTTATAGGCATTGAAAATATTTTTTAAAAAAGAAAACACTCATATTTATCTAGATTTGGCTGTGTTACACAGTAAGATTTCAGCATCCAAAGTACAAAGACAGAATGACTGGCTTTTCTTGCCACACAAAATATTGACAGTCTTCCCTGTAGCCTACTCATAATTGTTAGTTGGGATGCCAAATAGACAGCATACTGACCTCTAGGGCTCCAGTGGACAGACAGGGCTCAAACATCAGAATGAATTCAACTTATGAACAACCTGGCCTTGACCCCAGCCAAATCCAAAGTCCAGCCAGAGACCCATTAGAGATAAATACAATTGTAGTGTCACCTTTTCAAGCAAAATATTCTTATCATCCCCCAAAGATTGCACTTTGTAGTCTGTTTCCCCCCCTGCCCTAGCACCAGGCAACCACTAATGTGCTTTAGATTACTTTGTATTTTCTTTTTTTCCCCCAGCAGTTTTTTAATTTTAATTTTATTTTTTAAAATTTATTGATTAAGGTATCACATATTTGTCCTCATCCCCCCATTCCCATCCCACACCCCTCCCCACACATGCCCCCTCCCCCGTGTTGTCCTTAACCACTGGTTAGGCTCATATGCTTGCACACAAGTCTTTTGGTTGATCTCACCCCTTTACCCCCATCCTCCCCTACCCTCCCTCTGAGGCCTGACAGTCTGATCCATGCCTCCTTGTTTCTGGGTCTGTTCTTGTGCACCAGTCTATGTTGTTCATTATTTCCCCTAGATAGGTGAGATAATGTGCTATTAGAAATATACTTTTAAGAACCGAAAATGAGACAAGCAATAGTGGTTATGGTGACAGGCAAATGAATCAGTCTGTAGTGAGTTTCTTTCTGGGCCAACAGTTCTTTTGAGACCCAATTTCAATGTCCAACAGTTCCTTATGTGTACATGTCAGCACTGACATTTCAGTTCTGGATGGTGGACAAATGGTGGTAATGCAGGTCCGACTCTCTGGTTTGGTCCTGGGCAACCTGCAGTGATGCACAGCTGCTAACTGCTTAGTATGGTTAGGCCACATCAGCGTCTTCCATCTCTGGACTGCTTCTCTCTGTCTTCATGGCTGGAGTAGTCCTGTCGATTCCTCTCTGTTGCTGGAATCCACATGGTCTCGGAGTTGTTTTCTGAAAATATACAAACATATTCTTGACCAAAGTTAATAAAGGAATATTTTCTATAAATTTAACTTGGGATCCTATTTCATTTTTTGCCCAAATGATTTTCCTCTGGCTTGTTTTGACACCTTGTGTGTTTCTAATGGGTGTCTTGCTTTTAGCCTTACAATTAATTTTCTAAAGTATTAATTTTCTAGATGTAATTTACTTACAGGATATTTTCCCTTACATGATATTCTTCTACTATCCTCTCCTTTTTTGATTTAAATGTTAGAAGGCTTTTGAAAATTTTATAATGTATTCTTGATGGCTTTTAAATTTTAATTTTTTGCACTATAATATTACTGTTTTAGGTTTATTACATGGTGCACAATTTTATCATGAGATGCAGTACCAATAAAAATTTTAGTTAACACTTTAGGAACACCTTTTTGTCCAGTACAATTAATTTTTCTAGAGTATTCGCTTGTTTCAACTAGCCAATTTAAAATTTGCCTGAAAACTTGACTACTATTTTACTGTCAAATTTATTACTCTAACAACAATCTTATTTTACCCTGTAAATATTAGTGGAAGGGATTATTTGCCTTCTTGAGTAGGTCCTGAGCATTCCTGTGTTTTCTATAGATTGTATCATATGATATAGACTTCCATGTAGTGTCTTGCATTCAGCACAATGATATTGAGATTTATCCATATTGTTGCATGTATCAGTAGTTGATTCCATTTACTGCTCAATAGTATTTTATAGATATATTTTGTTGAACCTGTCACCAGTTCATGGGTACTTGAATTACTGGTATTTCCATTTTGGGACTGTTGTAAATAAATCTACTATTGTATTAGTTTTTGCATAGACATAAAGTTTCATTTTGTTGATGTGCCATACCCTTTTTTATTTAAAAAAATAATGCCAGCAATCCAGTTCCTGTCTCTGGCAAAACATTGGGGAAGATAACACATCAATCATTCACTTATTCAACAAACATATATTGAATGCCAGGTATAACGCAGTGTGCTGAAGGCACAGTGGTGCACAAGAACTCAAGCTCTTCTCTCATAGAGCTTATAATTGGTTGAATAAGCCAGGCACATTATAAGTACTAAAAAGTGTGGAAATTGTGTGAAGTATAGAACACTATGGAACATATCATAGATGTTCTACACTCACTGGTCTGGGTAGATTAGGAAAAGAGTATTTGAAGAAGAAATATTAATATAAATAGGAGTTAAGTAAATAAAGCATTCTAGGTAAAAGGAAGAGAGTGCACGAAGGCTCCTAAGAGGAGTGAGGTATTCCACCCATTAGATTTACTTTATGGATGTGACTTCCAAAGAGTAAGCCTAGTTTATGTTAAGAAGAATGTTTTATGGGTAATTTTTCCATACAGCTTCAGGCTTTACTTTTGTGATATTTAGGACTTGTATAGTAGAATTAAATATTTGTATGACTGTATCTCTGAGGAAATTGGCATGCTGAATATATGTGGTAATAAGAAAGAGGTTGCCCTAGTCCAGTGGTTGGCAAACTCATTGGTCAACAGAGCCAAATATCAACAGTACAACGATTGAAATTTCTTTTGAGAGCCGAAAACCGACTTGTGCGCATGGGCCATGAAGTTTTAATGGCACTGTACGTGTGCGCCCGCACGTGGTATTTTGTGGAAGAGCCACACTCAAGGGGCCAAAGAGCCGCATGTGGCTCGCGAGCCGCAGTTTGCCGACCACTGCCCTAGTCAGTTTGGCTCAGTGGATAGAGCATCGGCCTGCAGACAGAAGGGTCCTGGGTTCGATTCTGGTCAGGGGCACATACCTCGGTTGCAGGCTTCTCTCTCTGGCCTAGGCCCTGGTTGGGGCTTTAGCAGGAGGCAACCAATCGATGTGTTTCTCTCACATCAGTATTTCTCTTTGTCTTTCCCTCTCTCTTTCACTCTCCCAAAAATCAATGGAAAAAATATCCTCTGGTGAGGATTACTATGTAAAAAAAAAAAAAAGAGGTTGATGTGAGGAAGAGATAAAGGGAGATGAATGGAATGTGAGAAGGATAAAGTATATGGTTGGATATTTTGGTCTCTTATCTATCACTGATTATTACAACAGAAAGGATGCTCAATTTCACTAGTTATAAGGGAAATGCACATCCAAACCATAATGATATACATCTGTTAAAATGGCTATTATCAGTAAGACAAGAAATAGTAAGTGTTGGAGAGAATATGGAGGGAGAAAGGGGAACCCCCTCGTACATTGCTGGTGGGAATATAAATTGGTGCAGCCTCTATAGAAAACAGTATGGAGGTTCCTCAAAAAATTAAATATAGAGTTACCATATGATCTAGTGATTTCTTTTCTGGGTATCTACCCCCAAAATTTGAAAACACTTATTTGTAAAGGTATTTATACTCCTTTGTTCATTGCAGTTTTATTCACAATAGCCAAGACATAGATAGAAATACCCTAAGTGTCCTTCAACTGATGATGATTGGATAAAGAAGTACATATACACAATGGAATACTAATCCATAAAAAAGATGAAATACTTCCATTTGCAACAACATGGATGTATCTCATCTCAGATATTTAATGACACATTTAGATGGTATTTACTTTGCCACATTTTACTTTGTTTACATATAAGGAATACTACATGAATAATTCTTTAACCCAAGATTCCATAGCAAAGCATTTCTCCCAGTATTAGAAGTACTTGATCTGAGGAAGTTAAGGAGTTTGAATGTTTTGTAAATGGGCAATTGTATATGATGGGACACAATGTATTTTGTTTGTAGAGCACATGGTCTTAATGTCAAATTGCTTTTTGTGGACATCATACTTTATTTTTCAAGGAAATTATTCTTATTTTAAATAAAATTTCTATTAAAATTACAAATACACAAATGTTTATAGCAGTTTTATTTCTAATAGCCCCAAACTGGAAACTACCAAATGACCTTCAAAGCTTGAAAAATGAAACAGATTGTGGTACAACCATACCATGAATATTACTTTATGAAAATTAATGAACTATTCATACATGCAACAACTTGGATGAACCTCCAGGAAATTTTGCTTGGTGAAAAAAGTCAATCTCAAATAGATATGTATTGAATGATTTCATTTTTGTAACAATCATGAAATACCGTAATTATCCAGTTGGAAAACAAATTGGTGGTTGCTCTTGGTTAGGAATGGCATGATGAAGAGATGGTGACTATAAAATTTTAACATAAGGGAGTTGTGATAATACAGTTGAGTATTTTGATTATAATAATATGTGACAGAATTGCTTATATTTACACTCACATATACAGATGAGTGCTTGTATAATTGGTGAAATCTGGATAAACTCAATGGATTGTGCTAAAGTCAATTTCATGGTTTTGATACTGTACAGTTACTGTGTCAGATGTTCACACTGAGGAGAGATGCACCGGACTTTTGCCAGTCTCTATTTCATTTAAACTACCTATGAATTTGTAATTATTTCAAATTGAAAAAAAATTGAATGTAAAAGTAAGTAATTCAAGGATACCTTTGATTTTGAAATATATATATAAATACATGACTATTTTCATGAAAATTCAAGTAATATAAGCTTATCCTATCTAATAAATAGGTAATATGCAAACTGACCATCACACCATAACAAGATGGCTGTACTCACAGTGGAGGTGGGGTTCCCATAATGAGTGATCAGCAGGGACCTGAGGCTGCGTGGAGCTGGGCGGGAGACCTGAGGCTGCACCCCCCCACCCCCCGCCTAGCGGGGCTTGACGGGGAACCTCAGGCCGTGCCCCCCCATCCATCAGTGCTTGATGGGGGACCTCAAGGTGTGCCCCTGCTCCAGCCTGAGCAGCCTGAGGCCATGCCCCCTGCCCCAGCACCCGGCCAGGGGACCTCAGGCCACGCCCCCTGCCTAGCGGGGCTTGATGGGGAACCTCAAGGCGCGCCCCCCACCCCGGTGCTAGGCTGGGGGACCTCAGGCCATGCCCCCTGCCCTGGCGCTCAGCCGGGGGACCTCAGGACACACCCCCTGCCTCGGCGTCGGGCCGGGGGACCTGAGGCTGCACCCTCCGCCCAGTGGGGCTTGATGGGGGACCTGAGGCTGTGCTCCCCACCTGGCGGGGCTTGACGGGGGACCTGAGGCTGCGCCCCTGCCTGGCGCCGGGCTGGGGGGCCTGAGGCTACCCACCCACCCCCCCCGCCCGGCGGGGCTTAATGGGGGTGGGGCTGGCTGGGTCTGGGTCTTGCGTGATTTCGAGGTGCACGCAGGTGGGTGGGGACTTGACTCTGGGTCCCACGGCGTGCCCCAGACTCTGATAGGAGGAAGATTTTCATATACATTTTACTAATTTTCTTTCATCTCTGACACTTCTATTATAGAGAAAGGGCAAATAGCAATATTAAAATATTTCCTCTAATTAATTCCCTTTTAATGTGCACGAATTTTATGCACCGGGCCACTAGTTTGGTAAAAAGGGGAAAGAGCAAATAGTTAACATTTTCAGAATAAGCATTTTTTCCTTCTTTCGTAAAAGGAAATAAGTAGTATTTTTCATTATATGCATAATACTTATTACAGATTTATGTGTATACTGACAGTTAACTGATACAGACATGATCAAATTATACTATACCTTTACACTCTACTTTCTTGGTAGTGTTGTAGCATGAAGTGGGAAATTCAAGACAGCTGAGTATTCTAGACATGTTGCATCTGTATCTGGGAATTAAATGTTGCATATGGTTAGCAAATACTGATTCAGTAAGCATATGTAAACAAAAAATGATTACTTTATTCTCAGTAATTTGGCTAGATATGAGAGGGAAAATAATATTGCCTCTACGTTCATACTATATTTACTGTTTCATTTATTGTAGTATGTAGAAGGACGAGATGATTATTGCTTAGATTTTGGTAACATTTGAATGGGAATGTGCTATTGAGTACAATATATGTAGATATGAAAACTGTCTGCTCATAACACTGTTGGGGATTAGTGCTATACAAAATGAGTTAAATAAACCTGATCTTGCTCTTGGAACAAATGAAGTCAGCCTCTGGCTTGGTTGGGGAGACACACAGGTTAACAGATAAAATATAATGCTGAAACATGTATGAGTTAAGTTTTGGGGATGCAGAGCACATCATTTAATAGTCTATAGACTTCACCAAAGAGCAGGAAAAATGGCATTTTGGGTAGTGGGAACATTATAGTATAGGTCAGGAAAGGCCTTGGCATATTATGTGGTGGGAACAGAGCATAGAGAAGTGAGATGAAAGGCAAAGGTACGTTACTGCAGGCATAGGGACGATGACCCACAGTATTTGTGGAGGTCCATGAAAATGTTTTAATTTCTTTTAAAATCAGAAGGAAAAAATGGACTTTTAGGTTGAAGAAAATGTTTTAGTATATAGTACGAATATATTCTCTTTATACCACTGCATTTGTAAAATATAATTTTTAAAAAATATAATTTTCAATAGTTTTTATGGAGGAAGGGACTTATGAAAACAGAAGTTGCCAGGCCTCAAAAAAGTGATCAAGCAGCTCTATTGGATATCCTCCTATATAATAAAGAGCTAACATGTAATTAGACCAAACAGCAGAATGACCGTCTGGATGACCTTCCGGACGAAGCTGGGGCTGTGAGGCCAAGGCAGCTGGGGCTGTGAGGGCTGAGCCCCTTGTACGAATTTCGTGCATTGGGCCTCTAGTATATCATAGAGGACTTTATGTGCACACTGTAGAGTTTGGATTTAATTCTGGGAGCATCAGGGGGCTAACATATTTTAAGCATAATCAGCTCTGTCTTTTATGATGATGCCTCTATCAGCAGTTTGGATGAGATTCTTTTTAGTTTAATGTAGTTATGTTAATCAAAGTTGTTTTCGTGCTTATTATAACCAAATACCACCTGTTTAAAATGAGAGCAATTAAAAAAATCCATCTCTAATCAGTATACCTGGTTAAGGATGTCCCTTAAAAGAGCTAATCTACCATATTTGACTGAATAAAATTTGTCTGGCTATTGGCAAATTTAGAACACTGACTTGTAAATGATCAGGTCTCTGTATGTGATCTGTGACAATATAACGCTAGGCTATACTGTTTCTTGTACTCTTTGTTTCATCCCCGCTTTTCCTACATTATTTATGAAGAATTCAAAACTTTGTATAGAGATATTGCTAAGACTCATTCTACAAATAGCATTTTAAAAAGCTACAAACACTGTTTTACAAATAAACTTTCTTTGTTTTGACCAGGGAAGTTTAGTTAGAATTCTTGCTAGAACACCTTTATATTGTATAAGAACTTTCAGAATCATAATTTGGAAAGTTACTCTTAAAATATCACATTATAATTGACCTGTACTAATGTCACTATCATAAAGTAATTCCTGAAAAGTAGGCTGAAGTTATTTTAAGAAAAAAATTATTTAGTGAAAACTGAGGGATATCCTATATAATAAAAGCCTAATATGCTAAGTGTCTGGTCGTCCAGTTGGCCGTAATATGCTAATGATATGATAAGGCCGTCCAACTGCTTGCCATGACATGCACTGACCACCAGCGGGCAGACACTCAACGCAGGAGCTTCCCCCTGGTGGTCAGTGTGCTCCCACAGGAGGATTGCCACTCAGCCAGAAGCCTGGCTCACAGCTGGCGAGCACAGCGGCGGTGGCAGGAGCCTCTCCTGCTTCCGTGACAGCACTAAAGATGTCTGACTGCCGGCTTAGGCCCACTCCCCGTGGGAGCCATCAGTCGGACATCTCCCAAGGGCTCCCAGACTGCGAGAGGGCACAGGCCAGGCTGAGTCCCCCCCCCCCCCCCGTGCACGATTTCGTGCACCAGGCCTCTAGTTAAAGATATAATTTAGTCCCCTCCAATTGTATCTCTGTTGCTTTGATAATCAATTCAGCTTAGTTGGGGGCAGAGCAGGGGAGAGGGAAACACAGGAGAGATTGGATTTATTTATTTTTGTCTTTTTCTATAAGGATAATTTTAGATTTGTCATAAAATTATTTAATAACTAGAGGCCTGATGCACGAAATTTGTGCAAGGGGCTTGGCCCCTGCTGCTGCCACGGCCACCTCCGCCCTCGCAGCCCCGGCTTCGTCCGGTCTATTTAGCATATTACACTTTTATTATTATAGATGTCACTAAAAAGTTTACATGTATTCAGCCTTTAGCTACTTTTCAGTTGTAAAGGAGATCCAGGAAGAGCAAAAATTTCCATTTTGCATCTATTCTTTCACAAGGATATACATTTTCTTTTTCTTTTTAAATTAAATGAGGCACTTATTTATGTATGATCTTTATACTTCCAAGTACAGTTAGATCCCTATTCATTAACTCAGTAGTCAATGCAAAGTTCTAGTCAAAATAGGTAACAGAAAAAGAGAAGGGAAAAAAGGATACTTTGGTTGTGGAAAAGAAGAGAGAGTGAGTTCAGAAATTTATTTTGTCCTTTCTAACAAGACAAAAAGGAAAACGAGAGGGTTATATAGCTTCAATATCTGGTATTAGGTAAGAAGCATTTAACTTAAGAAATGGAGTGGGGAGTAGTACCTTCCTGCCTCGAAGACCGTATTTCCTGTGCTGCACTGCGGACTCCTCTTTCTCTTCCGGTCCCTGGGCCTTCCGCGGGCTTCGGTGCAGAGTTGGCCAAGTCCAAGAACCACACCACGCACAAGCAGTCCCGAAAATGGCACAGAAACGGCATCAAGAAACTCCATAACAAAGATACGAATCTCTTAAGGAGGTAGACCCCAAGTTCCTAAAGAACATGCGCTTTGCCAAGAAGCACAACAAGAAGGGTCTGAAGAAGATGCAAGCCGACAAGGCCATGAGCGCACGCGCTGAGGCCATCAGGCCCTGGTCAAGCCCAATGAGGTCAGGCCTAATATCCCAAAGGGCAGCAGCTGCCAGCTCAGTCGATTTGCCTACATCGCTCACCCCAAACTTGGGAACTTGCTCGTGCCCGCATTGCCAAGGGGCTCGGGCTCTGCTGGCCAAAGGCCAAGCAAGGCCAAGGCTGAAACCAAGCCCCAGGCTGCAGGTGCAGCTGCAGCTCAGGCTCCCAAAGGGGCTCAGGCTCCCGCCCCCAAAAGTGCCCAGGCTCTCGCTCCCAAAGGTGCCCAGGCCCCCACAAAGGCTGCACAGTAGAGGCCTCTAACTGCCGATGTGAGGACAGAAAGACTGGTGGGACCGCTGGGCTGTTGTCTGCATGGAGCTGGTGTCCTCCTGTGCTATTTGTACAAAGAAACCTGAGGCAGGATCTGTCAAAAAAAAAAAAGAAAAGAAAAGAAATGGAGTAGGACAGGGAAAAAATTATGGCTCATAGGTATGTTTTTTCACATTACAAAGTTTATGTTTGTAGTTTGAATCTTTTAAGTATGAATTTGTGTTGTATGTACTTTGTAGAAATATATTTAATTTTTATAATAATTTGGTAAAATTTGCAAATTAGGGGATAATCTAAGGAAATACTGGTAATTAATGTATAAGATAATCTAAAATATAATTAAGATTGTCATTAAAGGAAATTGAATTATGTGAGTACATGTGATAAAAATATGGTAGAATCATAATTATGTTAATACCTTAGAATTATTTTTTACTATATTTTCTGGACATTTAGTTGATATTAATATCTTCTAGAAGACTTCCTGAAGTGGCTTTAAATTGTTGAAATCAAGTCACATTTATTTTTCAGTAATTATCGTCTGATTACTAAATTTAGTAATTATTGTCTGTGTCCAAAAAGACCATTATAAGGTACTTGAGAACTCTGTATTATCTACTTGTGAATATCCTATTAGTCAGCTCAACACTTTGAAGGTGCTTTCTGTTGTAATATGACAGGGCTAGGAGTCTAAATTGGCTTGGGCACACAGTTGTGGCTCTTTCATTCCTTCTCCATGGTCCTTAGTTTTTTGGGTTCAGAAACATTTTAATGAATCATCTCCAGTGCTAAGGTGCTAGTGAAGTAAGCCACACTAAATAAGATACATCCAAAATGAAGAAATAAATCAGAAGCCCATGAGGAGTATATTGGCCAAGTGTAATAGTTCTGGCTAGTTAAACACATTAGGAAAGTCTACTTTAAGAAACCAAATAAAGAGCAGCTGTTGCTTTTGAAAACCTTTTACTTCTTTGGTATTCTCAGTAATGTTGGTAAATATTTGTTAGCTGATGAATTATGTGTCAAATGTTCTCTTGAAATTAGTTAAATTAATTATGTTTATGGAAAAAGATTGATTGGCATTGAAACTAAATTGGGTTGTCGCTTCAGTATAAGGGATTATTGAGCATTTCTTCTTCTGGCTATCATATTGATATTTTTAATAACAAAGTCATTTACTTTTGATCACTAGTAGCCATAGCTTTTTAAAAAAAATACATTTTTATTGATTTCAGAGAGGAAGGGAGAGAGAGAGAAACATCAATGATGAGAGAATCATTGATGGGCTGCCTCCTGCACGCCCCCTACTGGGGATGGAGGCCACAATCCGGGCATGTGCCTTTGACCGGAATCAAACCTGGGACCCTCCCTTCAGCCCGCAGGCCAACACTCTATCTACTGAGCCAAACCGGCTAGGACAGTAGCCATAGTTTTTAAAAACAAATATATTAAGATATAATTTATATAACATGAAATTCATTCATTTTAGGTGAACGACTTTTAATAAGTTTATTTATTTAGTTATTTTAAAATATATTTTTCGTTGATTTCGGGGAGGAAGGGAGAGGGAGAGAGAGACAGAAACATCAGTGATGAGAGAATCATTGATCCGCTGCCTCCTGCACACCCCACACTGGGGATTGAGTCTGCAACAGGACATGTGCCCTGACTGTGAATCAAACTGTGACCTCTTGGTTCATAGGTCAATGCTCAACCACTGAGCCATGCCAGCCAGGCACTTTTTGTAAACTTATAGAGTTGCGCAGCCATTACTACAATCTGATTTTAGAACTTTTTCATCTCCCCCAAAGGAAACCATATATCCATTTGTAGTCACTCTTCTCATCCTTAGTGTACCATGTCTAATGATGCATATTGAGCTTCCCGTAGCTGACTGTAAAATATGGGAAAAGTGAATACTATAGAATTTCCCAAAATTATTTAGCCCTCTTGGCTGGTTCATTTGTTTGTTTTAGAGGATGTCTGACATAATTCAGAGCATGGACATTTTTTGTTGATGTTAACTCTCACTGGAGGATAATTTTTCCATTGTTTTTTTTTTTTTTTAGTTTTTTTTTAGAGAGGGTGGAAGGCAGGGGCGGGGGGAGAGAGGAGACAGAGAGAGAGAGAGAGAGAGAGAGAGAGAGAGAGAGAGAGAGGAACATGGATGTGAAACACATCAGTTGGTTGCCTGCAGCACGCACCCCAACCGGGGTGGGACGTGCCTTTGACCGGTAATCGAACCCGAGACCCTCTGGTGCACAATCCAACACTAACCACAGAGCAATACTGGCCAGGGCTAGAGCATGGACATTTTTAAAAAATATTTTTATTGATTTCAGAGAGGAAGGGAGAGGGAGAGGGAGATAGAAACATCAATGATGAGAAAGAATCACTGATTGGCCACCTCCTGCATGCCCCACACTGGGGATTGAACCTGCAACTCAGGCATGTGCCCTTGACTGGAATTGAACCCGGGACCCTTCAGTCCACAGGCCCATGCTCTATCCACTGAGCCAAACTAGCTAGGGCCATGGACATTTTTTGATATTTCTTTATTCAGACACCAAAACTATTCAATAGGAGAAAGTGGTAATAATTTGTGGAAGAGGGGAGTTGCTTTTGGAAAATGAATTTTCAAGTTTGCTTCTTGTTTAGAGGTTACACATTAATTAATGGAAAGAGAGAAGTTATTGAATAAATATGAAAGTACAAATTTATTCCACCCTTGTTAGGAATTGAGTAGGGAACTTTACAATGCCTTTTAAAAAGACTCTTAAGATTTTATATAATAATGTTTTGCAAATTTTACCATAAAATTAATGTCATTCTTTTATTTTCTTTAATTTAGCTTCTCAGAATCAAGAACGTCTATGTGCATTTAAAGATCCATATCAACAAGACCTTGGGATAGGCGAGAGTCGAATCTCTCATGAAAATGGAACCATATTATGCTCAAAAGGTAGCACCTGCTATGGACTCTGGGAGAAGTCAAAAGGGGACATTAATCTTGTAAAACAAGGCAAGTACTACTTTTCTTATGTGAAATAACTTTGTGTTTCATAAAATTGAAGTTTATCTGAAAAGCATGGAGGTCGATTAAAACCCTCGATTGGAAAACAGTAATTTAGAAGTATATATCCATGTATATAGTCACTCACAAATGCCAAATTTGTAAATGGACTTGATTTTTAGGTGATTTTAATAATATATTTCTTATTATAATGATATTAATATAGCCTTATTGTATGAAATTTAGAAAATAGAGAAAAGTAAGAAAAACAAACACATACAATTTCATACTCCTAAGAATTTTTTTAACTCTATTAATTTACTCTATTAGGTGTGTTTTCTGTGCTCCTCTATGTTTATATGTATGTGTACATTTGTTACCCAAAGTTAGGATAAACTGTATAAATAATTTCACACCCAATTATTTTCTTTTAAAAAAAATTTTTTATTGATTGATTTGGGAGAGAGAGAAATGTATTTGTTGTTCCACTTGTTTATACATTCATTGGTTGAGTCTGGAATGTGCCCTGACCCAGGATCAAACAGATTTCCTTGGCCTATCGGGACAATGCTCTAACTCGGTGGTGGGCAAACTGCGGCTCGCGAGCCGCGGTTTGCCGCTCTGTTGACTAATGAGTTTGCTGACCGCTGCTCTAACCAACTGAGTACC
The DNA here is from genome assembly GCF_027574615.1 of Eptesicus fuscus. Classification (NCBI taxonomy): domain Eukaryota; kingdom Metazoa; phylum Chordata; class Mammalia; order Chiroptera; family Vespertilionidae; genus Eptesicus; species Eptesicus fuscus. Next base: position 83,972,031 of record NC_072483.1, on the reverse strand, counting down.
CGGCCAATTTTTTTCTATCTTAAGTTGTATCATGAATGTTTCCCCAAGACTGTGTGTGTGTGTGTGTGTGTGTGTGTGTGTGTGTAAAACATTTTTAACCTCTGCACAGTATTTCATTGTATACACATATGGCAATTTACTTACACATTACTCTGTTGGTCATTATGTTGTTTTCTGGTTTTCACTGTAATACATACTACTTCAGTGAACATCTTTGATCATAAATCTTTGATCTTATCTAATTATTTCTTTGGAATAGATACCTCGAAGTAGAATTATTAGATTTTAAAACATGAATATTTTAAAGGCTGTTCAGAAAAATTGCCGTGTGGCTTTCCAGAAATGCTATATACATTTACATTCCCTCCAACATTGTGTGAGAGTGTCATTGAATGCTTGTTACAGTAGTATATTATTACTTTTTAAACTTAGATAAGTTTAATGTAGACAAAAATGAAATTTTACTGTTGCTTTAATAATTCTTATATTAATGATGCAGTTAAACATTTTGTTGTTGGCTCCCCCGCCCCATGAAATGTCTATTTAAATTTTGCCATTTTCCTTTTATTTAAAAAAATTGTCTTCTATTGATTTGCGAAAGTATTTTATAACCGATGCGTACTCACTCTCACATTGATTGCAGTTATTTCAATTATTTCTTAGTTTGTTGTTTTCATTTACTTTTGTTTACCATATTGGTCCTTAACATGCTTACATTTATATCAATTTGTAGGATGTTGGTCTCACATTGGAGATCCTGAAGAGTGTCACCATGAAGAATGCATTGTAACTACCACCCCTCCCTCAATTCAGAATGGGACATATCGTTTCTGCTGCTGTAGCACAGACTTGTGCAATGTCAACTTTACCGAGAATTTTCCACCTCCAGATACAACACCACTAAGTAAGTAGCTAAAGTAACTTATTTTTCCTTGTAATTCCTTTCTCCAAAGATTTGCAAAATTAAAAAATATATACAGACAGCCATAGCCGGTTCGGTTCAGTGGATAGAGCAATTGGCCTGTGGACTGAAGGGTCCCAGGTTCGATTCCAGTCAAGGGCACGGACCTCAGTTGCAGGCTCCTCCCTGGCCCAGGGCCCTGGTCAGGGCACGGGCAGGAGACAACCAGTCTGTGTGTTTCTCTCACATCATATTTTTCTCTATCTTTCCCTCTCTTTTTCACTCTCTCTAAAAATCAATGGGAAAATATCCTTAGGTGAGGATTTAATATGTATATATACATTCACGTTTGGCAGGAGTGAGAGGGAGAGTTCCAGCATCGTGTGACTATACTTAGGTAACACCTGAAATGCAAAAGCAGTGCATCGGGATTTCCAAGGTTTTGGTATATTACCAAGTGAATTAACATATAGTATGTTCCAGCCTCTGTGGAGGAGAATTTGACAATATTAAGAAAACTGCACGTGTGCTTATTCTTTCATCCAGTACTCCCATTTGTTAAGAATTTGAAGATACACCTCCAATAGTATGAAAATACATGTGCATAATGTTATCCATTGTAGTATTATTTGTAACTGCATAATATTGGAAATTTTCCAAATGTCCAAGAATAGCTGATTACTTGAAATACATTACAGTACATACCTGTAATGGAGTACTAAATATGCAGCTGTAAGAAAAAAAATTAATAAGATCTTTATGAACTGATATGGAGTGATTTCTAGAGATAATGTTAGGTGAATAAAAAGCACATACAGTATGCTGTTTTTAGTGAAGGTCAGAAAGTTTATCTTTACAAAAGGAAGCAAAGAAAGGATAAGCCAGAAAATAATTAAGTTTATTACTTACCAGGGATGGAAGGGGTGCATAGAGTGGAAAGGATATAGGAAGTAGTGACAGTTCTCTGAGTATAGCCTTTTATATGTAGTTTTGACTTTTGGAATCTTGTTACTAATATATATATGCAAAAAATGAAATTAAATCAATAAGGAAGGGAAGGGGGAACCCCCAAACTAAAATAAAAATGAAACAGATGAGCCCAGTTGTATCATAATCACATTTAAGGGAAAAAGAAAAAAACTAATGTAAGGATTTTTACAAAGATAATTTTGGCTGTGTATATTCTTTTGGGTGAGATGGGATGTAAGAAATGGGGGAAGAACTGCAAACAAATACTGAACTCTTTTTAGGTTTGTTTTTAGTAATGTGGACAAAGCAATTCTAAACAATTGTAGATGTATTATATTATAGGATTAAGAAAATGACTAGCCTTAGCTGGTTTGGCTCAGTGGATAGTGTTAGCTTGGGGACTGAAGGGTCCCGGGTTCGATTCCAGTCAAGGGCACATTGCCCAGGTTGTAGGCTCTATCCCCAGTAGGGGGCCGTGCAGGAGGTAGCCAGTCAATGATTCTCTCTCATTATTGATGTCTCTCTCTCTCTCTGTCTCTCTCTCTCTCTCTCTCTCTCTCTCTCTCCTCCCCCTCCTTCCCTCCCTTCCTCTCTGAAATCAATAAAAAAAAAAATGTGTGTGTGTGTGTGTGTGTGTGTGTGTGTGTGTGTGTGTATTATATGTGTTGATGTTCTTGGAGCCAGTGTTCTTACTGAAGAAGAGGAACACAGTTATGTATGGGGAAGGCAAGAGAATCTCATGAGAATAGATTTTAATTCAAGGTATCAGTATGGATTTATGACTTAAAAAATATACATATGTATATATTACATGCATGTATATGTGGTCATGTATATATGTATATGTGTACATATATATTTGTGTATATGTTTATATACGTGTGTATGTAATATATGCATATATATATATTCACATATATTTCTTAGTTCAATTTGTTGAAAAGGACAAGAAGCAAAAGCACCCCAGTAGCAATGAGCATACCTGAAACCCTGATTTAGTTTCTAATACAACTAACTCTCCACTCAAAGAAACTTGGACTTCTTGGAAAAGTGGCTTATTTTAGGATAAAATAAGAGTAGGATAGGAGTTAGATCAGTCTGAAACATCTTCTAACATTAGAAAGTAAGGAAAGAAATGCCCCCAAATAGGATGGAGACTTGTCACAAGGACACAGGAGCCAGCTTGAAGTAACTCTCAATGGCCAAATTAGGGATAATTTGAGTGCTAAAACAGTACAGTAATAAATTGTAAACTATTGGAAGGAAAATGAATTAATGAGTCTATGCTAGTAGCAGAGAAGGGAAAAGAGAGAGCACTTGCTTGTAGTAGAATGCCAAGTTCCAACGAATAGATGTAGGAGTGCAGCAGTTGGAAAATTATTATTCTGCAAATATCATTGTAAGGACTGCATTAGGCAAGAATCATCAAAAGATCCAAATTTAGGGGCAGTTTTAATAAGGAGCCCCCAGCATATTTGCATTGTTCTAAAGTATCTCCCACATATTAACAGAAAAATTTTAGTAATTATAAAGTGAGGAAATTGGTCAACAGCATGACGAGGTGGTTAAGATTAACACAATTAATGCAGGGCAGATGAACATCCTTGATACCCAGAGCAAGACACAGTGTCACTCATATAGTACTATTTTTCAGCCAAGATTATATACCCTGAATCTAATCATGAGGGGATATTAGACATATATTTGTATACAGGCAGTCCTCGGGTTACATCAGACTCGACGTATGTCGTTTTGTGGTTATGTCGCCATCTCCCATTTATTTATATAAAAAAATGTTCTGTCATTTTGATGTCTGTACATATGTGCTTTGTTTTTTATTATTTATTTACCACAAGTAAATGTCAGGAATTGTTATCTTTCTTTTAAATTTTTTTACTGTTTCACTTCATTACTGCTGTGTATGTGCTCCATGTGAGTGACATAGGTGCTTATGTAGGTGGGTTCCGACTTACGGCGAAAATTGCGTTACGTTGCGCCGTAGGAATGGATCTCCGACGTAACCCGAGGACCTACTGTATATAAATTAACTTAAATTACAATTTCCAGAATTGTAATTTCTGTATCCAATAATAAGAATAATAAAGTTCCTTATACATTGTCAAATAGGTTTTGGTGAAAACAGTTCACATTTCCATCAGTGGTATACAAGAGTGCAATTTTTATCAGCACTAGTATTATTAAAATAAAACTTTGCTGTGATCATTTTGAAAAATGATTTCTTTGTATTTATTAGTGAGGTTCACATGTTTTTTGTTTGTTTTCTATTTTAAATTTTCTTATATTTATTGCCCATTTGTACTGTTAGTTTTTAAGAATGAAGCTAACTAGCTTTGAAATAAATGATTAAAATAGTCTGAAATCAAGTCATTTCATCCCTTCCTTGCCTGTTTCTGTTGATACTGATAGTTTCTGTTGATAGGGATGACAGGAGCTACATTTTAAATAATAATATGTTCTCCCATTCAGTGGATTGTCTTTCATTTTGTTGATAGTTTCCTTTGTTGTGCAAAAACTCTTGAGAGAACATATTCACCAGTGATACATCTGATAAGGGGTTAGTATCCAAAATTTATAAAGAACTTATGAAACTCAACACTAAAAAAACCAAACAATCCAACTTAAAATGGGCAAAAGACCCAAATACACACTTCTCCAAAGAAGATATACAGATGGCCAATAGACATAAGAAAAGATGCTCACCGTCACTAATCATCAGAGAAATGCAAATTAAAACTACAATGAGATATCACCTCACACCTATCAGAATGGCTATCATCACTATATTAACAAACAACAAGTGTTGGTGAGGATATAGAGAAAAGGGAACCCTTGTGCATAATAATTTTTAAAACATGCAACACCTGACTGTTTAGTCAGGAACACTGATCTTTTCCCTTAGATTGTCAAATAAAAAAACGACAATTGCCAACACAACAATAGCTGTCCAGTGTGAATGAATCAAAATTATGCCTATATTTTTTGTCAAGTCGGCAAAAAAATGTCTTTTCTGGGGAGCTGCAGAATTTTAGTTATTAGTTTATGTGTGCCATGAGATGGAAAAGGTTGAAAACTACTGCTTTAGGGAACAACAGAGGATACCTAATGTTCTCTGTTAATCTGCTTGTGTCTCTACATAGTTTTCAGATGAACAGTTTACTTCCTGACATCAGGCCATTTATTGCATTACTGGAATTATATTTTTCTCATCAAGTATGCATTTACACAATATCCACCATCACATTTACTTGCCTTCTCACTGCTAGAATTTGCACATTCACTAGGGTCAGACCCAGTAGCAATGAAGGAATGTATGGATGGCTGAGAATAACAAGATATAGCTCTCTTCCCTCAGAAAAATGTTGTTTTGTATGTTTTTTCCCCACCCACAGTTGCAGGTGAAGATCATGAGATACATAAGTGGTATAAACCAAAGCATATGGTAGCAGTGGATCTTTTTCTTTTTTCTTTCTTTTCTTTTTTTTTTTTCCACAGGGAGGAAGGGAGAGGGATAGAGAGCTAGAAACGAGGATGAGAGAGAAACATCGACCAGCTGCCTCCTGCACACCCCCTACTGGGGATGTGCCCACAACCAAGGTATATGCCCTTGACCAGAATCGAACCTGGGACCTTCCAGTCCGCAGGCTGACGCTCTATCCACGGAGCCAAACCGGTTTCGGCTCTTTTTTCTTTTTTAGCAGTGGATCTTTAAGAATAATGTAGGGGAGTTGTCAGGGAAAACCTGACAGACTAATCTAACCACATGACCATAAGTGAATGTATTTCACATTAAAATCATTCAAAGATTATTTTGATGTAGAGTTAGGGGATTAGAGCAAGGTTACTCCATTTCCCTCCAGTTCTAAAATTTTTTTTTTTTTAAATTACAGATTTTGTGTAGTCTTAAAAACTGCCTTACATAGTTTTTTTTGAGGTAATTAGGGCACAAGTAAATGAAATCTCCGTAGACTATTTATTCTGGCTGTTTCCTAAAAATTTTAACAGAATGGGAAGTCTACTGATGCTTTTTGTTGAGACATGAATGAAATGTCTGTTTAAAAATAATTAAATAATTATTTATTAAAGTTGGAAAAAGGTATGTGAACATTGTTATATACCATAAAAAGTAAGGTTCTCTTTGGACTGTAAATCACGAAAGACTTCTGGCCACTAGCTATCTGTTCTCAAAAAAAGCTTTTTCCTCCAATCTCAGCATCTGAAGTAGACTATACATATTGTTTTCTTCCATTTAGAAGAATTATTACCCTTTAAAATAAAAAGGGAAATAATGGAAAAAGAACTTCTGATATTTAGAAATAGATGCCAGTTATTTTGCTGATACGAAGTTCAGGTCTGAGGTTTCCATCAGAGTCGCTATAGCATGTGTTCAGCCAGAAACCACATTATCAGATAATTTCCCAAGACAAAACTGACTATAAGTGAGGAGACTTATGGATTGATAACTCATATTCTAGGTCTTAATACTTCAATTATTATTTTTTCAAAGATTTCCTCTTATACTTGGCAACTTTAAAAAATACTTGAAAGTAGTTCTGTGCCTATTTAGAATATAGTTAGAAGTAGACCTGAATCTAGATAGAATTTTGGAATTAAGGGAGATTAGGTAATTTTCTTCTTTTGAGATCTTATTTTCTGAAGCCCTTTATTTTTTTCTTAGAAAACCATTCCTCTTTGTATCCAGTATGACTTGGTAACCTTTTCAGGCACTGTTCTTCCTTTCCCCATCAACAAATACTGTTCTTAGTTCTTTTCCCCCTGGCCTTAAGATACTAGTGTTAGATATTTGTTTAATGGTTCTTGCTTCATAAAATACTTGAAGTAAACGTAAGATTCTTAGAAAATATTATTCCAGATGGGATGAATCTAGTAGTGAAATTTTAATTCAATTCACTTTATCAGGATTATACTTATTAGAATGAGCAGGCTTTTTAAAGTAAACATAAAGGGAATTCAGGCATTTAATATATAGTGAAATCAATACTAATTAAGTAACATTTTTGAGTACTCAGTGTGTGCTTGCAGTGTTCTTCTATATGTCTTAAACCTTTCTACTTACCCTTACAGAAGCATATGAGATGGTTACTCTTATGTTCTTATTTTACATTGAGAAAACCGAGGCACAGATATATAATTTACCAATTATATATATAAAAACCGAGGCACAGATATATAATTTACCTAGATGTTTTGCCTCCACAGTATGTGTTATTAGCCATTACTCTGTATATGCAGTTGTTATACTGGTATAACCACTACACTTAAATAGGGGACCTGTTTATGTTTGTTTGTTCATTCATTTGCGAGGGGGAGAAAAAGGATATTTTGAAAATACTTGATTACATTTCCTAAAATTCAAGGACCACTTCATGATTTTTTCACATTACAAATGTTTTCTATATTTACATTACACATTATTTAATATTTTTGTTCAATCATCTCATTAAAAAATATATTTTAAAGGGAAACTTTTCATCATACTATAAATGTAAAGCCAATATCATAAATAGAGGGTAACTTTAAAAAGTATTTATTTAAAAATATGTAAGATGAAAACAAAACCCTCCTATTAACTAACTAGATATTGTTACTTGCCAAATTGTCTGATACTTAAAGCTCCTTTTCTCTGTTAAAAGGGAGAATAGCAAATGTTTGAGAGTTATAGAGATCCACTGATCCAAGTTGAGATTTTCCATCTCAGTAAGTGGACAAAAGAAAGAAAACTAACTTTTACTGATACATGTTCACATACTACCTAAAACCAGAAATCTGACGCTTTAGGAAAGTAAACTGTTCCCTGCCAGTGTGGATCAGTGGTTGAGTGTGGACCCATGAACCAGGAGGTCACCGTTCGATTCTCAGTCAGGGCACATGCCTGCGTTTCAGGCTTGATCCCAAGTAAGGGGTGTGCAAGAGGCAGCCCATTGATGATTCTCTCTCATTGTTGATGTTTCTATCTCTCTTTTGCTCTTCCTTCCTTTCTCTGAAATCAATAAAAACATATTATTTTAAAAAAGGAAAGTGAACTATATTATTCTGAGTCTCTTCCAACCATGAGAGACTGCAGTACCTACTCTGTTTAAAAAGAAAGTCAGCCTTTAGTTTAAGTCAGTGATGGCGAACCTATGACACGCGTGTCAGCACTGACACGCATAGCCATTTCTGATGACACACAGCCACTGAGGCGGCCGTATGCCGAGGATGAAACATTTGCTGCTCCTGAGGATGAAACATTTGCGAAATAATGTTTTTTCCTCAAAGTGACACACTACCCGAGTTATGCTCAGTTTTTTTGGCGAAGTTTGACACACCAAGCTCAAAAGGTTGCCCATCACTGGTTTAAGTAAATGAATTTATACCTGCAGTATTCTTTTACCTGCTTAATTCATCCTAATGTGTTTGTAACTTTCTGGAGTATGAAAGAAGTGTATAATATTGCAAGATTTGGACACTTATTTTGTAACATTTCTTGGTAAGATTTCTGGAGTTGGTATAATTAACCTCCCTAACTATAAAGTAAAGAAAATAACCCAGTTAGAAAAGCTGGCAAAAAATTTGTCTTTTAAAAAAGACAAATTAAATAAACCCAGTTCATTGCATTTAGTGTTAAAGGTTTTTGGATGACCGTAGTATAAAAATATACTTTTATTTTAAAAGAAAATTACTCATTAAGTTGACGAGAAAAGATTGAATTGCATCTAGAACTGGGTTTAAGAAATCACATTCTAATTTATGCTGTGCTGTTAAGATTAGAAATTCTAATTCCAGTGTCTGGCAGCAAATGTCTTCATCTCACACCACGCTAGAGAAGAAAGCCTACAAAGAAGCTGATATTGGCATGGGGCCACAGATAGGTTTGTAGCTATTGTGAATGTAGAGTGATTTTTCAGTTTTTACTGCTTCTGTGATTGCTTTAAAGTAATTAAATAGGTAGAAAATGGCTAAGTATAGCTAAAAAAAGACTTTGCTTAGTACTTTATGAAGCATTTTAGCAAGAGGCAAAATAAAGTGTTTCTTTTTATACTTGTTAAAAATATTAGAGGAGAATGTACAAGAGAAATAGAGAAGAGTATGTATCCTTTAAAGATATTCTTTAATGCAGTAGTAGCAAGATTCTATTTACACGTTACATAGTGTTGGTCAGACAGTTTTCATTCTGAAGTTTTGTTAGCTCTGCACTATTGAATATCAATTCCGCCCCATACCTACCTGCTTTGCTCCTATTTTCTCAAAAAAGAGAGTGGAAGGGAGGGAGGAAAAGTGAGAGAGAGAGAAAAACATCATTGTGAGAGAGATACATCGATTGGTTGCTTCTCAGACTTGCCCTAGGGCTGGGGATAGAACCTGTAACCTAGGAACGTGCCCTTAACTGGGAATCAAACCCTCGACCCATCGGTGAGTTGGCTGACACTCTCTCACTGAATCACACCGACTAGGGCAGTAATTTTTCTTTTTTGTTAGGTTAGTGTTTTTAGTTGTTGTTTTTTGAAAGTGTTGGATCTATCAAAGTATTGGAGCTATTGAACAATCACTCATTTAAAAAGATGAATGTGGTTTGTTTTGCAACTTGATATAAAATATTTTTTAACTTGAATTGCTTTTATCTCACCTTTACCTCACAAAGATTGTAACTAAGGTTTTTTGTTTGAAAACCATGAAAGAGTTGGACTGAAAATAAAACTTCCTGCAATTGCTTCATTGCTTTTAAGCAGGACATGTGGGTGCCTCTAGGACAGGTTTTCAGACAGGAATATATACAGGGACAAAGAAGGGAATGTAAAATAGAAGGTTAAGTTAAAAAGAGAGGGCTTAGGTTAAAGAAGAGCTAATGAGATGGGAATAAGCAGTGCCTATCTTGGATACAGTTCCAGCAACAATACTAGTAATTCTAAACTCCGTTTGCCTCACCACTGCCCTAGGTTTTCTGTCACTTTAACTCTCTACTCTTACCACATAAGGAGTGGGATTTGTAGGAACTGAGCATTTATTTATGGACAGTTTGGGTTAGAATCATCAGTGATGATCTGATGAAAACACTATTTCTTTTACTGTCCTTTCATGGAAGACCAGATGTGTATGTTTAGAAGGTCCCTTTTAAAGAATTGTCAAGTAAGAGATAGTAAGTATGTGCTTTGAGGGTAGGGGATAACAGAACAACATGGGAACTACGGAAGAGATGAATTTTAAGGATTCTGATGGTTTCAGATAAAGGTTTCCTCCGCTATCCAAAAGTATAGTGTTGCTATGAAATATTTTGTAAGCTGAAATGCTGTAAAGCAAAGAAGCAATTACCTTAGGACACATCTTGCTGCTGACAGATGCACAAAATGAATCGAGGTAAAGCACAGATGTTCACAGACATGGTTCAGAGCTGTGGCAGTTGATGCTGAGCTGCTGAGTGTGGTTCCCACAGAAGGAGGTTGGCAGTGCCACTCTCCGCTCAGGTTTGCGCTGCCTCTGTAACGGCTCACTGCACAACAAACGCTGGACTCACATTCACTTACTGCCTTTCCATAAAAGTGAAAATCCTCTTCAGATTTCTTTTGGTTAATGAAAACAGGTGTTAATGTAAATATTTTGTAAAAGTGGAGTAGCATGAGGCAAACGTTCAAAAAGCTTTTACTTCTGCTCAGTCCCTATCCAAGAGTGCATCTTTTATTAACTCTGGCTTTCTTGGCTCCTAGCTACTGCCACTGCTGCCCCCAAATTAGAAACAGCAAGAGGATGTGCAGTCTTTTCATTTGTCCACTTTGTTTAATATTTTTCTCTTACCAACAAAATTGGATACTTTAAAAGTCCTAAAAAGAACAGACAAACTAATTATATTCATTTATGGAATGTTTCTATGATGATTAATAGGGATTAGCTTTAGTGATTATTGAATTAGTATTATAAATTCCAGGTTCATTACAAGGAAAAATTTGTTACATAGAAAAGAAACTGCATTTGTTACATAGAAAAGAAACCCTGAATGAATTTTATCTGCACACAACAGCATGGTTAAGTCTTCAAAGCATTATTAAACAAAAGCAAGGCACAGAAATTCCATTTACATAGAACTCGGAAATAGGCAAACCTAAGCATACAGAGAATGTAATACTATTAAAAGTGAGAAAATGATTAGCACAAGTCCAAATAGTGGCTATTTCTGGGGAGGAGAAAAGCTGTTATGACCAAGAAGGAGCAGGTAGGTGGGAAGGTGGTTTTGGGGATTATGTATGTTCTATTTCTTGGCCCAGGTGGTAGCTATGTGAGTGTTTATTTACTTCATAATAATTTACTAAACTGTACATTTGTATTATAAACACTTTTATGTGTATGGCTTATGTTTTATAATTTAAAATGCTTTGAAAGAAGGAACAATATGAGGAAAACTAGAAAACTAATTTTTTTTTTTTCCTACATGTAGACATGCTTTCCTTGTCAAAGTGAGCGCAAGTTATCGTAATTTAAAGAACATCAAATGGGGGAGGTAGTTACTGTACAGTGCCAAACATATTTTTTGGTCTAGTTAGCAAATAACTGGAAAATATAACTTCCATTTTTTTATAGTCAAATTATTTCATGGTCATTTTGTGAGAATAATGGTTTTTAGGATGATACTTTTTAAGTATCATTTTTATGTAGACCAGTTAGGAAATTTGACTAGGGATCTCTGAATGATTTAATTCTTTGTCTTGATTCTGTATTCTGAGTATTTTTATGTGATTTTAATAATGAATATTGCAGTGATTAGATTTCTATTTTTCTAATGTTAATGGATTTTTTTAAAAATGTAGCATTGGCTGCAGATTAATCTTTATCTTTTATTTTTTGTTTTTACTAAAAATTCTTAATCTATTTACTTAAATGCTATTTTTACACTTATTTAATGACTTTATTCTGATGAAATATAATTAACTTTGTTAGTCTTAATCTGTTTTTTAATAAAAGAAGCATAATGCTAAAATTCAGTCTCTCTTAATCACAAAACACCTATTTTAAAGAAATTAAAATTATAAATCTTACTAAGCTAGAAGTTAATAATAAGAAAGCTTGGCATTGAATGTCTTTCCTGTTTTCTTTTTAAATTTTTTGTTGTTGTTTAATTCAGACTGTTTCTCTTTCTCTCTCTCTCCCTTAGTTTTCCATTTTATAATTCAGCCATAAAATGTCTGGATTTAGCAGATTACAGACTGTTTTTGTTTTTTGTTGTTATTTGTTTCTTACAAACAAAGTCTATTCATAATGACTGAGGCAAGTTAAATTTAAAAGTCTTAAATAGTATTAAATACCAACTTGAAAAAAAAGAAATATGTCTCTTAATTTGTTTTTAGGACATTAAACGTAAACATTACTGTGATCATAATTGCTGCACATTTGCCATTCTAAACATAGTAATGAAAATAAAATTGTTTATTTCTTATAGAAATATTTGTTCAAAACATTGAACTGTGTAATATATCATTATCAGAGAAACAATATTTAGCAATCTGAATTATTTTGCTAAGGAATTCAACTTTAATCACATTGTTTTGATTTTAATGTTTTTCCTCTGCTTTTATGAAAAGTACATTGCTTAAAAAATTAAAAATAAAAACAAAAACAAATTCCTAATTTGCTTTTTCATACAGAGTTGTAGAAGATTTAGAGCCAAATAACCATCAGTTATTAAGATTTCTTTTTTGCTTGCTGCACATGCAGCAATGTTGTTCTTTCTCTGACACAGACCCAGACAAAGGCTGAGTGTAGCAAGGAAGCAAACAGCAAGCCTCCAGTGGTGGCCCCTGCCCGGCTCCAGGATTTGTAAACAGAAACATCCCAGGCTCCAATGAGGCAGACAGCAGTTCCCTGTCTGTTCTGCGTTCAGGAAGCGCTTGCTTGTACAATCTGAGCCATTGCACGCAGGCATACATAGCAGTGTTTACATTTGGCTGAGTATTTAACTGAGAAAGCTAATAGGGAGGAAGGAGAGGGTTTATTAGAGCTAGGGGAACAAAACAATTTCAGATATGGCATATATATAGCATATATGCAAAAAAGAAAGAATTTTTAAAAAGAAACAAAAAGCAAAAGTTAGAAGTTTTCTGTGTAAAGGCCTCTTTTATTTCACACATATATGAATATACATTGAAATGTTTTTTCTGGCAGTTTTTCAGGGGTCTCATATTTTTAGATCATGTGACATATCCTGTAAAGTTTTCCATTTGAAATATTTAACCACTAGCATGTGTTTGTTTGGGTTTTTTAATATGTTTAAAGATCTACTTAGCACTTTTTTATCCTCCCTGTATATGAATTAATATTTTCTACTTCAGATTTTGGGTTAATGAATATTTTTACATAAAAGTTATGTTGCATTTTCTTTGTAAATTTTGGGAATAAAAGTAAAGAGAATACTGAGGTTTCAAGAAACATTAAAAGAGTTATACAGAATTTTGGGATTAGAAGGACCTTAAAGTCACCTAGCATAACCAATTTTTAAAAAATAGTTTAATAGGGGGGCAGGCAGTGGTGGGGAAGAAAAAAATAGTTTAATGTATTTTAATAGCAAAGTTATAGAAACAGCATAGAAGAAAAACATTAAAAACATCTACTTGCATGTAGGAAAACTCAGGAAAGTATAGTGCATGGACAGAATCTATGTTATGATAAAAATGCTACTTAGTTGCTGTCATTAAGAAATTTACTTGTTTTTAAAAATCCAGTTGTTGGCATTCTCTAGAAACATTTATGGGAGTCAGGGGAAGCAGAGGGGGGCGTTCCAGGTGCAACTGGGGGTCAAAATTTTCTTCTGTGCCTCTGCTGTATGCTTTGTGGTTTTGGTCTGCTGTCTGTGCAAAGCAACTCAGAATCTTGTTAGAAACAGGTCCACTTTGAGATAGTTCTGTGGTTACACAGTTGACCTTCCATATTCCTAGGTTTTACAACTGTAGATTTAACCAACCATGGATCAAAAACAGTATTTTCTGTCTACTGTCCTTGGAATACTCACTAATTGGATCATGTTATTCTTTCTAGCTACAAATCTATTTTTCCACATAAAGACAGCTATCGTATGCTCTTAAATTTTCTCTTTTTGTATACCAGACACTTCCAGTTTTCTCTACCTATCACATTTCAGTGTTCTCATACCTTCATGTCTTCTGGACATACTCCAGTTTGTGGACATCCATCCTAAAGGGTGTTTCTCTGGGCATGATCTGATTCATGGAAGGAACTAACACATAAAATGGTGTACCGGCTCATAATAGCCCTGTGATTTAGCTATGTGTGTTCCCTTTCTGCAAGTGAATAAACTTGGGCTCAGACAGGTGAAGAAATTTTCTGAAGTTCATACAGTAAGTGGAAGAACTGAGTTGTTTTTTGTTTTTGTTTTGTTTGTTTCTTAAAGATACTTTATTGATATCAGAGAGGGAGGGGAAGGGAGAGAGAGAGAAACATCAATGATGAGAGAGAATCATTGATAGGCTGCCTCCTGCACACACCCCCAACCTCCCACTGGGGATTGAGCCTGCAACCTGGGCATGTGCCCTTGATTGGAATCAAACCCAGGACCCCTCAGTCTGCAGGCCAACATTCTATCCACTAAGCCAAACCAGTGAGGGTGAAGAACTGAGTTTTAAGTCTAGTTCAGGTTTAACTGCCAGCAAAGGCACGCTCTCTTAATCATTATATTAATATTGGTAAACATAACTAGTATTATTGCATAGATAATATATTCTCAACACTATACTAAGTACTCAGATTTCCATCTAAGCTTCAAAGAAGATTTGTGAGGTAGAGATTATTATTTTTACAAATGTGAGAATTGAACATCAGAAAAGTCAAATACCAGTAACTTGCTAAAGGCCACTGAGAGTGGTGTAAAGTCAAGATTTAAAACCAAATGTGAGCCCAGCCAGAGTGGCTGAGTTGGTTGAGCATCGCCCCATGAGCCGAAGGTCACTGGTTTGATTCCTGATCAGGGCATATGCCCAGGTTGTGGGCTCAATCCCCAGTAGGGGGTGTGTAGGAGGCAGCCAATCAATGTTTCTCTCACATTGATGTTTCTGTCTCTCTGTACTCCTTTCCTCTCTCTAAAATCAATAAAAACTTTTTAAAAAAGACACCAAATGTGATTCCAAGACTATTCTGTTAAATATACTGTTCTGTCTCTGCTGTTCCATGATGTAGTTAATAATAAAGGCATAATATGCTAATTAGACTGGATGTCCTTCTGGATGACTTCTGAATGAAGCTGGGGCTTCGAGGGAAGCCCAGGTCCCGGGTGCCTGCTGGCAGCCAGAGGGAAGCCCGGGTCCTGGGTGCCAGAGGGAAGCCGGTGCTGACAGCTGGGGGAAGGAAGGCCTACTCTTGTACAAATTTCGTGCATCAGGCCTCTAGTATTTTAACCCTTTGCACTCGCTTGCTTTTTTCTCGAGCTGCTATCGATGCTAACCATGTCGAGTCACACTCGACATCCGAGTGCAAAAGGTTAATAATTAGGTATGTAACTAACAGGTATTTCAGTGTTCTAAATGTATATAATCTTCCTATATAATAAAAGGCTAATATGCAAATTGACTGAATGGCAAAATGACTGGTCCCTATGATGCGCACTGACGACCAGAGGGCAGACACTCAATGTAGGAGCTGCCCCCTGTTGGTCAGTGCGCTCCCACAGGGGGAGCACTGCTCAGCCAGAAGTCAGGCTTATGGCTGGCGAACGCAGTGGCGGTGGCGGGAGCCTCTCCCGCCTCCGCGGCAGCACTAAGGAAGTCCGACTGCCAGCTTAGGCCTGCTCCCCGACATCCCCCGAGGGTTCCCGGACTGCGAGAGGGTGCTGGCCGGGCTGAGGGAACCCCCTGAGTGCATGAATTTTGTGCACCAGGCCTCTAGTATAAAATAATCTGTATGATGAAATATATACTTTTCAGTTACTATAAATTTATTAATTTTTTATTTCCTTTGAAGCAAAAACATTGCAGATTTGACTATATAGTGATACCATCTTCCTGTCACTATTTAACAAAATACTAAAAAAAAGCATAACTATATTTTTACATTAAAATTTTTTAATTACAGTTGACATTGAATATTATATTAATTTCAGGTGTACAGCATAGTAGTTAGACATTTATATAACTTATGAAGTGATCCCCCAATAAGTCATCTACCTACCTGACACCATACTTAGCTATTATAATATTATTAACTGTATTTCTTATGCTATATTTTACATCACTGTGACTGTTTTGTAACTGCCAATTTGTACTTAATTCCTTTACCTTTTTTTTTGTTTGTTTGTTTTTTTGTTAATCCTCATCTGAGGATGTTTTTCCAATGATTTTTAGAGAGAAGGGAGGAGTAGAGACAGAGAGAGGGAAACATCAATTGGTTGCTTTCCACATGCCCTGACCAGGGCCCAGGATCCAGCCTGCAAACAAGGTACATGCCCCTGACTGGAATTGAACCTGGGCCCCTTCAGTCTGTGGACCCAGTGCTCTCTCCACTGCGCCAAACTGGCTAGGGCTCCTTCACCATTTTAATCATCCCTCTCAAACCCCTCTTCCATCTGGCAACCATCATTTCTGAGAAATTCAGATTTCATTTTCTCGGTATTTGAGTTTATTTCTGTTTTGTTTGTTTATTTTGTTTTTTAGATTCTACTTATAAATGAAATAACATGGTATTTGTCTTTGTCTGACTTATTTTCCTTAGCATAATACTCTCTGGGTCCACCCACCTTATTCATTCTTTTTTTTTAATGACCATGTAATATTCCATTGTAAATATGTACATCTTTTTTAATGATAACTATATTTTAAAATTTGTTTTCTTTTAGGTCCACCTCATTCATTTAACCGAGATGAAACAATAATCATTGCTTTAGCATCAGTCTCTGTATTAGCTGTTTTGATAGTTGCCTTATGCTTTGGATACAGGATGCTGACAGGTAAAAATAGAACTTCTTATTCTGTTATTTATTAAACATGCCATTTAGTTGATATTTATTTTCTCCTTTTTAAAATCTTTATGCTAAAAAACATTGTGTGGTACAGTAGCTCCTATCTTTCTCTCTTAACAATCCTTTTTCCTTTAGTGTCTATGAAAAGTTTCAAGCATATACAAAATACTTATCACCCAACTTCAACAATTATCACATCTGTACATCACCCATCTATAGCCTCACGCACTACACCTTCTGTGCCACTGGATTTTTTAAAAATCACGTGCCATTTATGTATAAATACTTTAGTATTGTTGCTGAAATAGAAGGGAAAATATATATATATATATATATATATATATCCACAATACCATTTTCAAATTTTAAAAAGTAATAGTAATTTCTCAGAATCATCAAATGTTCAGTTGTTTCTAATAAACTTTAGGTTCTATGAACTTTTAGGAAATCGGCACTCATTCATTGATTTGAATAACTAATAAAACTACCTTTAATGTCTTGGCAGTATTTTTTAAGGTTTTAAACTAGGTCTGTTACTGGAATCATCTCCCAGAATTCAGATTTCATGTTATTCATCATTCATCTTAATTTATAGATAATTCTTAGTTTAGTAAATAGTTTTACAGCCATTGACATTAGGCACAAGCCTTGCTGCCTACCCTTCTATAGCTCTTCTCTTTAATGGTAATATAATAAAAAGTGTAATAAAGTCTTCACTTTCAGAGAAGCACCAGTAACTACTTCTGCCTGTTCCCATAGGGGACCGTAAACAAGGTCTGCACAGTATGAACATGATGGAGGCAGCAGCATCAGAGCCCTCTCTTGACCTAGATAATCTGAAGCTGTTGGAGGTAAGACTGTAAGATTGCTCTTAGATTATGGACCATTCTTCTGCTCCCACATCTGAGACAGTGACTTTATTCACTCACTGAATCATTTGTTTATTTATTCAGTAAGTATTTATGAGTATCATTTTAGTGCCAAGACTATTCTAGGCACTGAGAATGTAGCTGAACAATACAGATAACCCTCTTGAGACTTACGTTGTAGTGGGAGAGAGTCTATAAACAGGTAAACCAATGTATATTATTTCAAGTAATAGTAAGTGCTATGGAGAAAAATAAAATGGACAAGAAGGTAAGAAAGTTATGGAAAAGGGGTTATTAAAAAAAGTATATTTAGAAAGGAATTGACCTTTGAGTACAGACTTCAACAGAGTTTGGGAATAAGGATGTGAAATTCTGAGAAGCATGTGCTAGGCAAGGAATCCATATTAGATTCAAGTAAATGTTCCTTGTCTGTAAATATATTATATATTTTTATAGGCCCATAGGACTATTATATAATCCATAAAACTTAATTTTTATTTGGTAATTTCTCAGAAGCTATGTTAAAAGTTAATTATTTTTTCTTTTAATTTCAGAGAGAAAGGGAGTAGGAGAGAGCTAAACATCAATGATGAGAGAGAATCCTTGATCAGCTGCCTCTTGCACACCCCACACGGGATCGAGCCTGAAACCCGGGCATATGCCCTGGCCAGGAATTGAACTGTGACCCCCTGGTTCATAGGTCGGTGCTTAACCACTGAGCTATGCCGGCTGGACTATGTTAAAAGTTTTATCATGATGAATGTTTTATTCTTTATTAGGATAAATAAATAAACTATGATCCCCAACCAGAGACTGCAATATAATAAAGAGGGAATATGCTAATTGACCATCACTATCTAATAAGGAGGGAATATGCTAATTGACCATCACTCCATCACAAAGATGGCTGCACCCACAGCTGAGGCCAAGTTCCCATAAGGAGCCTTAACGAGCAATCAGCAGGGACCTGAGGCTACGCCCTCCCCTGCCCCCGTGGGGCTTGACAGGGGACCTCAGGCCATGCCCCCCGCCCTGGCATCAGGCTGGGGGACCTCAGACCGCACCTCCCACCCCACTGCCAGGCCAGGGGATCTGAGGCCACGCCCCCCACCCAGCGGGACTTGAC
The DNA here is from genome assembly GCF_027574615.1 of Eptesicus fuscus. Lineage (NCBI taxonomy): Eukaryota > Metazoa > Chordata > Mammalia > Chiroptera > Vespertilionidae > Eptesicus > Eptesicus fuscus. The sequence goes on along the minus strand of NC_072483.1, from coordinate 83,953,201 downwards.
GGGGGACCTTAAGGTGGGCTTTCTGTCCTGGTACTGGGCTAGGGGACCTCAGGCTGCTCCCCCCGCCCCAGCGCCAGGCCGGGGGACCTCAGGCCGCACCCCCACCAGGTGGGGCTTGACAGGGGACTTCAGGCCATGCCCCCCACCCCAGCACCAAGCCGGGGGACCTCAGACCACATCCCCCCGCCCAGCGGGGCTTGACAGGGGACCTCAAGGTGCACCCCCAGTGCTGGGTCAGGGGAACTCAGGCCGCACCCCCGCCCAGTGGGGCTTGACAGGGGACCTGAAGCTTCACCCCCCTCACAGTGCTGGGCTGGAGGATCTGAGGCTGTGCCCCCCCCGCCTGGCGGGGCTTGACGGGGGACCTCAAGCCATGTCCTCCACCCAGCAGGGCTTGACAGGGTATCTCAGGCTGTGTCCCCCACTTGGCGGGGCTTGATGGAGGATCTCAAGGCACGCCCCCACCCAGGTCTGGGCTGGGGGACCTCAGGCCACGCCCCCTGTCCTGACGCTGGGCCAGGGGACCTGAGGCTATGCCCCCTGCCCGGCAGGGCTTGACAAGGGTGGGACTGGCCAGGTCTGGATCTAGCCCAGTTGGGGGGAGCCGGCCAGGTCTGGGTCTCAAGCGATTTTGAGGTGTATGTGGGTGGGCGGGGACTTGACTCTGGGTCCCGTGATGTGCCCCAGACTCTGACAGGAGGAAGGTTTTCATATACATTTTACTAATTTTCTTTCGTCTCTGACACTTCTATTATAGAGAAAGGGCAAATAGCAATATTAAATTATTTCCTCTAATTAATCCCCTTTTAATGTGCATGAATTTCGTGCATTGGGTCACTAGTAGATATATAAATCTGATCCTCAAACTGCAGAGACTGTTAAATAATAGACATGGTAGATTTGATAATATAAAACATTTTAAGAACCTTTCATTTGGGAGAAAAATATAACAAACAAAGTTAAAAGCCAGATACAAAAAAAGTATTTCAACACAGAAACAAAGAATTGATATAGAGCATAGTATAAATCAATATGAAGAAATAATTTTAAAAAATGGACAAAAGAAATGAACTACCAATTCACAAAAGAAGTAAGTGTGGCTAATAAATGTATTATAATTAGATGTCCAATTTACTACATTGAAAAAAAAAAAACTTATTAAAACCATAGGATTTTATCCTGGACTGAGTAAAAGAAACACTCCCAAACATTGCTGATTTAACCAGATATTGATAAACCTTTCTAAGAACAGTCTATCTGTTTGTTAAATTTTAACTTAGAAACAGTGAGTGAAATATAACAAATACCCTTAAATTGATGATAGTAAATCCCTAACCTATTATAATAAAAAAGTGAAATCCCCAGAAGCCAAAAAAATGAAGAGAACAGGTTGCAGTTTGCTGGTTGTTGGTGTATTAAGTAACTTTTAATTTTATATCGTGGATATTGTGAATATGAATATGGTGCAGACCCTATGTTCTTTAGATTCTTCTGAAGTGTGTTTACTTTCAGTGTTTGTTTTAGTAGGCAGTTATCTTGGTTGGACACACTGCAAACTCTTCTCAGATGGAAGCTCAAATCTCAGTTCAGTTACTTTGTCTTTAAGCAGGAATTTGTCCCATGCATTCATTCCATTTCCATCTCTCTGATTCTCCTTTCTGAAATTCTCCCCTCACTTTCCAGCAGCCGGAATTACCCCAAATTCTGTCCTCTGGTTCCTGGGGCCAGAAAGATTATGGATTTTCTATTCTGTTTTTAGCTCCAATGCACAGAGCTGACTGCAGCCTACTCACAGGCTAAGAGCTATAAAAGGGGGTAACATGCCATTCCTTTCTTCTAAGTATTGACTCCCCTCACTACCTAACTCCTTTTCTTCATTCACTAGCACTTTTAGTTTCTTTTTACATTTTTTTTCAGAGTTTATTGTTGCTATCTTTGGGAAGGCTGGGTCTAGTAGTTGCTTCCTGAGCCATATAAAATGTGGACTTGATTAATTCCTTGACAGTGACATAATTTAACCTTTAAGCAATAGGGAGCTGTGGCACACTTAGGGATTTACACTTTATTTAGTAAATTTGGTTGTTCTGTTGTGATTTGAATTAATACCTTGCTTGCTTCAAAACAAATTTGCAGCTGATTGGCCGGGGTCGATATGGAGCAGTATATAAAGGTTCCTTAGATGAGCGTCCAGTTGCTGTAAAAATGTTTTCCTTCACAAACCGTCAAAATTTTATCAATGAGAAGAACATTTACAGAGTGCCTTTGATGGAACATGACAACATTGCTCGCTTTATAGTTGGAGATGAGAGAGTCACTGCAGATGGACGCATGGAGTATTTGCTTGTGATGGAGTACTATCCCAATGTAAGTTCTTCATTCAATAAACTGAGATTTATATGAGCAGTCAATCAGATATTCAGTAGAACATTGCTGGTTTGCAAACTGGTTACTAAGGGTCTGCAATGAGATAAGGATCTCACACAGAATGTGAATTAACTGTCACTAGTTAACTGTATCGTCACTAGTTAATGGTTTAGTACCCCATCATCTCTCCATCCCTTCCCTCCCCCGGCCCTCTCACCCCTCCACAAGACTTTCTTGAATGAAGGAAGCAGTGCTTTGATTGGCATTCATTCTGGTGCAAGCTCCTTATCCCAGGCTGGTTGGTAATAAAGAGCTTGTGGATGAGCACTTTGAGTAGCACTGGCACATACATATTTACAAACATCTCCTATTTTCTATTTGTAAAACATAACAATATAATTTGTATTTATACTGATAAGAGGTATAGTGTAAAGAAAGAGTCTAAACGACTCATTTTCTATCTTAATTTGAAATCAAAGAAGTATTTAAAATGAAATAACTGCATAATTTTAAATATTGGAAAAATCAATATTGATAATGTTTAAATTTTTTTCTTTCTCTCTACCCAAGGAAATGTCTTGCTCCTTCAAGATTCTGAAATGCCATAATTTATTAGATATCCATGGAATCTTTTATAAGACTTCTAACTTATCTTCTAATCAAGTAAATTAATTGTAGTATTTTTTTTCTCTCTCTCTCTTTTTATTTTGTCTTCTAAATAGGGATCTCTGTGCAAGTATCTTAGTCTCCATACAAGTGACTGGGTAAGCTCTTGCCGTCTGGCTCATTCTGTGACTAGAGGACTGGCTTATCTTCACACAGAACTACCACGAGGAGGTAAGACAATGAATAGAAGATGAATGATACTCATGTGGAGTCAAAATTAAAGGGAAATTTTATTCGTATCTTCAAAGTAAAAGTATATTTTATATATAGCAGATTTATTAGCCAGCCATTTGAAAGATCTGACGTGAGAACTGTATTTTAAATCTAATAGGAAGAATGAGAAAAAGAATTTCAAGACTCTAGCAGGCGTCCTCAAACTACGGCCTGCGGGCCACATGCGGGTGTTTTTGCCGTTTCGTTTTTTTACTTCAAAATAAGATATGTGCAGTGTGCATAGGAATTTGTTCATAGTTTTTTTTGAACTATAGTCCGGCCCTCCAACGGTCTGAGGGACAGTGAACTGGCCCCCTGTTTAAAAAGTTTGAGGACCCCTGCTCTAGAGGGGTCATGGATACCATTGAGAATTTGATTAAAGCTCTGAACACTGTCCCTGCAAAGATACCTGTATAGGCATACTTTAAAAAATGTTCTTTTAATATATTTGCTGCCCGGCCAGCGTGACTCAGTGGTTGACCATAGACCTGTGAATCAGGAGGTCATAGTTTGATTCCCAGTCAGGGCACATGCTCGGGTTGTGGGCTCAATCCCCAGTGTGGAGCATGTAGGAGGCAGCTGATTAATTATTCTCTCTCATCATTGATGTTTCTGTCTGTCTTTCCCTCTCCTTTCCTCTCTGAAATCAATAAAAAAATATTTTAAAATAAAAAAAATACATTTGCTTTCTGACTTTGTTTCAAAATACACCTCATATCATAGGCACCTCTAAATTAGCTTTGCTGCGAAAATCTGTCTTTGTGCTTTCTCAAGCTTTCATCCCTTACAGCATTTTCCTGTCATAATACAGCCCTGGAACATTGTTTTTTCAGTTTCTCTGACCTCTGAGGTGAAGAGTATTCTTAATGTATCAATTTCTTAGATCTTTGTTCCATTGTATAATAGCATGGATCGTCTTTTCTAGCTGCTGCTTCATATATAAATAATTTCTTCTGAATAATTTAGCAGTTCATTTATCTTAACATCTTGCTTTTCCTGAATACAGAATTGACCAGTGTTATTACCTGTGTCAGCAACTTGATGCACTCACTCACTTTAGTGCTTTAGCACGTTAGCCATTTGGACTGTGTTTCCTTACTCTTAAATATTGTTATAGTTCCTTTAGCACAGAACTTGAAATATCTTCCTAATCCCCCTTGTCAAGGCTTGCCTAATTTAGCAAGGTTTCACGTCAAACATTGGCTGAAAAGAAGGATTGCCATCAAGTAAGAGTTTTATTTAAGTGCATATCTTAGTCTTAAACATTACTTAATATTTTCACTAGTTAACCTTTTTAAAAAAATGAATATATATGTATATGCTATTGCAAGAAAGTGTGGTAGCTGTGTGAACTTACGATTATACCTATTATTTTAAAAATAGTCCAACTATACTATACTATTTCAAAACATTTATTTTATTTTTTATGTATATTTTATTGATTTCAGAGAGGAAGGGAGAGAGATAGAGAGATAGAAACATCAATGATGAGAATCATTGATTGGCTTCCTCCTGCATACCCCCCACTGGGAGGGATTGAGCCTGCAACCCAGGCATGTGCCCTTGGCCGGAAATGAACCTGGGACCCATTAGTCTGCAGGCCGACGCTTTATCCATTGAGCTAAACCGGCTAGGGCAACTATTTCAAAACATTTAAAAGGTAATTTCACACTCCCCCCTCCCCCCCAGAACTCTGTTCTTCCCAGTATTTTCAAATATAACTTTGCTGTTTATAAATTTTGTAATGAGGAATAATACTATTGTTATTCATTCAGCTGTTTTTTGCTTCAGAATAAGTTGTTGAACCTATTTATTTGTAATTGGTTCTCCCTATAAATTTTTTCTAGTAATAAATATCAAACATAATATCATAAAAAAATCTAAGAATGAACATATATAGATCACTCAAACCTAACCAGAAAATTACTATTAAAATTACTATTAGTTTATGTATATCCTTTCATGTCCTTTGTGTGCTTGTTCTCTGTCTATATGTCTGTCTGACTTTGTATAAATATCCACAGAGACACTATTTTTCATTCAGGTTTTTAAAAAAAAATCATAATTAATATTATGTCCCTGCTTTCTTTTGCAATGTATCTTTAAAGGCAAAAAATGTATCAAAAGGACAGTGTATAGTTTACCCTTTGCATTGGTGATGAATGCTCTCTTGTTTCATATTTTCTCTTCTCTTCTTTCCCCCGTTTCCTCCTCTGTTCGTCTCTCTTCTTTTGTTTTCTTTTTAATAGTAGCAGAAAGTATTACCCAATTTTCCCCTCTGGCTGTCTCACTGAGTCATTGCACATTCTCCCCATTCTTAACCTGATTTAATGTGTAAGATCTTTTAGTTTAAGTATTGATTTGGTGTTATTAGTATATAAACATTTTCCAATGTCTATAAATTTTCTTACATAAATATCAGCTTGAGATGATACACATAGACTTATGTTGTTTTTATTCAGAATAAGAAATGAAGCTCTGTTTGGGGTTGAGTTGAGCCGTATTAGTAGAAGCTTTGGAAGGTGGGTCCAGGGAGTGAGAAAGGGAGAAAATGAGAAAGAAAACAACTGTTTGATAAACTTTGTAACTACCACTTTTTCTTCCAATTGTGTGCTGTTGCTTAATATATATATGTCAGTATCCTCTGTAGTTTCATTGTTGATGAAAGTTCAATCTAGTACTTGTTAATGAGAGTAATAAATATAAATACTAAGTCTTTTTGGTCCTCAATATAAACATTCAATAAACATCATTGACTTTGGATCACTGTATTCTTTGGATACCTAGTGAGTTATTTTAAATTTTAAAAATTGTGCTATGGAATGTTTTTCATTTCAAGAGCTGTGGTCTTAATGTAATATATATATATATATATATATATATATATATATAAAGTTTTCTTACAGAGAGGTAAAAAAAATGTGGTGTTTCTAATGAGGGGCTTAAGTTAGATATATTCTTTCAGTCCGCAAACATTTCCTCTGTGTCAGGCCTTTTTAATTAAGGAAAAACATGTTCTTTCTGCCATGGAACATATAGTATAGTGATAAACAAAGAATAAGCATAACAGTGCTTTGTTTCTCTGTAAAATCAGAAAACAGTTTTTCATAACTTGCTGAGAAATAGCAGCTCCACCACTTGTTATCTCAGTCTGTTGTACAACTGCTTCTAGTTTGATTTGAAGAACTGAGGTGGGCTTAGAGACATGGCTAAACCTCAGGGCAGAACTGGGATATTCTATCATAGGTTTGGTCTGTTAAGCCATACGAGAAAAGTGTAAGGTACATATACAAATTTTGGAGGCATGTCAGTTTTTTTATTGGTATTTGTTTCAGATGTGTTGACCTTTTTTTGTTGTTGTTTTACCAGATATCCCTTTTTCTATTGCCTCCTTTTGCTACCCTACAATAGCAATTTTCAATCAGTGTACCGTAAGAATTTTTAAAACATGCAATACCTTACTATTTAGTCAAGGACACTGACCTCTTTTTCCTTAGACTGTCAAATAAAAAAAAATAATAGCCAACACAATAGCCATCCAGTGTGCATGAATAAAAATTATACCCTTTTTTTGGAGTCAGATTGGCAAAACTATATATTTTTTGGTATGCCACAGAATTTTAGTAATCAGTGTATGTGTGCAAAAGATGAAAAAGGTTAAAAATCACTGCCCTAAAATGAAGAGAAAAAAACAAGTATGTGTTAAAATTTAGAAGCAACAGCATGTTGGCTATTACTTACAGTTGAAGTTTAAAACTTAATTACACATACAACAGGAGTTATGTTTTAAAATATAACTGAAAATAGTAATGATTTTGAGTTAAAATTTTGATTTCTTATGTTCTTTTTTGTTATTAGAAAATTAATAGGTAGGAAAAAAAACTACCTTTTATAGTTATGTTGTAGTCCCTATTACTTGCATACTCATTTCATGTCCAATAGTACTATTTAAGCATTAATGAATATTTGAATTTATCCAAACAGATCATTATAAACCTGCAATTTCCCATCGAGATTTAAACAGCAGAAATGTCCTGGTGAAAAATGATGGGACTTGTGTTATTAGTGACTTTGGGTTGTCCATGAGGCTGACTGGAAATAGACTGGTACGCCCAGGAGAAGAGGACAATGCAGCCATAAGTGAGGTGCGTGTATACAAGAAGAATCACACGGGCACACTTGGAAAACATCATGAATTGCATTTAAGAATCCACTACCTTGATAACTACTCGTGATAATTATCCTTATACTAGGGGCCCAGTGCACACATTTGTGCACCTTGAAAGGAACTGTGGGCCGCGAGGCTGCGGTAGGCACAGGGGTGGGTCTCGGCCCATCCTCTGTGTCCCTGCCTGGCCCCTCCCGCTGTGGCCCCCGTTCCCCTCTCTGCCGGCAGCCCCGCTCTCGCCGCCGCTGCTCCCACATGCTGATGGTGCTGGTCCCGCTCGCACCACTCAAGGCATGGAGTGATTGGGGCGGGTGCCAGCAGCAGGTGCGAGCAGGGCCAGCACCAGCAGCAGGTGCAAGTGCCGGGTGGGACCACGGCACACGGGAGCAAAGAATTTTCAGTAACCTCTAGAGGCTCACCCCGATGGCAGCGACCCGTGCCCCACCTTGGTCTGGTGCCCCTGCTCACCTGCTCCACCATGGCCAACGCCCACTATGTTCTGCGCACGTCCCCTGGTGGTCAGTACACGTCATAGTGACCGGTTGTTCGTTTCTGGTTGTTCTGCCGTTCGGTCTATTTGCATATTAGCCTTTTATTATATAGGATTCCATCAATTATAGCATTTTAGAAATTACAAAATTAAGAAATACCAAAGACTGCATAGAGTTCATCAATTTATTATGGAAGTCACTGCCGTTCAAATTCATTTTTTATAAGCAGTAGGAAGAAGTTTGTAGGAACTGATTTTTGAAGTAGGAGTAAAATTATCAAGGTGAGACAGGACCTAGTCACCTTCTGATAAATCACTATTACAATGTGGAGCATATCCTTCTGTGGCCTTTTTCTCTGCATTTACATATACAGATCGGTACATACATTTATATTTTTTGTGACTTTAAAAACATTAAGTGGTATATATATTGTTTTGCATTTTTCTTACTGTGTCTTAAAGGTGTTTTTTTTAATGTTGATATGCAATGAAAGGTCTAGCTCATTTTTTATTGATTCTGTTCAATAAGATGTATTGACCACAGTTTAATTATTCAAAGGCATTTTGTAGATTAAAAAATCAGGTATGAACAGTTTCAGTAACATAGTTAGGGTACAATAACTTATTAACATCTTGTTGATATGCAATTGATGTATAATTTCTGTCTAATGTATGCCCTTCATTCTCATTCCGAAAAATGTTGCTCTAATTTTTCAGGTTGGTACAATCAGATATATGGCACCAGAAGTTCTAGAAGGAGCTGTGAACCTGAGGGACTGTGAATCAGCTTTGAAACAAGTAGACATGTATGCTCTTGGACTAATCTATTGGGAGATATTTATGAGATGTACAGACCTCTTCCCAGGTAAGAGATCTATCAAAAATTGATATATGAATTTTATGCAAAGCAGTTATATCTGCTTTTTCTACCTATATTAAAAAAAGTCAACTTTATGTTTTTACTTTCTCTCTAATATTTTTTTATTGTTGATGGTATTACAGATTTTGACTTTCATTTAAACCTTTAGTTTAGTGCCATCTAGTGTTCAGAAACATTACTATCCAGAAGGAAAAACTTACTAAAAGGACTCCATGTTTGCATTGAGTGCAATTTAATTAATTGCTCACAATAGCTTACCTAACCATATTTAGTTTGGCCTCTGATAGCCTTAGCAGTCATAATTTTCCTTATGCACCCTCAGAGCATTTGATAAGCTACACTTACATTGTGTCCTAAATTGACTCAATAAGGAATTAGAAGCAATGAATTAACCACTGGAACACTTTTTTCTTTCTATCTTTCTTTTTTTTAATTCTCTCTTCTTGCCTTCCTACTTTCCTTCATCCTTTCAATGAAAGAACATTCATCTAATGTGAATGCTATGCTTTGTTTGAGGCTTACTCGAAATAACCAGATGAGTTTATGTTTTCTCCTTTCGTTAGTATTTTTTACATCACTGTCATAATTGTCATATAGAATCTTAACTACATGGGGTACAAAATGATTTGATATAAATGGTCTCTATTTTATAGGAATAACGCTATTAAAAATATAGAAAAAGGAAAAACAGACAATTGAATCACCATTGGACAAATTTATGAAATGGAACTATTTCATAAAAACAGAGATTAATAGTAGGGTTGAAATTTTTGGCTTTAAAAACAGTAAGCATTTAACAATAGTTTATAATTCTAAAATATGATGAAATTAATTATTTAGATTAACCAGAGGTCTGTCATTTCTTATTTGGAAGTATATTTTTTAGTTAATTGGAAGTACAGAGTACTCAGTTGAGGTGTTTTTCTGAAAATTGCAGGAACTGTAGTAGAATCATAGTATTATTGGAACTTTGGAACTTTTTATTTCCAGTATTGAAACTTAGGCCACAGATTTTTAAAAATATACTAACACAGAATTGTTTTATAGAAGTATGTCTGACTAAATGACTCTTATAGTATCAGCGTTAGTACACTGCCATCAGCAACATTTTTAAGCAACTATTGCATTCAAAGAATAATAATTGCTTTTCATCCAATAAATAATAAAGAACAATATTAGATGTTTATAAAGGGGAAAGGCAAAATCTTGGAAGAATTATAATAGAACTAGAAGGAGTTTTAAAAAGGAAAAAGAGATAGGGTATTACTGTTTAATAATACAGAGTTTCAGTTTGGAAAGATAAAAAAATTCTGGAGATTGATGGTGTTAATCGTTGCACAACATCATGAATATTCTTAGTGCCACTGAACTGTACACTTCAAAATGGTTAAAATGGTCAATTTTATGTTATATATATTTAACTACAATAAAAAAAAATAAAGGAAAAAGAAGAGAGTTGCATTAAGATACCTTATAATCTTGGATATAGAAATGAGGAAGAAGATGCACATGTGAGAGAAAAGGTAGAAGGAATCTGTGGTTTTAATTAACTATTAACTTTTTAATTAACTAATTAACTTTTTAACCCAGGAAAATCTTCTCAAAAGTCGGGGGTCGTCTTATACGCTGGGTGTCATCTTATAGGGCGAGTATATCCCAAACTCTATATTTTAAACTGGAAAAGTTGGGGGTCGTCTTATATGCCCAGTCGTCTTATATGCCGGAAAATAGGTACATAATTAGATATGATGTCTCTACAGCCCTCCCAGTTATGTTCGGTTCTATAGATGTGTTTGTTGTGCTAGATCCTGGACATCTCCTCATGTTCAGTATCCTTGATCCCTATATGGCATAAGAATTCAGGCATATTAATAAGTATATATGAAAAAATCTTTTCCCTCCAAATTTTGTAATGCTAGAAACCATTTAAAAATAGCTTTTCATCATTGAAAGTACTGTTTAACTTATAAAAAAACATTTAATTTATCAGAGACTATTCTAAGTGAAACATTTATTAATAATGCATTAAACCCACAAAAGGGTTTCTTTAGAATTTCCAAATATGGGAAAGGATTAAGAAAAAAAAAAAAAGATTGTGACAATTTCTTTGCTTGCTTAGTATCTAATACTCCTGTAAGTATATCATTTTATGGTAACTGGATATTTTACTCTGTCCTTTTAAAAAAATTCACAGGTGAATCTGTACCAGAATACCAGATGGCTTTTCAGACAGAAGTTGGAAACCATCCCACTTTTGAAGATATGCAGGTTCTGGTGTCTAGGGAAAAACAGAGACCCAAGTTCCCAGAAGCTTGGAAAGAAAATAGCCTGGTAAGAAAAACTAAATTATTAAAAACATGACTTACGACTATGTTTTAACATTGTTTGAAGCAAAAATAGACTGTTAATAATGTTAATAGTTTTTTAGACTTGTCTAATGCCAAAAATCCAACTTACTTGATTTTTTTTTTAAATCAACTTACTTGATTTTTGTTGTTATGTATTTTTAAAAATTTCAGTATAAAAAAGTCCCCTTTTTGGTTCAGTTTCAGTTTTTTCCAAGTATAAAATATTATTTAAAGAGACTATTATGTGTTAAGTTTGTCAGATTGGTAACAACTGGAATAATTAACAAGTTAATATATTTTTTTTAAATTTCTTTATTGATTAAGGTGTCACATATTTGTCCTCATCCCCCCATTCCCATCCCACCCCTCTCCCCACGCATGTCCCAATCCCCTGTGGAACTTAACCGTTGGATAGGCTTATATGCATGCATACAGGTCCTTTGGTTGAACTCTCCCCCTCCCCCCACCCTCCCCCCACCCTCCCCCTACCCTCCCCTATCCTCCCTCTGAGGCCCGATAGTCCGATCGATGCCTCCTTGCTTCTGGTTCTGTTCTTGTTCCTCAGTCTATGTTGTTCATCATTTCCTCTAGATGAACGAGATCATATGTCACTAGATATATACTAATAAGAACTGAATGTGAGACGAGCAATAATAGTTATGCTGACAGGCAAATGAATCAATCTGTAGCGAGCTTCCCCCTGGACCAACAGTTCTTTTGAGACCCAATTTCGATGTCCAGTAGTTCCTTATGTGTACATGTCAGCACTGACCCCTCAGCTCTGGATGGTGGACAAATGGTGGTAACGGAGGTCCGACTCCCTCTGGTTTGGTCTCGGCCGAACCCAGGGGCACGGCGTCACCCAGACTAAGGGGCACGTGGCCTCACCCATACCCAAGGGGCGCGTGGTATCACCCGGGCCTGGGACCCAGCCTCACCCGGATGGATCCAGGGGCGCACGGCCTCACCCGGACCCAGGATCTGGCTTCACCCGTACCCAGGGACGCTTGGCCTCTCCCAGACCCAGGGGCACGTGGCCTCACCCGGGCTTAGTTGCACAAGGCCTCACCTGGATCCAGGGACACATGGTCTCTCCCGGACCCAGGGACGCTTGGCCTCTCCCAGACCCAGGGGCACGTGGCCTCACCCGGGCCTAGGTTCACGAGGCCTCACCCGGATCCAGGGACACATGGTCTCACCCAGACCCAGGAACGTTTGGCCACTCCCAGACCCAGGGCCACTTGGGCTCACCCGGGCCTAGGTGCACGAAGCCTCATCCAGCAGATCCAGGGACACATGGTCTCACCCGGACCCAGGGACGCTTAGCCTCTCCCAGACCCAGGGGCACGTGGCCTCACCCGGGCCTAGGTGCACGAGGCCTCATCCGGATCCAGGGACACATGGTCTCACCCGGACCCAGGGACGTTTGGCCTCTCCCAGACCCAGGGCCACTTGGGCTCACCCGGGCCTAGGTGCACGAGGCCTCATCCGGATCCAGGGACGCATGGTCTCACCCGGACCCAGGGACGCTTGGCCTCTCCCAGACCCAGGGCCACTTGGGCTCACCCGGGCCTAGGTGCACGAGGCCTCACCCGGATCCTGGGACACATGGTCTCACCCGGACCCAGGGATGCTTGGCCTCTCCCAGACCCAGGGCCACTTGGGCTCACCCGGGCCTAGGTGCACGAGGCCTCACCCGGATCCAGGGACACATGGTCTCACCCGGACCCAGGGACGCTTGGCCTCTCCCCGACCCAGGGCCACTTGGGCTCACCCGGGCCTAGGTGCACGAGGCCTCACCCGGATCCAGGGACACATGGTCTCACCCAGACCCAGGAACGTTTGGCCACTCCCAGACCCAGGGCCACTTGGGCTCACCCGGGCCTAGGTGCACGAGGCCTCACCCAGATCCAGGGACACATGGTCTCACCCGGACCCAGGGACGCTTAGCCTCTCCCAGACCCAGGGGCACGTGGCCTCACCCGGGCCTAGGTGCACGAGGCCTCATCCGGATCCAGGGACACATGGTCTCACCCGGACCCAGGGACGCTTGGCCTCTCCCAGACCCAGGGCCACTTGGGCTCACCCGGGCCTAGGTGCACGAGGCCTCATCCGGATCCAGGGACGCATGGTCTCACCCGGACCCAGGGACGCTTGGCCTCTCCCAGACCCAGGGCCACTTGGGCTCACCCGGGCCTAGGTGCACGAGGCCTCACCCGGATCCTGGGACACATGGTCTCACCCGGACCCAGGGATGCTTGGCCTCTCCCAGACCCAGGGCCACTTGGGCTCACCCGGGCCTAGGTGCACGAGGCCTCACCCGGATCCAGGGACACATGGTCTCACCCGGACCCAGGGACGCTTGGCCTCTCCCAGACCCAGGGCCACTTGGGCTCACCCGGGCCTAGGTGCACGAGGCCTCACCCGGATCCAGGGACACATGGTCTCACCCGGACCCAGGGACGCTTGGCCTCTCCCAGACCCAGGGCCACTTGGGCTCACCCGGGCCTAGGTGCACGAGGCCTCACCCGGATCCAGGGACACATGGTCTCACCCGGACCCAGGGACGCTTGGCCTCTCCCAGACCCAGGGCCACTTGGGTTCACCCGGGCCTAGGTGCACGCGGCCTCACCCGGATCCAGGGACACATGGTCTCGCCTGGACCCAGGGGTGTGTGGGCTCTCCCAGACCCAGGGGTACGTGGCCTCACCCGGGCCTAGGTGCACGAGGCCTCACCCGGATCCAGGGATACATGGTCTCACCCGGACCGAGGGACGCTTGGCCTCTCCCAGACCCAGGGCCACTTGGGCTCACCCGGGCCTAGGTGCACACGGCCTCACCCGGATCCAGGGACACATGGTCTCGCCTGGACCCAGGGTTGTGTGGGCTCTCCCAGACCCAGGGGCGCTTGGCCTCGCCCGGGCACGGGATCCAGCATCATCCGGGTCCAGGGGCACTTGGCCTCACCCGGACCCGGAGTCCGGCCTCACCTGGACCCAGGGGCATGTGGCCTCACCTAGACCCAGGGACTTGAGGCCTCACTTATACCCAGAGGCGTGTGACCACACCCGAGCCCAGAGGCGCGCAACCCCGCCCGCACCCGGGTCTCAGCGGGGCCCCGTCTTCCCGATCCCAATTCCTGCCGGTCAATCCCCCCTCAGCAATTCCCCTGGCCATCCTTCCAGAGCTCCAGTATGGCTGCTGCAGAACTCGTCGGGCGGCGGCTCGGCGAAGCTCCGGTGCACCCGGTGCATGGCAGTGGGCCAGTCTGGCGTCGCTGCGTCGGCCCTTGGGTCTGCATCGGTGGCCGGTCGCCGAGCATGCGCACCTGGCCGCTTCCGGGGCGTTGAGATTCTTGACGGACTCAGAGGTCAGCAAGCGCGGAGTCTCCCACCCCATGTCTCATAGGGGCTCGTCTGTCCGTGCTTGGCTGCCAGTGGAGCCGTCCCCTCAGCCGGAGACCGCCGGGGGAACTGCGCCGAGCACGTTCTAGGCCGCTGTTGTATCGCCTGAGCCATAGTTCTTTTTTGTCGCCTGAGCCGTAGTTCTTAAAGTGTGGTCTTTGGGTCACCGGCATCAGCATCATCCCACATACCCCTCTTTTATTCTAGTTGTAGAGCATCTACTCAGCCAGCCCTATGGTGGTCTTGGATGGTGTCTGCTCTGCTCTCTTGTCGTAGTCTCAAAGTTGTTGTGGTAGGCAACAATCAGGCTTCCGCCCTATGCCTCCATCTTGGTCCTCCTTTGTATAGTTAAGTCTTGATTGTTGTTGGTGTCACTGGGGGGGCTCTCTTTGTCTATAAAGGAAGAGTTGCTGTGCAGGAGACACGTTTATGGGCCGGGTCTTGGTGCAGCAAAGCTTTGGCGCTCACTGAATATTCCCGTTGAATGTGTCCCTTATGCACGTGGTTGAAATCTGGTGTCATCTCCCACAGACCACTAGATGCCCTCGTTTCTGGGTCTCCAATGGGGTGTAGATCAGCTACTGCCTTAGGCACTCAGCAAGGATTACAGCAAAAACTGTAGTTTCTTCCTCCTGTCTGAGTGGCCCTGGAGCAGTCCGACTAGAACAGCAGATCATCTGGTCCGCTGCCAGAGGGCAGGCCACCCACATGCATAAGCCGTTGCTTGGGGCGCAGGTGTGCTTGCAAGACTTGCGGGGCAGGTCTTCAAAACGTGCGGGGCGGGTCCCAGGGCGGGGCGGGGTCTCAGGGCGCCAACAGGCCATGGTGCGGCGAGCCGTGATGGCTGTGAGTCTGGTCCTTCTGCCTTCCACGTATCTAAGTCCCCTCGTTCCGCACTCCAGCGCAGCAAACACTGATTGCTGGGCGCACCTCCGCAAGAGTCCCGCCTCTCCCCGCAGGCATCTGGGTCTCCCGCGGTTCGCCAGAAGATGGGTTTCAGGGTGATGGAGAGCTAATCTCCCTTAGGTTTGGAACAAAAGCCCCTTTCCCCCGCCACCAGCCAGACCCACGCACCTCCACACCTCATCCCCTCCGATTTCGCTGGGTGCGAGGCAACAGAACAGCCTTTAACCTCCGCCGCCATCTTTTTCAAACTTCTCAATTTGTACTTCTTAATCCCTTCATTTCAGTCAACTCTACTGAAGTCTAGCGCCGCCGGGAGGTGCACGGAAAGGGCGCCCGGGCCTCCGTCCGGTGCGCGGTGTGCGCGTCCCGCGGAACCAGGCGCGCGAGGGCCGCGCGGCTGGGACGGGCGCTGGGCGGCCGCCGAGCTCCAGGCACCGCCATCGCCGCGTTCCGGACGTCGCCGCCGTGGCGTCCCCCCAATTTATACTTCTTAATCCCTTGAATTCAGTCAACTCTACTGAAGTCTAGCGCCGCCGGGAGGTGCACGGAGAGGGCGCCCGGGCCTCCGTCCGTTGTGCGGGGCGCGTGGCCCGCGGCACCAGGCGCGCGGGGGCTGCGCGGCGGGGACGGGTGCTGGGAGGCCGCCAGGCTCCGGGCGCCGCCGCTGCGGCGGCGTCCCCAGCGTCCCGGGCCGGGCGGCCTGCGGGGGCGGCGGAGTTGCGAAAGTGAGTGAGTTTCCCAGGGTTTCGCCCGGAATGGGGTTCAGTGCAATCGGAGCCGGTGCTCAGCGCACTCCGGAGCCTTTATCTCCTTCCTGCCAGTGAACTCCGGCCAGGTAATCAGCCGCCCCCTCCTCTCTGGTTCCATCCTCCCCGCAGGCGCGTGTGCTCGTGTCTCCGCCCGTTTCTCCATACCTCAGGCTTTTACGGCTTCCCCGACTGTCCCCGTGGCCTTCTCCTTCCCCCCAGCTGTGGGCATTTCAGTCCACCAACTTTCCTGTGGTTCTGGACGATGTCCGTTCTGACCTCTAGTTGTATTTTTGAAATTGTTGTGCCCGGCTGCAGGTTAGGTGTTTAACCTATGCCGCCATCTTGGTTTCTCTCCAGGTTTTTAACAAGTTAATATTTTAAATGTTATTAAAATTCCATCTTACTCTCTTGAGAATGGTACCAAAAGTGTTAATTAGTGCAGACTTACCAATTCAGTGGCTAATGGAAAATTAAGCTGCACCAAAAAGAAAGCAAGGTACAGCCTATAAATTCTGCATATTAGGACATGGAGCTCACAACATTGAAATATCTTCAAAGGCTCCTATCATTTCAGTAAATTGTTGCCATGATACTAAAAACATCTTACAAACATTTACATACACACACATACTCACTCTGCATTTTTCAATTTTTTGTTGTTGTATATTGTTTAAATTTACTCAGCTTTACCTTTGAAATCATTATAATTTTTTTCCATAAGTGGGATTATCTCATTATCCAGTATCATTTCTGAAGCTTTATTCTTTTAATATGGACAGTTTTCATGTCAGTACATATAGATAGATGTTTCTCTTTCTCCCCATTTGATAGTATTCCATTGTGTGCTGTATCATAATTACCCCTTATTGATGACAGTACCCTGTATTTCATATTTTAAACAATTTTTGAAAGAATTAAAGTTATGCCTATGCATAGTAAACAAAACCCAATTAAATAGAAGGGCATAAAAAAGAAAATGGAAAAGACCACCATTCTTCAAAAATAACTCCCATTAACATTGTTCTGTAGTTTTTGTTTTTGTATTTCATTTTCTCTTCTAGACGTTACCATTATAACGCTACTATACTTATTCTTACTTCTTATCTTTCATTTACCCTCTCCTAGTTTTTTAAAATTGTATCTATTATTAAATAAAAAAAACTTTGTTTTGTCTACAGACCTAAACATTTAAGTAAAATAAAACATCAGAATTTTGCAGAATTATGATTATGTAAACATGCACTGCACAACACAGTATTATGCTTGGGCTCATAGAGAAGGAAATAAAACTACTAAGTTAGTGTAAACCCCTGCCACTTGAGGAATAATGTTTCAAAAGTCACTGCCCACTGGATTCTCTCATCTTTTTTGTTCTTTTCTTTTTTCTTTATAGGTTCTACTAAGAAGCAACATTTTCTTAAAAATCTCATGTCATTCTTTTTCTTGTAAATCACTTTTTCTTTGATGAAGTTCCTTTTTAAATAATGTGTGTTAGTTATGTGCATGGGTAGTAAACATTATGAATCCTTGCACATTAAAAAATGTTTCTATCTTGCCCTCACATTTGAGTAATAATTTGGCTGGGTAATAGTTTCAAGATCAAAATCATTTTCCTCACAACTTTGAAACCACTACTCAATTGTCTTCTAGCATCCAGATGTGTTAATGAGAATTCCAGCACCAACTATTTTCTTTCAATTGCTTTTTGTTTTATTCTCTTATTTTCTTTTCTCTGTAAGCTTTTAAGCTTTTTACTTCATCATTGGAATTATGTAGACATGGATCTTTTCACACCTTTCGCTTTATACTGGACAGGTTTTCAGCTTGAAAATTCAGAAGTTTCAATTCAGAGGAATTTTTTTATATTATTAAAAAATTATTTCCTCTTTAATTTCTTCTTTCTGGAATTCTCATTAGACAAATATTGGACCACCTGACATTTAGGTCTCAGTTCTTTTCCTTGCATTTTTCAATTTTTTGTTGTTGTACATTGTTTAAATTTACTCAGCTTTACCTTTGAAATCATTCATTTATTTTCACCTTTTCCATTGTACTTGTTATCTGTTCATTAAAATTTTACTTTCCACAGTCATATGTATAATTTCTAGATATTTTTATTGTTTGCTTTTCCCAGAGCAATCTGTTCTTGTTTTAAGAATATAATAGGAATTTTATTATCTCTGAGGGTGTACATTTGAATTTTTGACATTTTGTGCAGTTTTCTTGATTTATAATTAAAGAACAAAAATGAAAACATTTTAATTATGCAATTTAAATCTTTTTACTATGTATTTTCACATTTTAATTTTAGGTTGTCTTGGTAGGATTAGGATATTTGCATTCTGGCCCTGGCCGGTTTGGCTCAGTGGCTAGAGCTTTGGCCTGGCAGACTAAGGGTCCTGGGTTTGATTCCAGTCCAGGGCACATGCCCTGATTGTGGGCTTGGTCCCCAGTGGCGGGGGGTGTAGGAGGCAACTGAACATGATTCTCTCTAATCGGTGTTTCTGTCTCTCCTTCTTCCTTCCTCTCTGAAATCAATTAAAAAAAATTTTTTTAAAGAATATTTTCTTTCTGGATCATGACTTACATGGTGTGGTGGTACATTAGAGAGAGGCTAGAGAGATGTTATATGTTTCCATACAGATTTAGATTAAATATTTTCTCCATTGGTCATCTTTGTCAGTAGATTATCTTCAAGGAAGGCTTCTGCTTCAAATGAGATTGCAATTTTCTTCAAGTATGAGGGAATTAAAGACCTATTGCCAAGCACGTATGCCCAAGATAGCCTCCAAACTGGAGTCCCTGCTATGGGAAGTGGGACAGATCTTTCAGAGGTCCCTGGCAGCAGGTGAGGGGCTGAATCCTTTACAAGGATTCAATAGATGTGCCAACGTCACAGTAGAGCACCCCTCAAAGAAAAAAATCTCGTGAAATTTTACCTAGTCAAATATTTCATCTTCCTTAACTTGTTTATTTCACTAGAGAGATTGGACTCTGATTTTGAAGTATTTCTTGGCAACCCTACCATTATGGGATATGCATCATATGCATATTTACTTGAAAACTTTTTACTCCAAATTTTAGACTAGGTTCCTAAGTAAGGGATGAAGTAATGCTTGGTTCACTTCCAATGAATCCATTTAATGTGCTACAGTCCATAGACCTGCTTGTCTGCAGTGACAATCCAGTACTAGAGTTATATAGCAAGTGCATGGTTTATAAAAAGAGAGGAATTCCCCTGTGTCTAAAAGAAAACACTTTTGCTTCATAGTTGCATTGAAATAAAAAAACACGCATTTTTTATAGTAACAAAACTCAGACTCTTTCAAATATTAATGAATGTAAAAACTAGTTTTAAAAACTACCAGGGACCCAAACATAGTTCAGTCAGTAAATGGGGGAAGAATAATTTTCTGATGAAAATGAAAGTATAGAAAATACTTTCTGAGAAAACTATATGAAAATGTTAGCTATAGTTACCACTGAATATTAGATTTATGAATAATTTTTCCCCCTATACTTTTAGAATTTATCATAAAAGTGAACTATTGTAATAATCACACAGATAGTTTAAGGCTGTTTTTATATTAAAATACTTTAAATTAGGAAAACAAAAAATTATAGGTCCTAGTTTTTAAATAGCTTTTTCTTTCATATGTAAAACAATGAAAATATTTGTTTAAAAAAAGAATATTAGCTCCAGTTTTATAGTAAGAGTATCAGCCCAGTTAAAGGCCTGGCTTCAAATCTTGGCTCTACTTACTAGTGATAAATTAAAAGAAGATCTATTTTTACCTATCACATTGACAAAGTGTTGGTGATGGGAAAGCAGATACTTTTTTGTTGTTGGGAGTGCCATCGATTTGGAGGGTAATCTGGCAATAACAAATTTTAAATGTATTTTACCCTTTGATCCAGCAGTAACATCTCCAGGAATTTGTTCCTCAATAGCACTTATACACATGTAGAAAAATGCATGTGTAAGATGTTCAATGCAATGTCATTTATATCAGCAAAAACTGGAAACTATCCTATATAGTAAAGAGGTAATATGCAAATTGACCATCACTCCCAACACACAATATGGCCGCTCCCATGTAGACACAAGATGGCTGGCAGGGGAGGGCAGTTGTGGGCAATCAGGCCTGCAGGGGAGGGCAGTTGCGGGGGACCCACGCCTGCAGGGGAAGGCAGTTGGGGGGGACCAGGCCTGCAGGGGAGGACAGTTGGGGGCAACCAAGCTGGCAAGGGAGGGCAGTTAGGGATGACCGGGCCAGCAGGGGAAGGCAATTAGGGTTAATCAGGCTGGCAGAGAGAGCAGTTAGGAGTGACCGGGCCAGCAGGGGAGGGCAGTTGGGGGCGACCAGGCCTGCAGGGGTTGACAGGGGCGACCAGGCTGGCAGGGGATGGCAGTTAGGGGTGACCAGGCTGGCAGGGGAGGGCAGTTAGGGGCAATCGGGCCAGCAGGGGAGCAGTTAGGTGTCGATCAGGCTGGCAGGGGAGTGGTTAGGGGCAATCAGGCAGGCAGGCAGGCGAGTGGTTGTGAGCCAGCAGTCCTGGATTGTGAGAGGGATGTCTCGGGCCTGGTGGGATCAGGCCTAAACAGGCAGTCGGACATCCCTTAAGGGGTACCAGATTGGAGAGGGTGCAGGCTGGGCTGAGGGACACCCCCGACACACACACGAATTTCGTGCACCTGGCCTCTAGTCCTCTTATAAGGATCAGGCTAAAAACTTATGATATAATGGATACTATGCAGCATTAAAAGAATTAGGAAGATGTATATGTTCCTGATTCCTAAATAAAAATAATATGGCTAAGTGAGTATAGTAATTCCCATTTGTATGTTAGAAAAATTATAAAAAAACATATAGCCTTGTAATGCATAGAGCTTGCTGTTAAGTATAATTCTTCAAGGAGTTAAGTTAAAGCTTCCATGCTTACTTGCTACTCACCATTTGAGAAATGTGACCCTTTAAATATCTCTGAAGTCTAAAAGGTTTTATTATAGTTATGTAAAATATTTGTTAAAGAAAAATATTTTTCTCCTACTTCATATCATTAAAAACTCAATACTTTTTTCGTTAAAGATACACTGTTTGACATGTGCTTTTTTTACAGGCAGTGAGGTCACTCAAGGAGACAATCGAAGACTGTTGGGACCAGGATGCAGAGGCTCGGCTTACTGCACAGTGTGCTGAGGAGAGGATGGCTGAACTTATGATGATATGGGAGAGAAACAAATCCGTGAGCCCAACAGTCAATCCAATGTCTACTGCAATGCAGAATGAGCGGTAAGACCCACAGGGATTGGCACCCATCAGTCAGTATTGAAAACTGAGACCAAACAGAACAGGAAATAAACATTTTTATCAGTATAATAGTGCAGTGATTAATTCATTGCATCTAAAGTCGAAATTTTTCTTTCAATATTCCTGTTCTTTCTTATAGAATATACTACTGAATATTTTTGATATAAGTGCAAGGTGCAATCTGTGGGATTTTTAGTATCTATAGATACAGTAAAAGAGGTTAGTTTTTGCCCTAACCGGTTTGGCTCAGTGGATAGAGCGTCAGCCTGCGGACTGAAAGGTCCCAGGTTCGATTCCGGTCAAGGGCATGTACCTTGGTTGCGGGCACATCCCCGGTAAGGGGTATGCAGGAGGCAGCTGAATCGATGTCTCTCTCATCGATGTTTCTAACTCTCTATCCCTCTCCCTTCCTCTCTGTAAAAAATCAATAAAATATATTTTTTAAAAAAAAGAGGTTAGTTTTTCTCTATTAATGCTCCAACTTCCCTACAATAATAAAGGTAAAACATTTTCATAGTTCCAAAAGTTTATAAGCACTTCTACAGATATTATCATATTTATTCTTTGTTGTTATTAATCCTCCTTTCCCTGCTGTTTGTTTGTTTAATGAAAATGGAATATGATCTTGCCTATGTATTTAACCTGTTTCATTGGAGACTGTTGTTTCCAGACTTCTTATCCAATGTTCTTTCTTATAGAATATACTACTACTACTTTTACAGGAGAGCAGTTCATAAGGTCTTTCCATCCCATCATGAACATTATTTTATACTTGTGTTTTTGTTAGAGCTATGGTTTTTGGTTCTAAGTAAAAGGGCTATTTATTTATTTTTGTAGCAAAGGTGGAAATTTATTGATGAATAGGTACAGACTCCCACATGGGGAGGGGGAGAGTCCCCTAAAAGGGCTTATTAAAAGATTCCTAAAACTTGGAACTTTCAGACTGTATCACCTGTGTTTCTTTGTTTCACGTTTGGGGAAAAGTGTTCTCACAAATTTGTCATTTTATCTAATATATGTTAAAAATCTTTAGAGAGGCATCAAGGAAAAAGTTACCAGAGAAAATTAAGAGAAAAGTATACTTGAGGCGCTGGCAGGGTAGTTCAGTTGGTTAGAGTGTCGTCCTGATAAGCCAGGGTTGCACTTTGATCTCCTGGCAAGGCCCAAACAACAAGGAACCAATGAATGCATAAATGGTTGGGACAACCAGTCTCTCTCTCTCTCTCTCTCTCTCTCTCTCTCTCTCTCTCTCTCTCTCTCTCTCTCTCTCTCCCCCTCCCTCCCTCCCTCCCTCTCTCCACCCTCTCTCCCTCTTTTCCTCTCTCCACCCTCCCTTCTTCCCTCCCACCCTCTTCCCTTCTCTCCCTGACCCTTCCCCTTCTAAAAAAAGCAGTCATTAAATTAAAAAATACACCTGATTCTTGAATAATTTTCTGTGCTCTTTTCTATTCCAATTTTAAGAGCAATTTGTATAGGTCTCAAATTGGGTTTACACTACTTATAATTAGGTAAATTAACTTCAGCATATAAACCCTTATGCTTTATATATCAGCCAGTCAAAGAAGGTAGAGACTAGCAATTCTAAATAAACATTTTCTCACTTTACACATACCTAAAGATAGATAATCTCCTGCTTTCTTCTCACCTTATCTTTGTCTTATCTGTGTGCTCTATTATGCTATTTGTCTCTCTCTCTCAAGAGTCAGCTACTTTGTGTTTTTGAACTTTTCTTGAATTGTAAGAAGAAACCCTTGATGCTCCCCTTTGCTTTGCCTTTTTTTTTTTTTCCTTCTGTGTCATTTAGTTCTATCCCTTACATGCGTCCTCTCATGCCCTGTCACTTCTAAGTAGTTTCCCCTAAATTGTAGTTCATGCCATTGTATTCCACTCTAGGTTTCATTGTATTGACTTAACCTCCATACCTCCTAGATTTCCTTTTCTTGTTCAGTACAACAGCTTTTTACTTCTCCCCATCCTGTCATTCCCCTCACAACCTCATCAGTCTTTCTTTGTAGTACTTCCTCCTTTAGCTGATGCTTTTCTCCTACAACACTTGTATCTATTAATGTTCCCAATGTTTATACTTTGATTGCTAAAGCTACCCCTGGTTTTTATTTTAAACTAGCTTTCCCGTTGCAGGAAAATTCCTGCAATGGGATTTCCTGCTGCACTCTACCCCACCTCCGTTCCTCCCTTGCCGCCCGCCTCGCCTTCTCCTCAGGCCCGCCTGCGTTTCCCTTCACCCCCGGCCCTGCCTCCGCCCCGCCCGTGTCGCCAGCCCCGCCTTCTCCTCCAGCCCCCTGCTTTTCCGTTCGCCCCCGGCCCCGCCTCCGCTCCACCTTTATCACCCGCCTCACCTTCTCCAGCCCGCCCGTGTTTCCCTTAGGCCCCGGCCCCGCCTCCACTCCGCCCTTGCCGCCGGCCCTGCCTTCTCCTCCAGCCCTCCGCATTTCCCTTCGCCCACGGCCCCGCCTCCGTTCCTCCCTTGCCGCCCGCCTCGCCTTCTCCTCCAGCCCTCCGCGTTTCCCTTCACCCCCAGCCCCGCCTCCGCCCCGCCCTTGTCACCGGCCCCGCCTTCTCCTCCAGCCTGCCCGCGTTTCCCTTCGGCCCCGGCCCCTCCTCCGCTCCGCCCTTGCCGCCGGCCCCGCCTTCTCCTCCAGCCCGCCTTCGTTTCCCTCCCTGACTTCGCTCCTCCCTTCTCCTCCCCCCCCCGCCCCCCTGGCTTGCTTGCTTCTTTGAGCTTTACTCCCCTTTGCAGCTCTTGGCTTCTGTCTTGATATGCAAATTAGCCGCCATCTTTGTTGGGGCAATTTGCATACTCGTCCTGATTGGTTGGTGGGCGTGGCTTGGCTGGTGGGCGTGGCTTAGGTGTAGCGAAGGTGCGGTCAATTTGCATATTTGTCTATTATTAGATTAAATAACATACATATATTACAGTGATGCTCAAGAACCATCATTCTCAAGGTGTGATGATGGCTGAAGAACCCTTGATAACTGGAGAACATTTCTGAATCTTTGATCATTTATCTGAGTGTCACATTAATACTAGGGCTCTAGGGCTTTCATTGATATGGCTCAGTCTACCCAAGAGGATACATTCCATTTCTAGGCTAAGCCTCCTCAAAGAAGCATTTTGGAACAAAATGCCGTTTGTTCATTGGAACTTAACTGGTAACATATTCGTTGGGTAGCCACTATCTCGTTAGAATTGTGATAGCACAAAGGGAACATATGCCATGGTTCCTCTCATGAAACTTGGTTGTGCAAGTATACAATTCATAAAGATAATTTGGTAATGTTCTAAAACTATAGGAGAGATTTTAATTAAATCCTATAAGCCAAAGTAATGAACATCCATAAAAATCCTAGCTAGATCCACATAGGTTTTTCAGTAGGCTCAAACCATATAAAGCATTTAGTAAGTTATTAATTGACATGATTATTTGATTAGAATTTTTAAATAACTTTGAGAATGATGTGGGTTAGGAATAAAATAAAAAGCAGTTTATACTTTAAAAACAGAGGTGTTAGATGTGGAGAACCAGTTGTCATAAATGTACATTCTCAATGTGGTACTTCTTTCTTTCTTTAAGCAACCTGTCACACAGTAGACGTGTGCCAAAGATTGGCCCTTATCCAGATTATTCTTCTTCCTCATACATTGAAGACTCTATCCATCACACTGACAGCATTGTGAAGAACATTTCCTCTGAGCATTCGATGTCTAGCACACCTTTGACCACAGGGGAAAAGAACCGAAACTCAATTAACTACGAACGACAGCAAGCACAAGCTCGAATCCCCAGCCCTGAAACAAGTGTCACCAGCCTGTCCACCAACACAACCACCACCAACACCACTGGCCTCACTCCAAGCACTGGCATGACCACTATATCGGAGATGCCGTACCCAGATGAAACAAATCTTCATGCCACCAATGTTTCACAGCCAATTGGGCCAACCCCTGTCTGCTTACAGTTGACAGAAGAAGACTTGGAGACCAACAAGCTAGACCCTAAAGAAGTTGATAAGAATCTCAAGGAAAGTTCTGATGAGAATCTCATGGAGCATTCTCTTAAGCAGTTCAGTGGGCCAGACCCACTGAGCAGTACTAGTTCTAGCTTGCTTTACCCACTAATAAAGCTTGCAGTAGAAGTCACTGGGCAGCAGGACTTCACACAGGCTGCCAATGGCCAAGCATGTTTAATTCCTGATGTCCCACCTGCTCAGCTCTATCCTCTCCCCAAGCAACAGAACCTTCCCAAGAGACCTACTAGTTTGCCTTTAAACACCAAAAATTCAACAAAGGAGCCCCGGCTGAAATTTGGCAGCAAGCACAAATCAAACTTGAAACAAGTAGAAACTGGAGTTGCCAAGATGAACACAATCAATGCTGTAGAACCTCATGTGGTTACGGTTACCATGAATGGGGTGGCTGGTAGAAACCACAATGTTAACTCCCATGCTGCCACTGCTCAGTATGCGAATGGGGCGATACCGTCTGGCCAGACAGCCAACACAGTGGCACATAGGGCCCAAGAAATGCTGCAGAATCAGTTCATTGGTGAGGACACCAGGCTGAATATTAATTCCAGTCCTGATGAGCATGAACCTTTATTGAGGCGAGAGCAACAGGCTGGCCATGATGAAGGTGTTCTGGATCGTCTTGTGGACAGGAGGGAACGGCCGCTGGAAGGTGGCCGAACTAATTCCAATAACAACAACAGTAATCCATGTTTAGAGCAAGATGTTCTTACACAGGGTGTCCCAAGCACAGTAGCAGATCCTGGACCATCAAAACCCAGAAGAGCACAGAGACCTAATTCTTTAGATCTTTCAGCCACAAATATCCTTGATGGCAGCGGTTTGCAATGTAAGTGAGGGGGTTGTGTAATCTGCTTGACTTTTGGGACCATTTAAGTAACTACTTACAATCAGATTGTGTTTCAACTAACAATTATTTAGTTTTAGTATTTTTAAAAAGTAATTAGACTATTGTAAAGAAAAAGTAATTTTTTGTTATTGATAATTAAAAAGTCAGTGTCATAATAGAATAATTACCAATTTAATATGTGCCTTAAGTAGCTACTAGTTTATAATGCAACTCATATTTGTTGTGAATGATTAAGATTAAATAAATACCAGTTTAAAACCTCCAAGTAAAATGATACCAGTACAACTTTTGAAAGTTTGTTGAGGATATTAATATCTATTATATACACATTTAGATTTTATCAGACTTAATAAGTCTTAAAAGTCCAGAGAGAATTCAGAAAAGTCACTATAAAGTTGCTCTTGGTTTTTTAGTGTCATTTTTTTCAAAAGTTATGTATTGATTCTCCCACATGCTTACAGCATTGTGCGATGGGCCCCCTAACAATTTAAACAAGTAACTTAAACAATTTGATACTTAGTTTCTGGCCCAAAAGGGATTATAACACAAAACAAGAGAGCTCACCAAAATCTTTAACAATCATCATTATACAAAATAATTTCTCTTTTAGATAGACAGCACTTAAGAAGAAAAACAAAGTCATGTTTTATGATTGTCAGAGACTACAAAATGGGCTGAAAGGGATTTATCTCTCAAAAATCAATCAGTAGAATCTAGCCCCTGCTTGAGTGGTTTCTGTTGTAGACCACCTGACCTATGGCAGGGCTCCATGTCAGTAAAATGTTTTGTCATGTATGTGAAGGGGGAATTACTAGAAAATTTGTATTCTAGGATTTATGTCACTCTTCTGAAAACTATCATGTGCCAGTGCCTTTATAATTTGATTCACTTTGAACATTAAATGGAATGATTAAATGCATTTTGCCAAGTTAGGATTGCTACCCATAACCAAAGGATTTGAGAATGCAGCTAAGAACTTTGAATTTTCTCCTCTGTTTTTGCTTTTTGTGGTTTTTAAATATTTTCTTCCTTGTCCTATAGAATAATTCAGTTATAAAAACATTAGGCTTAAAGAGCCTCAAAAATAATTTAAGTTTTGCCTCGAAAAATACTGCCTGGAGTCATCAACTTTAAGAAATGTCTGTTAGCACCTCCTGTAGACATTAGTTGGATCTCTTCTTGAATTGCAACCCTAACTTTTTACTTTTTAAATAGTTTCTTTATATATAGTTCATTTTCCTGTACTTTTATTTTTAGTAGGTGAGTCAACACAAGATGGCAAATCAGGATCTGGTGAAAAGATCAAGAAACGTGTGAAAACTCCGTATTCTCTTAAGCGGTGGCGCCCCTCCACCTGGGTTATCTCCACTGAACAACTGGACTGTGAGGTCAACAACAATGGCGGTGACAGGGCAGGCCATTCCAAATCCAGCACCACCGTTTACCTTGCAGAAGGAGGCACTGCCACAACCATGGTGTCTAAAGATAGAGGAATGAACTGTCTGTGAAATGTTTTCAAGCCTATGGAGTGAAATTATTTTTTGCATCATTTAAACCTGCAGAAGACATTTTTTAAAAACTGCTTTAAACTCCTGTCAGTACCCCACCCCTGCAACAAGGACTTGCTTTAAATAGATTTCAGCTATGCAGAAAATTTAGCTTATGCTTCCATATTTTTTAATTTTGTTTTTTTAAGTTTTGCACTTTTGTTTAGTCTCACTAAAGTTATATTTGTCTGTTATGACCACAGAATTATATGTGTGTGTATCAAAAGTGGTCTCAAAATATTTTTTTAAGAAAAAAAAGCAAAAACATTGTATTGCTGATAATCAGTTTGAAACAGTTTCTAAAGGTCATTAAAACAGAAGCAAATTAAGACAGATTTGACTTCAGTGGTGTCCGGTATCCATGTTTTATTTCTGGGCACAAGCTAGTTTATTTTATATGTTGATACGTTCCTAACATATTATCTGTTGGACATTCTTTTCTCTTGTGTTTTGTTTGAATGTGCAATAGTCTGTAGCCACAAATAAGCTTTCTTGTAAGCTCTCTTCCTAACAGAGCACACATTCTTCCATAATATGAACATTTTTCTCCCCCCAACTTTTGTCAGGTTTGTTTTATGACAGTGAATTTTGCAGAAGAGAAAGCAACTACCTGATTTTTTTGCTTTCTCTCTCCTTGTGGAAAATGCAGAAACATTGTCTCAAAGGGCTCTAAAGAAGGAACAACCAAAACCTAATTTGAAATGCTGTTTCTTTTAACCTTCCAAATCCTAAACGTTTCCTTCCAGGCATTTTAACAAACGTATTTGGTTCTGGTTTTAGAAGTTCATAAGAGAGCATAGAACAAAGTAGAGGAAGTCCAAATATTAGCCTTTTTCCCATTTTATTTTATTTTTATATGTATGTTATGTTCCATTTTCATTTATTTAAGAAGCACATTTTTATCAGAAAACTTATAGAGCTATACTTATATGGAATTTTTAAGTAGGTAGATGGTTAAGACAATATAGTGTTATATCCTTTATTCTCTGAATGGGCCACCTTTGACTCAAATAAAATTACATTTCCTGATTAAAATAACTTCAAAAGTAATTCCTAGTTTTGAACCTACAGTGTCTTTTTATCCTCTTCCCAAGCAAAGCCTGATGACTGTCTGAAAAAGATTCCTCTCCTCTTCCCATGACCTATAACACTGTGTGGAAAGAAATTGTTCGACTGGCGTGCCAGATCCCTGTGGAAGGCAGGGCTGCTGCCAAACCTATCTCTGAGCAGACTGAGACTTCCCTCTCTTTTCAAAACTGGGTGTGTGTTTTTTTCACTAATCCTATTTTCATAAATTCTCCTTTTGCCAATTTTTCACATGATTTTTGATATGTGAACAGCATTTGTTATTTACAATATATTCAGAATATACCATTTAGTGATAACATGTTATGTATCCATCAAGTCATACTGTTTTTTAAAGCTTCTTTTGCCTCTTCATTACTCATAATCATTTCTAAAACAACAACCTCTGCATTTTTAAAAATAAAGCACTTTATGTCAAATAAGGGACTGTTTTTTATAAGCACAAATTCTTTTCTATCCATTTGCAAGCCGCGATGTTCTCACTTATTTTTTACAGATTCTCAGAGTACTTAGTACTCATTATCTAATTAAGTTCTGTGATTTCTCTGGGAGATAAAAAGCTAAGAGACAAACAAAAATTCTGAACAATATTTTCTCATTCAGATTCCTCTGTCTTCATCATTTAGCTAAAAACAACCTAAATTTCCCAATTTGACTTGTATCAGATTTCCAAACACTTGACTTGTATATAAGCCTTCTCTTGTTTGCCATCTGCGATGGTCTTGAGTTGAATGTTGCAGCACTTACCATTTATTCAGCTAGATGGCTGAGCACAGTTTTGAATTCTTAGAATTAAGATCCTTTTAGTAGTGCCCAGGATTTCTACCTTTTGTGTTTTAATGGCCCTTATGCTTGATTCACACCCTTAACGTATTTTTCAGTCTTACGGCATAAAATGTTTTTCATCCAGTTAGTCTTTTATAATGTAACAAATTGTATCTTTCCCAGGAAATTTTACTTCGTTCCCTTGCCTTTAAATGTCTTTTCGTTGTGTTTCAGGGCATTATTTTCAAACATTTGTAGGACTTCTTTGAATAAAAATAAACTATAGTCACTCTTCAATTGGAGGGTAAGTGACCATGTGAGGTCTGATTTTTTCCTGAAGAAGAAGAGTTATCCTACATTATACTGTACTTTGTGTTCGAGCCAGTTGATTGTAAGTTTTCCAACATTTTTTGATACTTAGTAATAAAATACTTTTTAAAGTTAACATACCAAATTAAAAGAACTCCTATAGTTTCCCATTTCCCATGATGTTTAAAACAAATAATTTCCTTTCCTCGGTTTGTTTAATAGACTCCTGAAAAAGTAGGAAGTGTAGATCATTTTCATAAATTTTAAATTAAATTGTACATCAGACCCATTTACTTTTAGGATCTATTTATAATATACAAGCAAGCAAAATTACTTAAAATGCTTGTTTGCCAATTTTATTCACCTAATATTAAAGGTGTCTTAAAGCTAATATTTAACTGCTATCACAACATTTTGCATGTATAAAAACATTCCTTTTGAATAAAAGGCTATTGAAAAAATATTAAATTCATTTGCAAGATAGTATTACAATCTTAAAAACATTATAATAGGTAATTAAAGAATAATATTAATTACCTTAACTATTGTCATTGTATGTCCGAACTAAGCCATTGAAAGAACCTGATTTGAATTGTGTTTAGTCAAAAATGACTTAATTATAATTCTTAAATGTGTTCCCCATTTAAAAACGTATAATTGGGGAAAACCCTGATATCAGTGTAAAAAGTTTTGGGAAGGTGCAGGAGTGAAATAATACTATTGACCATTTGTTGTAGACTGAATGTTGGGATATACTGTATATACACCATCTCTTTTAGTCCTCATAGCAATTATGTAAGAATTACAGTTAATATATCCCCTTTACGGATGAGTAAACTGGAGCTAGGAGAAACTATATAATTTGCCCAAGGTCCACATCTAGTAATAGATGAAGATGGATTTTAACTTAGGTTTGCCTGTCTCCACATCTCTCATTTATACCATATTGCCTACACACTGTATGACAGGATGTATAATGTCCTGACATTCTGTAAGAAATTAGTCATTATGGCTTATATATATAAGCCAAACCCAGATACCTTAATGACTTTAGAAGTCAGGCAACCATAAGACATGTGGACATATCTATGTTAATTGTGCTTGAGAAATAATTACTAATTCAAGACAAAATTCAATCCCACCTCTGCCATCATGAATCTTCAAATCACTTCACTCCTAACATTTTATATTGAAGAACTAAGGCAAAGTAAAATTTAAGGGTAAAGTGAGATGGCTTATGGGAGCAGACACTTTTTCATAGATTGATTCCATACTTGATTTGGAGAAGTTAATGTAACATGGACTTTTAGTCTTATCAGTCCTTTGACTCCAACTTGAAAATTGCTGCTTTTAGTGACTTTGGAAAATGTTCCTAATCCAGAAAACGAATTAAGGGGGATGTAGGAAGGATACAAGGATGATGTCCTTCTAATAAAGCAATTTGTATAGTTTTCTTACATGTATCCACGTGTTCCAGAAAATGTACGTTGGTTCTGAATGTGAAAACAATTAAAATAAAGGTAGGAACACATAAAATATGTGTTTCAGTGGTAATTGTCACAAAATTTGGCAAGTATTTTTCTTTAAAAGATTTAAAATTTAGATTCTAAAACCAGCTCTTTACTGAACTTTCCATTCCCTGTAAACCTTTCTTTTCAAAGTCATTTAAAATGGAAAAATATTCTAATAAACTTTTTGGTGTTTTCTCATATTTATGGAGATATTTCATTGGAGGTAGTTAGATCCTAGAACTTGAGATTACTTACATTTCTATACATTTTATAATTTTATGTTGAACTTATTACCAGTTAAATGCAGGTTATTACGTAACTATTCACAGATTGTTTTTTTATGTTACTTTCTCTTCCAAGCGGACTTCCTAAAGTTACAATCAACTTTAGTTGATTGTCTAGATCAGTGACTCTAAAAATTGCATAACATTCCTACATATGCCCCAGGAGTCTTTTTCAGACTAGGATGTTTCGAAATATTCATACATTTTACTGTCAATTCAGCAGGTAAAATTGCATTTTAACTTTTAGATTCTGAACTATGCAAACTTTAGCCAAAACTACCTGGCGGGACCCGCTCCTACATATACTTTGGTAAATCTGGCAAATCACAGGTTGAGCTAGTTACACAAATGTTACTCTCAAAAGAAGGTTTTTCTATAGGTTCCCAGGTTAAACTTATGTACAAGGAAGGCAGTCCCAGGACACTTTGGTGCCCCTACACATTGCTTTCCTTCAACCACTTCTTAGTTTGTATCTAACTTAAATATCCCTTGGTTATCTGACTTGTGCTCTTCTGTGTCAGGAAAGGCTTTTCTTAAAAAAATATCTATTCTGCTTATCTCCTGTTTTTATTTTTTTATCCATTTCTCTTATCCAGTAGTTTAAAAAAAAAGTTGGTTATCTTCTTCAACATTATTATTCTTCAATATGCTTCAGGCTTCTCATTTAACACCTAAGTCTCAGTTTTTCAGACAAAATTGCTTTAGTTCCTTTCGCATTTTATCCTCAGTCCTATTTCAATAACTATATTTAAGAACACCTAAAATTATATTTTATGTTATATTCAAGTTCATTATTCTAGTTAATAGTTCAGTAGGATAGAACTGAGAATTAAGATGTTACCATTTGACAATGGATCCAACCATCAGATTATCAGAAAATCACTGAGTTCAAGTTTTGTATCTAACATTTTCTAAGTTGCTAAGTTTTATGATTTTATTTTCTAATTAGTTACAACTAATGCATACAGAATTGTATATAATTTGCCATTAAAAAATTCTAATCTTTATTATAGCAGGCTTAGCCTTATGATTGAGCCACACAAAACATATATGTTTTACATATGTACTTCTTTGTATCAAATATTAAGACACAAAGTGCAACCTTAACTTTCAAAAGCAAACCCTACAATAATCAGGTATTATCTATGAACATTTTTATAGACCATTTGTGAAATATTTACCATTGTTTTGCAACATAGACTAGACATAACAACTTCCATTTAACTTTTAAGTGACTGGTTAAGTTGAGTGTTTGTGCATATAAAATTTAGGATTTTATCTCATGGCTGACACATTTGAAAGTAAATACTTAAGAATGTATGCTGTGTATTAAAATTATGCCCAAAATAAATGTATCATGTCTTGAAAATTCCAATTCCGTTATTACTGTGATGTTCGTAGTATTACTATTAAGCATGTGACAGTCATTTTTTAAACTTAACTTGAAACTCAGATTTTAAAATCTGGGTAAGAGAGGAGGAATCTTTAGAAATAAATCACATCATTAGGGTATCCAGTTTATGATTGAATTTTAAAGCAAATCACTTTTAAACTACAACTTGGGGGGCGGTTTGTTTTAAAAGATAATGTGGGTTATTTTCATTTTATTTGTACTTTTGATTTCAGAAACATCTCCACGTTTAGACTCACTCTATAGACATTACTTAAAAACTCAGGGCCCCATTTCATCCCTTTGCACATTGCAAAACTTCAATTGGTAGTAAACAAGCAATTAGATCCAGTTGAATATTTAAAGTGTTGCACACACAGTTCATTTAATGTTTCATCTTATGATTTGACTTAATTTACATATAGACAATATCAGATTTCATTAATCATGAAACATGCCCAGTTCTATAATTACTGAAGAGAAATGGAAACAATCCAACTAATTGACTCCATATTGCAGCATATTTAGGTCTAAGAGTTGAAGCATCGTCTTTAAACCACTTATGTCCTTTGGTCAAATGGTTATGATGTGACAAACTTTTATATTATTTTTTAATGGGAGAACTTATTAACATAGTTCCTCTGAGATAAAACATTTTTTTTCAGGAGGTAATTAAACATAAAATTGTGTTCTAAAAGTGAACTAAAGAGTGTATAGCTTTAGTAATAACTTGGGTGATTTTGAGAAGGTAACGTATGGTAACCTATTGTTAGGTCCAAATGGAATTTTTCTTCAAATCAGTTAAGTTTAAGCTCCATATTGGTATTGGAGCTCTGGTTATGGTGTATACTTAAAATCCTAGCAGTGAAGTTATTTGTAACCAGTCTCTTGTCTCAGGCTCGCCACCTTATTACCAATTCTTGTTAAGTACGGTAGGAAAACATTTTTAAAGAAGCTTAATAAGAAAACTAAATTACTAAAAGATGCAATTCAAAGATAAGTTCTGGTTTAACATTGAATTGCTTGGCTTCTGTGGCTTTTCTTTTTCTCTTCACATTTATTTATTTAAATAGTTGTGTATGCCTGTTGTCATGGAGATTATATTGTGTAAGTGTTTGTATAAGCTGGAATCATCCTTAATTTTCTGTTGA
Organism: Eptesicus fuscus; assembly: GCF_027574615.1. Classification (NCBI taxonomy): domain Eukaryota; kingdom Metazoa; phylum Chordata; class Mammalia; order Chiroptera; family Vespertilionidae; genus Eptesicus; species Eptesicus fuscus. Next base: position 83,918,764 of record NC_072483.1, on the reverse strand, counting down.
TAATCTTCCAAATGAAGATAAGTGGATAATTGTATAATACACTAACTTAGGGTGTTGTGGCTGAAACATGGACATGTGTAGCTGCCATGCTTTTTCTGAGTAGACAGGAGGAACCAGCTACAGAGTGTTCATTTCTGAGGATGCTTTTCTGGAATTAGAAAGGCTGAAAAATATTGTCGATGCCTCAGAACCCTCTTTCTTGTGAACGGGTATCTTTTGTTGGTGTGTTTTGCTCTCACATTACAGATAGAATATCATATATGAATTTATGAATAAGTTCAGTTATTTTGCTTTTGTATAAGCTGTCTGAGACCTTGCTATGCTGTATAAGTTGTGTTTGATGGATCAGTGTATGAAATAAAGCAAATCACTTTTCTTTTGTATTATCTATGGATGCCACTATGAAAGCTGACATTAAGCCACTAAAGAGTTTTCTATGAATAATTGTAAGTAAATGCTTTGCTATATATAAACCTAAATAAAAAGGTTGTATGGATACAGATACATTGGAGAAGGAGATTTTAAGACAGTTCTTTAGGTTTAAAAAAAGGCTTGCTGTAAATGGTGCATTATTCCACTTATTAAAGATCATATTAATGACAACAGTAATCGCATCTTTATTTTTTTAAATCCTCACCTGAGGATATGTTTTACTGATTTTAGCGAGAAGTGAAAGGAGAGGGAGGGAGGGAGAGAGAGATCCATGCATGAGGGAAACAGTAACCAGTACCGCCCCCCCCAGCCCCCTCCCCCCGTACTCACCCCCACCAAGGATTGAACCGGCAACCTTTCCATGCATAGGAGGACACTCCAATCAATTAGATGAGCCACACCAACCAGGGCAGTAATTGTATCTCTTGATTTTATGATGTCACCAGAAGTTATGATGGTTAGTGTGATATTTTAGTTATTTTACAACTAATATTAAATGTTCTAATATGACTTCATTCAGTATGATACATAAAAAAAATCACCTAACATTACAGTAATAGTTGTATACCTACTATATGCCAGACACTTAGTTATTTTATATGTTGTTAATTCTCACAGTAATCCTACAAAATACATATTACTGTCCCCATTTTATAAATTAAAAAACTGAGGCTCAGAGAAGTTAAATACGTTACCTTAAGCCACAGAACTGGTAAAGATGAGATTCTAATGTATTTTCCATTTTGCTTTGAACTACAGTTTTCAAGCTCTGGTTATGGCATGAGAAACTCAAAAATGAAAATGGCTCAGTGGTAGTATCCAAGAAAATGAAGCAATTTGAGGTTACTGAAATGCAACCAGGTACAATACAAAAACAACTGTCTCTATTGGCCTAACATTCTGTTTGTGCTTCACACCATTAAATAATCCTTTTAGTTAGATCTTTGTACTTTTAGGAGGACTTGTTAAAACAGAATATGAGTTTGTGAAGGCAACACATTGTTTCTGACTCTAGATTAATTCAGTATGTTAACTAAGTGTCCTGGGGTAGAAGCCTATGTCAATTCACAGGACAACCATGATTTAAGAGTTCTGTATCACTCTTACCTAGATGCCAAGGGAATTTTTGTTTGAGGAAAAGCATGGCCTACTCCCATAGACTCTGTTGTCACCTTAAATAATACTTTAGAATAGATTTGAAGTGCCTTTTTGGTTTTGATCCACATGCCAAATCTTCCAATGTAAGATCGTGTTACAGGGTGTCATTACAATTCTCTACAGAACCCACTATGAACCATTCCAGTTTTCTCTGAGACTAAATGTCCTCAGAGAAAATAGGATAACCTGGGAGATAGGCATCACGATGACCTGCTGGTTGTTTTAATAACGACTTACCACAAGTGAAGTTACTCTCCTTGGCACCTATGCCTGTCTGATCCATCTTCCAAGTTTACATCCTCCCCTGCTTAAGGACTAACTTAAGCTAGTGATTACTCTTCCTCTTGACTCTTCCGCTAATGTTTTTCAAATTAAAGGCGAAGTTCTATATGTGGACAACTTTCATTTTGATGGTATAATGTATTATTATTCACTTTCTTGAAATTGAATCATTACTGCTGTATCGATACCAAAAAGTATGATATGATTCCCCCCAGGAACTTAAATCATCTTGTGGAAGGGAGAAGGCCTACCCAGGAAATGGTTACATCCCAACAAGATGACATACATGTGCTCAAATAAGTGGTAAGCTATATGTTCAATATGTGTTTGAAGAGCCAGGGAAGACTTCAGTGAGAAAATGATTACTGAGCAGGGTCTTGAAAGGACAGGTGGGATTTCAATAGGAAAAGTGAAGGCAGGATATTTGAAGTGACCAAAGATAAGGGAGAATAGGGACTGGAAAAAAAGTAGAGCAAGTAGATCCAAACAGATAAAACTTTTGAAAGCCAGACCCAGGTGTCTGGATTTTCTGTCATAGACAATAGGGAGGCAAAGGTTTCTTAGGAAAGAAGGACCTTGACAGAGGCAATTGGAAGAAGTTTAGCCTGACCCGTGTGCATGATAGATTAGAAAGGACAGTGATTGGATGGGTCACAAGAAAAACTGCAAATAAAATGCAATTTCCATTATGACCAATGAGTTCCTTTTTCAGAGGGGCATCAAAAACCTTTTTTGAACACCTAATGTGTAGCAAGCACTGTAGTAGGAGATAAAAGACACAGTGTCTCCCTCAAATTGCTCTCAGTAGATTTGGAGAAAATTATAGTACAGATTATTGTAAGTATTATGACAGAGTGGAAGCCCAAGGTAGTATGGAAGTGCATGACAAAGAAACCTAGTCCAAAAGAAGAAAGAAAAAAAACAAAAGAAAAAGGAAGAAAAAAAAAAAAAGAAACCTAGTCCAATCTTATGAGTCAGAGGCAATTTCTCCTTTCTGAGATAACTTTCCTACCCTAATTCCTACTTTAAAATATGAATAGGAATTAGTTAAGAGATGAGCAGTGCCCCTCTAAACAGAAGTTTCAACACGCACAAAGCCCTAGAGGCCTGAGAGGGTAGAGCTTTCTCAAGGGGATGGGAGGATGTTAGTAAGAGTAGGGCTTGGGAGGCTAAATGAAAATATGGGAAGAAGACCTAGAGGAGCCTAGAAGACGCAGGTGGGACTATATCACAGAAGGACTTGCATGCTATGCCAAGAGCTTAGATTTATCCTGAAGTCAATGGAAGAATTAAACAGGGGGTTTCAAGTTAGGTAACTCAGCAGGTAGTCTACAAAGAATGGATTGAGCCCAGCTAGCATGGGTCTGTGGTTGAGAGTCAACCTATGAACCAGGAGGTGATGGTTTGATTCCTGGTCAGGGCACAGTGTGGAGTGTGCAGGAGGCAGCCAGTCGATGATTCTCTCTTATCATTGATGTTTCTATCTCTCTCTCCCTTCCTCTCTGAAATCAATAAAAATATCTTAAAAAAAAAAAGAATGGGTGAGACGGAGTTAAATATAGAGAGGGAGTTGTATAGCATCGAAAAAGATAATGAGAGCCTGAACCAAGGTTGAGTCAGTGGTGGTAGAGATGAGGACATAGATTGGGTTAGGGTTAAAGAGAATCAGTGGGACCACTAAGATGAACACTGGAGAGGTAAATACCTTAACTTCAATGTCTAATTTGGCAAAGCACTGATCATCCCTCAGAGAAATTAAAAATCCAAGGAGTGTGCAGCTAACAGAGGAAACTGCCTTTATAGGTTTTAAAAATAGAACAGTTTTGACATCATGTGTTCAAATAAATGGGTTCCAAAAATATATGCAGACAGCTTTTACCTATTATCCATAGAAGTTCAATTTGTTCTTGTTGAGTTAGGGCCTTATTAGACCAATTTGTTACAGAATTTTACTAGGACATTTTGAGGCTGGCCCTGTCCCTGCCCTATAAAAAGGAGTATCAGGAACTGCCTTAAAGGAACAACAGAAACAAAAAGGTACCCTAAAATGGTGGGTGGTGGAAAGATGACGAGAAGGGTGTGCTGACTGTAGACATGTGATCTTCCAAGAAGAGCCACCCTTCTCTGGCCCAGTGCTTACCTCTCCCATCAAGTTCTCCACCAGCTTAACTTCTCAACCCTGGCGTTCTTCCTTCCCTCTCTACTTAATTAGAAGGGAGGTAGAAAAGCCCAGAAACTATTTCCTATCCAAGGAAACAAACATCCAAATGTGTGTTTGTTTTCTTGGTAATTGTGATGAATGGAACAGATAAAAAGTGTTGATTGTAAACAAAAAGCCAGCTTTTATTCAGGAACAACAGAGTATTGAGATCTGCAACACACAGTGATGGGGGGCATGCAAGTCTGCAGAAGCAAGGGAGAGAAAAGCTCTTTTACGGATGGAAAAAGGAAATCGAGATGGCAGTTACATACAAAGAGATTCCCCTGTTGTGCTTTGTCAGCACCTAGCGCATGAGAGCTCCCCCTTCTGGCCTCCCTACTTCACTTTAAATGAGATTTGTTTATTAATTTTTACAAAGGGAAATTTTCCTTTGCTTAGCAACCTTTCCCTAGATTAGAGCAATCAATAATTTATGTAAGAGGCCATGGCCATGGAAAATAGGATTAAATTACTAAGGAAAATATATTTAAAGAAACAAATTATTCTCTAAGAACATCAGAACTACTTGGGTTTTTAAAATAAAAATTTTACTTCGTTTTTAAAGTAAATAAGTTTATTAAACTACCTTTCATAACATTGGTGATGCCGCCTAGGAGTCACATCTTACATTTAGAAAAGAAAAATATTTTTTTCAATAAAATTTAAAAGTAGAGACTTACATCTATCTCCTCTTAACTCCACTGCACCAAAAAACCCACTGATCGCATGCCAATGAGCTGTTACAATTGGCATTCAGTCCTCCTGTTTCCATTTCTCCCTACTCCAAGCCAACTTATACTCTGCTGCCACTCATCTTGTCAACACTCTTGTCAGGTTCCCAATGAATGGTTCAAGCTCCTCAAGCTGAAATGCCGAACGGTCTGCCATGCAGCAACCACTTACTTGCCCAGCCCTTTGCCACTCTGCTCTAGAGTGTATGCTGCTGTTCGCTTTGTTTCTGGACCAGGCTGCCAGCCTTTCCCACCAGGGAAGGAGTCTTGTCAGTTTTTTCCTGAAGTAAAATTTTACTTGATTTATATACTGATATCAAAATAGTTCTTATAGTTTTTTTATTTATTATTTTTTAAAATATATTTTTATTGATTTCAGAGGGGAAAGGAGAGGGAGAGAGAGACAGAAACATCAATGAGGACAGAGAATCACTGATTGGCTGCCTCCTGCATGCCCCACACTGGGGACCAAGCCCGCAACCCAAGCATGTTCCCTTGACCAGAATCGAATCCAGGACCCTTCAGTCCACAGGCCAATGCTCTATCTGCTGAGCCAAACCAGCTAGGGCTCTTATAATTTTTTTAAAAAGTAGGTTCTCTTTTCATTTCTAGCAACCAGGTATTTTAGTCCCTCTGAGTTCTCTACGTGTTTGAAAGTAATTTAACTACAGGTCATTCAATAAGTTATTCTGTGAGATTTGTGGCACATTTTTAAGGTTAAAATTGACGAAATGATAGCAGAGAGAGCGAGAGCGAGAGAGAGAGAGATTTTAAATAAATGAGTACCACTAGTATTACCATAAACTACATTCAGCAGGTATGGTTTTAATAATAAAGTAAGTGGGTTTAGAAAGTAGGTCCTTCACTTAAATGCTTTTACCTTTTGTTTTTTGCTGTAGTGTTTTCACTCCTTACCTTCTCTGCCCTGTTAATCACACGGTAAACTCACTCTTCCTCTGGGCCCAGCAGCAGGTCTGTGCACCACTTTGACCACCAGGCGGCTCTCCTTTTATGTTCTAAGAACTGGACGCCTCTCCATTCTTTCCAATGTCTAGCTGTCTCTTGTCAAATTTGGTTCATAATGTTTCCTTACTGATTGTGAATAATAAGCAGGAAGGCTCTGTGAACACTCTTTACATTAGAAGAGTCCGGTGCTTTTTATTGGCTGAGAAGGTTTGGCTAGGAGACAGAATGTCTGCAGGTTACCCTTTCTCTCCAGAACAGGACAAACCCCATAGCCGGGACTTCAATACGATTTTCTTATGACTTCGCTTTCGTCTTGCAATGAAACATAATTTACAGTTCCTAAGACAGTGAAAGAGGTGTCTAATCCAGAGTTGTTAGAATATTTTCATAGAATACTAGCATTTGCCAGGATTCTATCAAAGTTTAGCAGAGTTCTATGAAGGAATTTCATAAGCAAACTTAGGTTTTAGATTTTTAAAATCATTATTGACTTTGGCTTTCTTAATATTTAATTTTTGAGAAAACAATTTCTGGTTTTATCTCCTTATTTTCTCTCCTCTGATTATTTTCTATCTTAAAAAATTGCGTTCTTATCAATATTCAGAATTGTTTAACAGCCTTCAGTATTACTCCTTATATAATAAGAAGGGGAAAAAGAAACCATTTTTCTATTACTATAAAGCTTTTGTGTTCTTTAAGGCTCCATTAAGAAGCCTTCAGATACTGACAGTTATCCAATTACCAGAACTTATTTGGAAATTTTAGGTGGTAAATGCATCTACTGGTATTTCTTTTATGAAAGATGAAAATAAAATAGTGAGGCAAGAACGAAATATTTTGATAAGCCAAAATACCCCCAAAATGATCAGGGGAGTTTTGAACTATCATAGATCATCTCTGACTCAAATGTGACTTCAGGTTACCTATTTTAGAAGTGTTGAATAATTTTCTTTCTTTTTTAAAAAAATAAATTTTTATTGATTTCAGAGAGGAAGAGAGAGGGAGACAGAGATAGAAATATCAATGATGAGAGAGAATCACTGATTGGCTGCCTCCTGCATGCCCCACACTGGGGACTGAGTGTGGGGCATGTGCCCTGACTGGGAATCGAACTGTCACCTCCTGGTTCGTAGGTCAGCGCTCAACCACTGAGCCACACCTGTTCATTTTGAAATGCTCTCCTTATTTATTGCTATCCTACTCTGATATGTTTCCACTTAAATTATGGGAGTCCAAATCAGACCTTTAGTACCATCAACTTTAATATACAATAAATAACATGAAGTTTCATTTTGGGGGGAAGGTTATTGATGCTACTAACCCTGCTAAACTGGCCTTTTTAGACCAAAACCTGAGTGAAATTCAGTCTATAATTCAAAATATGCATGTTTTATTATACAGCATACAGCTATGCCTCTCTTTAATCAAATCTACCTGGAAACCTGCTTTATAAAATAGAAAGTGATTCTTCAATTAAAAGGATTCACTAATACTTAAAAAAAATTGGTTCTAGTCTTTTTAGTAACACATTTATCACTCAAATTAACATGTACTTGTATAAAATGAGAGGGTGAAAAGAAAACTATGTACAAATTGAAGGGATATAAAAGCTGCTAATTTTACAGAAAGTTATGGTATGTTTCTGTGTCATGTTACTCTACACTATGTTACTCTAGTACCTTAGTCTCCACCCAAAAGAAAAATTTAAAGGGCTTCATGTCTGCTATCCTCTACCTAAGTAAATAAATTCCTCCCCAAACAGATAGTAGGTAAATAGAAAGGAAATGAACTGCTTAATTTAAAAAAAGGAAAAAGTAGCCCTGACTGGTTTGGCTCAGTGGATAGAGCATCAGCCTTCGGACTGAAGGGTCCCAGGTTTGATTCCGGTCAAGGGCATGTACCTTGGTTGTGGGCACATCCCCAGTATGGGGTGTGCAGGAGGCAGCTGATCGATGTTTCTCTCTCATCGATGTTTCTAACTCTCTATCCCTCTTCCTTCCTCTCTGTAAAAAATCAATAAAATATTTTTTTTTTAAAAAGGAAAAAGTAAACACAGTACTTATTAATCTCTCTTCCTTTCTAGGTTTCAAGATAATTAAGTTGATTTGGACTCTGACTTTACTTTTTAAGATTACATTTTAACTAAAACAGACAAAGCAAGAACTTTCCTTATCATTCAAACAGTTCCTTGAATTTTTCAGATAAGCCCCACCCTTGGCAGCACTAGCATCTCAAAGGTGTGAGCCAACACCTTGGTAGCTGCGATGGGAGAAAAATATTTCCTTGCCGTGTGTGTGTGTGTGTGTGTGTGTGTGTGTGTGTGTGTGTGAGAGAGAGAGAGAGAGAGAGAGAGAGAGAGAGAGAAAGAGAGAGAGAGAGAGAGACATTAAAACTGAGAAAACAGGAACAGTGCGTGGAATTCATAAAGCTCAAAGCCCAGAACCCCTTTGATCCCTAGAGCAGTGGAAAATCCATTTCACTTACACTGTTATACAGAAGTTAGAAGTGACAAAACATAGGGAACTTACTTCCTAGAAACATAGCAGGTACAGTCACAAGGGTAAAGGAAGTGGTGGTTTGAGGAGGCTGCTTACTCTTTTTTGCTGAAAACAAACAAACAAACAAACAAACACAACCAAAAACATTCTCTCCCCATCTTTTCCCAGGAGATTTAGTGCTTCTCTCTCTACTCCCCAATTCTATACCTTTGTCTGGTAAACTCAGGAGTCTTCATTTCCAAAATGGATGGCTTAATTCACAGAATTTATGGGTCATTTTAAAATGGTTGCTTTGTGATTATGGTCTAGGCCAAACCTTGACTTCATCGTCATAATGTGGGTAGATATGTTTTGCCTCTTGAAAAATTTTGATTTGTCTGTCAGCTGGAAATAAAAGTGTCAGTGGTTAATTGGCAAGAGATTAAATCCTTACTTATTAGTGGCTTTTTAAATTGACTGATTCATGCATTCAATAAATATTTATTGATTACCTACCATCATTGTCATATCTAACATGTTTGAAACCTGGAACAGAACATTTTTTAGTTCCTCTCCTCTATACAATTAATTTCTTACCTAATCATAGACAAACATGTAAATTGACTGTACCTCTGCTACGCCCACAGCCAATCAGGAGTGAGTATGCAAATTAACCCAACAAAGACAGCAGGTTAATTTGCATATGCAGGCGCGGAGTGGCCGGGCGGGGCAGGATGCCTGCTATAAGGGGGGTGGGTGAAGGAAGCTACAGGAGTGGTGCTGCGGTCGGGAGCTAGGACTTGGTGGCTCCCGGGTGGCCCGGGAGCGGGGACTTGCAGCTGGGAGCAAAGCCAGAGGAAGGAAGGCCTGTTCTTGCACGAATATCATGCAACGGGCCTCTAGTATTTTTAATAAGAATCATGAAATGAGATGAATAATAATAATGGCCGGCGGGGGGGGGGGGGAGGGTGAACATTTTGTTTTATTGGACCATTTTGTTTCATTTTAATCCAAACATGAAAATCTTTTATGTTGTATAAAGCTCTCTCCTTTCCATAAATAAACATACTTAAAAAGCAATATATATTCTTAATGGAAAATTTGAAAAACACATAATTAGAAAAAAGAGGAAAAACCTATGAAGAACTCTGGCACCCGGAAGACTAGTGGCCTTGGGAGTATCTGGAAAACACACCCTTGGCCGGGCAGTTTGACAATACATGTCAGAGACGTAAAAAGATACTCACCCTTTAACCCAACAATCTTTTTTAGAACTGTATTCCAAGAAAATAATTGGACATGTGCCCAGAGAGTTAAATACAAGGATGTTCCTGATTAGAACAAACTGGAAACAACCAAATTCATTTGCTAGGGTGGCCATAACAAAGCACCACAGACTGGGTGGCTTACACAACAGAAATTTATTTCTCACAATTCTGTAGTCTAGAAATCCAACATTAAAGCATCTGTAGGGTTGGTTTCTTCTGAGGCTGCTGTCCTTGGCTGTAGATGACCATCTTCTCCCTGTATTTTCATATAGTCTTCCCTCCGTGTATGTCTGCGTCCAAATGTCCTCTTCTCATAAGGACACTAGTCAGAGTGGATTAGGGTCCGCCCAAATGACCTAATTTTAACTTAATTATCTTTTTAACTCAAGCTCTAAATGCAGTCACACTCTGAGATCCAGGGGGTTAGGACTTCAACATATAAATTTTAGGGGACATGATTCAGCCCATAACAACCTCATCCAAGAATTTGGAATTAAATAAATTATGCTATATTCACACAGTGGTACATCCAATGCTTTCTCGTTCATGTACAAATTTCCACTATTGCTATTAAAATAGCCTAGAATCCTGGCTGGTGTGGCTCAGTTGGTTGAGCATTGTCCCATGCCTGTTTGAGTCCCAGTCAGGTTCGATACCCTGTTGGGGTGTATATGGAAGGCAACCAAGGCAACTGATGGATGATTCTCCCTCACATCGATGTTTCTCTCTCTCTTTCTCTTTCCTTCTCCCTTGCTCTCGAAAAAAATCAATAAAAACATATTTTTGAAAAATAGCCTTAGAAATATATATGTATGAGAGAATTTCATGATGTATGTTGAACAGGATACAAAATAATATGTGTAGCATGATTCTTGTTTTCTCTATGTGTGAAATACATGTAGAAATGCTCAGAAAAAATGGCTAGAAAAGTTGATGGCAGTTAGATTTTGGGTATGATATGGGTGATTTTCCTTGGTTTTCTTCCTATTTACATATTCATTTATTGCATAATTGTACATTTTTATTTTTTGCACAATAAGTTTGTGCAATATTTTAAAAGAACCCTCTGATGACACAAAACACCCCAAAAAAAGAAAGAAGAGAGGAAATCTACCCAATGCCTAAAGCATGTTTTAGGGAAGAGTTCTCTAGTTATATAGTTTTCCTGTAGCCATTTCTGCTTTCCTGCCGCTAAGGTGAGTTTCAGTGGGATGTGAAAGCTTACTCAATGTTCTGTCCTTTTGGTAATGGCCTGCTCATTTAATGTGCAATGAAGTGCGCCGTGTGCTTTTATTCTTTTTTTTTGAGGCTGTTTGGGGATGTTTTTGCTCAATCAGAAGACATTGCTAAAGCCAGTGGCTTTATGACTGAATGACTCATATTGGTTTAGGGCTTATGATCAAACAAGCTCTGAACTCTATTTTCAAATTTGTAGAGAGAAAAAATTTTAGTGGGGTGGGTTCCCAAAAACAGAGGAGGGTGAATATGTTTAGAGTCCTGATCTTCGTGGTTTCTAGCTTAGGAGGCAGAGGGTGCCTCTTTATGGCACCCTCTCATTCACGGGAGACTTGACTGTAAGGGTTTTTCATCTCAAGTCTGTTATTTCTTCAGAGGCTGCACTTACCACTCCAGTTATTTTCTTCTAGGCCTGCCCACCTTCCCCTTCCCCTCACTTCTGTAGCTTGGGTAATTTATGCACAAACTATGTACTGTTTGAATAAAAGGACAATCCCTAAGTTAAGACATAATAAAGTAATTTGAGGTTATCTGTGTACACTTTGTACAATATACCTACATGGCCATTAAAATTGCTGTGTGGTGAACTGAAAAGTAGCTACTCCCCTAGTAGTTACATGGAGTCATGATAGATTCGGTGTCACTCTCCCTGTAGAAGTAGGCAGTAGACAACAATAGCGGAACTTGTAAATTTAGCCTCATAATAGAGTGGGTACCTTGTATGAAGCACCTTGCTTACACTCTGACAAGTTTTGAGAACACCTCCAGAACGGAGGATCCTCTGCAGTCACATATTTCACATATTTTACAGGACACTTCCTGTCCTCAGTTTCTCAAATGAGATGCTTATACTGATTTGTCCACTTTCAGAGCAGGGTAATGGACACCCCTTCTAGATCCTTAGCATTTTGCTTTGATGCAGGATAAAATTTGAGTTAATGACTATTTATATCTATTATTTACAATATTCTCGGTGGACAGCTTTGATATGATAGTGTCTGACCTACTAGGCTTCTGGCCAGAACACATGAGTTAGGGATGCTGTTCAGCGGGTTCTTGCAGTGGCCAGTTAGCCCTTATTACTTGTAATACTTGGGAGCTGGTGGAGATGTAAGAAGGGAAAACTAACCAGGAAGTTGCCTCCCAAGGTGCCTCTGGCAAAACACTTCTTGTCTGATCTTTGGTCAGACCAGAGAGTACTCAGTTAAGAGACAGTCTGTGAATAGTGAGTCTTACAGGTCTTTCCTCCGGGCTGACAGCTAGCTTCTCAAGAGCAAGGGCCATATCTTCTTTGTCTTGAGAGTCCTAGGCAGGGGCACAAAATAAATATCTGTTTAATTGAATGTACAATCAGCCAACCTACTTGTGAACCACTGTCATTTTATATATTTTTTTCTGTTACTAATCTTGGATGTGATAAAAATCTATTAGTATAATTATTCTTGAATACTATTCTAATATTTGAGGTGAAAGAGACCTTAAAAATAACTTACAGTAGAATGCCTTCTTTTTGCAGATGGGAAACTGAGGCCCAGGGAGGTTAAATGACTTGTCAAGAGGTAGAAGCAGGGCCTCCTGGCTCCTAGTTTGCATCTAAACACCCCTAAGCCACTAAGAAGACTGCCTCTGCTTTAGGTTATACTGTTGTTGTTTTTCCTTTTTCTTTCTCTTTCTTTTCACATGTGCTTCCCCCCCCCCCCCCCCCCCCCCCAACACACACACACACTTGAACATGAGCTCAACATGCAAATCAGAGAACTTGGAAATTTTTAGCAACACCGTGTTGTGTTGTGGCCCAGCATGGTGGAGGTGGAACTTTATCTTTCTGGAAAGACATTGTATTTATTCATGTTCTCTTGGCTTTAGTTGAGTGTGGGAGTCTTGCCCAAGCGCAGGCATCTTTCCTGCTCAGTGAATGTCCCTCGCACTATAGCATGAGGAGACCCGGGCTCTCATCGTGGCTCTGTCACCACTCCTGTGGCCTTGGGAAAGTTAATTTTCCTCTCTGGGTCTCAGTTCCTCTTTATAAAACATGGAGCTTGGGTTCCATGAGCTCTAAAATCCTATGATTCTACATGTTTCAACTTCTGAACTATGAAGAACTATTTTTTTTTTTAAAGTAATAGCCACGCCTAAGCCCCATGGAATTTGCTCAGCCTTGTATTTTTGTGTGCGTTGACAGGCCTTCGGTGCGGTGTGTTTGGTGTAACTGGAACAATTTCATTTTCATTTCAGTTATTATCTTCCTTTGGTCATTCTACCAAAGAAGTAGTTGTCACAATGGTTAAAGGTGATCTATGACTCAGTGCCTTTGGGTCTCATTTCACGTGTTCCTTTGAAAACCTCTGGAGCTCCTCCTCTGGGTCTGTCCCTCACCTGGCATTAGATGGTATCCATGGACCCTGTCTTCTTTTGTTTCTTGCAGCACTGGGAGAGAGGGCGCCAGGTCTCTCGGGATGGAGGATCCAGGGAGGCGCCTGGAAGCGGGAACGAGTTCTCTAAGTAGGGAAGGAAAAGCTGCCAGGTTGCTAACTGTGCTGTAGTAGGTGAGGAGTTAGTTGCAACCGGACTCCTCTCTCCTCTGTTATCACAGCAAAGTCCTTTAGACATGTCATGGCAGCCTGTTCCTTGCCTCCTTCTGCCTGCATGCCTACACGCCCAGGAATGGAGAATCAAGAGATCAGCTTTCTGGCTGCTGTTAAAAGGATGCCCTAATTATCAGAGGCAAATGGCTTGCCTTATTCTGAAAATTACCTTGATGTGCAAAGCTGCAGAACGCACAGTCTTTTGTTACCTGCACTTAAAGGAACACAAGCCCCAGTGTCGCGTTACTTTGTTTGCCTCTAACAGACCTTTGTCTTTTGCATCCACTGTTTCACGCCATCAATCACTCAACAGCATTTATGAAGCACTTGCCTTCAGCAGGAAGGAAAGGTTGAAAAGGAAGGAAAACCATGAGGGAAGACAAGAATGCATAAAAACACTAAGTACCACACCAACCAGTATGAATCAGCATGATGCGGAGTGTTTCCAGACATGTTTAGGAGTGCATTGGCATGATCAAGCCTGGGTGGAGTTAATCAGAGATGCCTTTTTAGACGAATAATCCCTGTAAATGTAATTGAATAGATTACCCTAGTTACCTAGAGAACCAGGACCATTTTACAAAGGGTTTACATGATAGACTCACTGAATCATATTCCAGAGAACACAAGAGATGCAAACTAAGAAAACATATGGCAAGCTATGTGAAAAGGGCTTGAGAAGAGAAAGAACGAGGAAGCTAAACAAGGGGATCTGTAGAGACATATCTGGAGGCCAAGTTGAGAAATTTGGATCTGATAAAATTTGCTATAGGGAGCCCGCTGGAGGTTCTTGAGCTTGGAAATGACATATGAAATGGTCTGAGGGTGATTAATCTTCCTGCTGTATGTAAACTAATATGGAAAAGTTAGTGACAGGGCCCATCGAAAGCTGCAGCTGTGAAAATGAAGTGAAGATGAATTGCAGGGATGAGATGGAATCAGTTAGCAGGCCTTGGTCAAAGCTTGGACAGTAACAAGAGCCAACATTCACCGAGTGCCTTCCATGTGCCGGTCACAGAGCTGAGAGCTTGTCCCGTGAATTAATGAGTTTAAGCCTCAACAGAACTGTCTGAGGTGAAAGTAAATAACTTGCTCCAGATCGTGCAGCTATAAGTGCGGAACTGGAATTTGAACCCAGGTACTCTGGCTCCAAAGCCACTCTACTGCTATGCTAGACTGTGTCTCTGAAATAATAAAAATTAAAAAGAAGGGAAAAAATTGCTCTAGTGCAGTGGTTGGGAGTATGACCTCTAGATTCAGACTCCCTGCAATTTCATCCTGCCTGTGGCACTGACTCCTGGACGATCTACTTAAAATTCTATCCCTCCTTTTCTTTATCCATAAAAACGGGAATAATAGTACTCATGGATAGAGTTGTTGTAAAGTGTAAATCTGTTATAGTATGGCCCAGTGCCACACACATAGCGAGTGTTCAGTAAATGTTAACTGTCAATAAGATTGCCATTATCATCCTGTGTCTTACAATCTGCTAGAATAAGAACAAGGGGAAATTTAGTTTAAGGTTATTTACCACTAACAACTCCCTTGCTCTTGGGTTACAGAAGCTTTGTGGTTCAGTAGAATCACACGGGGGGAAGTTCCTCGGAGAAGAACTAACTGAAAGTGCCAGTCTGACAGAGGGCTGAAGAAAAATCATGCCCGAAGTGGAGGGAATGGAGGGAAGCTAAGACTTTGGTGAGTGTGGAGGGAGGAGTGGACTCTCTCTTTTATTAACATATATTGAGCATGAATTTAACTTCCCTTTTGGTTTCCTCTTTTTCATCCTTACTATTAACAGGCTATGCACATATTGAGAAGTAATTTATGCTGCAACTCTCTCTCAGAACTTCATATACTTAAAATGCAGTTAGGAGAGAAGATTTTAAAAAGGACATTGCTTTAAAAAATATTACAAAAGAATAAAATAATAGGCGATTGTCATCCTTCATAGGTCGAATTGCTAGTCCTCCGAAGTCCTTTGCTCCCCAGAGAGATCTCGAAGAAGAGGTCTTTGTGCTCCAATGTGTAATGAGTACTTAGGAGCCGAGTCAAACAAGGACTCTGGACACCAAGTCTAGGCAGGCCTATGCTTTCAACACATGGGAGAGACAAGCGGTTAAGTTTCCTCACCTGTTAGCTGCCTAGGTCACCTCACAGGGTATCGTGGCTCGGTTAATTCTCCCAGCTCACTGGAGACACATAGTTGGGGGACTAAACCACTTCCCATGGTGTGGGACAAGAAGTAGTAGTGTCTTGGTACTCTGCCCTTTGAATTCACTCTGCATTGTGGCATAGCTAAGTAATATTGAGAAAAGCTACCAGAAATCATTGGTAATGTAAGTGCTCTTAAAATCATTTATTCACAAATACAGGGGTGGGCAAAAGTAAGTTAATAATAATAATACAATAATAAATAATAACACAAGAAGAAACTGCGTACTCATACACAGTAAACCTACTTTTTTTTTTTTTTTTTAATTCTCATCCGAGAATATTTTTCCATTAATTTTTAGAAAAAGGGGAAGGGAAGGAGGGAGAAGAGAGAGAAAGACAGAAACATCGATGTGAGAGAGATATATCGATTATCAACTGGGGGCGGGGGACCAAACCTGCAACCCAGGTACGTGTCCGTGACCAGGAGTTGAACCTGAGAGCCTGAGGTCTGCAGGCCAACGCTCTAACCACTGAGCATGCCAGCTGTAAACCTACTTTTGACTACCTCTGTATTTATTGGTGGTGGTGAATATATGCATAGGACTGGTACGTGATACATAGTAGATGCACAAATTTTGTTGCCTATGAATCCAGTGCTTGGACTGTACATTTGCAAATATACAGAATTTAACTGCATTTCTTTAAGCAAAATTCAACTACATCTACAGGGTAAAAGAATAAGTAAGAAGGAATGATTAGGTACAATGTAAATTGGATGGTTTTTTTTCTCTTCTGTTTCCCTCTGTTGTGAAATCCAAGCTCCAATTCAGCAATGGTAAAGTGATTGCTATTCCATAGCAACAATTGGTGTCTGTGAGCGCACGCTGAGTGGTTGTTACAGAATTTGAAAGGGCAAGGCATATTTCATGTCCCAGTCCTTAACTCTCTCCACCAAGCTGTTACCATAGAGACAGAAAACTTAAAGACTTCCTTACAATCATTTTGGAAGGGAAATGTCTATTTCTGGATGAGACTTAGATTCCCTGGAGTAGAGTTTATAAAGAGTTTTCACTGTCTGCTATGTAGTGAGGAACCTAGGACAAAATATGGAGCAACCTATGGGGTAAGATGATCAGCAATTTTTTAAAAAAGGAAAAACTTACTTTGGTTAGCATGGAGTTAGTTCCTACAGGTCAGTTATAACCTGGATATAATTTAGGTACCCTAGAAATAATATCCTCATGTTTTG
This sequence comes from Eptesicus fuscus, assembly GCF_027574615.1. Lineage (NCBI taxonomy): Eukaryota > Metazoa > Chordata > Mammalia > Chiroptera > Vespertilionidae > Eptesicus > Eptesicus fuscus. The sequence goes on along the minus strand of NC_072483.1, from coordinate 83,902,026 downwards.
TGGACTGCCTCTCTCTGGAGTGTGGTTAAATAGTTTCTGGCCCTAATTATTCTCATAACCTACAGAGCAATCACCACCCTGAAATAAATCTCCCACAAACCGTTGTCATAAACTCAAATATCAGTTACCAAAGATCATCTGGTTAAGCAACTGTTTTTAGCTGCTACTTCCTTAGATCCTTATGATAAATAAGACCAAGCGCCTCGTTATAGATTTCAGTTTTTGCCTCTATTGCAATACCAATCAAATGGCTTTAGGGGGGATCTAATTTTGTTTTCTAGAAAGATGGGAAATTTTCAAATAGGCTTATGTTGACACTAATTCTGAAGGTAAGTAGGATCATGGAAAAGAAGAATTCATTTCAATCTATTTTACTTCTTGAAACATTACGGAACGTGCTTTATTAAGTTTTGCTGACATTTACAGCTTATAAAATTTGTTTGCTTGTTTTTTTTAAACCACATTAAATTTTTTCTTTGCGTGCTTTCCAAATTGCATTGGTATCTATCAAATTTTAAAATGCATACCCTTGGATTCTACAATTTTACTTCAAGGAATTTCTTCCAGACAAAAATATTCCCATGAAATGAAAGTCTGTTATGAATTTGAAGCTATAATTCCTGCACTTGGCTCCAAAAATACCAGATAAGAGATTGGTGGGTTCTCTTCTGGAAAAATTTAACATCACAAGAGAAATGACATTTGGGCACCCTATAATGAAGCAGGTGGATTCCTGCTTGATCACCCCAAAGTAAAGCCCACCAAGGGATAAGCCCCATTTGAGTACACAGAGTTAACAATTAGCTATTATGTGAAAGTCATTTGACATTTGACTAATGTCTCCATCATGAAAGGCAGACACCAAAACAAAAGAATTTTGGGAAAACAGAGACAATACAAGAAGACAAATAAATTATATCCATGAAACAATGGAATGATATAATAATGAAAGAATAAAGGGAGCTGTTGGAAATGAAAAATACAATTGTTGAAATAAGAAACTCATAGAGGGGTAGGAAGGTGAAGACAAAGAAATTCCCCAGGAGATACATGGAAGAGATGACATAGAAATGGGAAATAGAAGAAAAAGTTAGAGGGCTAGTTCAGGAAGCTCAATATTTCTTGGAAAATGGAGAGAGAAAGAAAGAGAGAGAGAGAGAGAGAGAGAGGACTATCTGTATCATTCAGAATCCCTAAAGCAAATAATTCACCCTGCATGGTTCAGATAAAGAGATTTTACAAAGTGACTCTTACAGAAATGTGAGCAGGAAGGATTACAGGAACACATAAGGGTGGTATAGTGTCCAGAGAGCAACAGTGAGAAGCTATTCCACTCCCAGGGCTGAAGGGGCAAGGTTGGGAGAGGTTGTGTAAATACAGCCCAGTGAGAACTGGAGTCCAGGAGAAAGGGCCTCCCAGTGGGAGATAAAGCTACTGCCTGAGAGATACTGCAGGAGATACAGCTCTGCCTCAGGAAAGAGACTCTGACTTCTCTCTCTTCCTGCATTTTGATCTCACATTGGCCAAACCTAACCAGAAACCAGCTGATATATATATAATTCCAAAGACATCATTCAGGAAGGGAAGGGCTAGTATGTGAAGGGAAATAAAATTATTGAAGAATAATACAGTAACATTTTCCCATCTGAAGAACAGCTGATGTCCATCCTAGGATATTTAATAAACCCCCAGCATAGTGAGTTTTCAGAACATCATTAACACAGAGAAGATTCTAAAGAAAAAACAGATCATACATAAAGGATGAGAAATCACAATGGCATTGGGTTGCTCAACAGCAACAATGAATGCTATGTGACAGTGGAATAATAATGTCTTCAACTGCCTAAGGAGACATTCTTTCTAAGCCATCTAAGGATGAGATAAAGACATTGGCAAACTTGCAATATCTTAAAAAATTTTACCTTCTGTACACCCTTAGGAAGCTATTACCAAAAAAAAAAAAAGGCAAAAACAGGAAATAAACAAAAACAGAAGACCTTGGGTAGAGGGGACATAATGTACACACACCCAAAAAGTGAAGGGAAATTCCAGGTTGGCAGCTACACAGAAGTCCTGGAACATCTAGTTTAAACAGAACGGAAGAAAGGAAGGCTCCATTAATATTTATTTATTTATTTTAAGGAAAAAACAAACCACTAATCATTTTCAGAGAGACTTAACAATCCTTTGGAGGATTTGGGAGGGGCGATGAAAAATCAGCCTTCTAAAGCTGTATGGTTTCTTATTCTGTGCACACATTAATGTTGCTTTTATGCAACATTAAATTTTAAATACTCTCAAAAGAATGCAAAATGTAAATGCAAAGGTATCATTAGACTATTGTATGTTATATTGAAAAGATGAAAATAACCTAAATGTCCATCAATAGGAGATTGGTTAAATTATGGTACAGTCATGTACTGCATGGCAACGTTTCAGTCCACAATGGAAGCTGAAAAACAATGGGAGCTGAAAAATTCCTATTGCCTAGTGCCGTGGTCAGCAAATTGCGGCTCGCGAGCCACATGCGGCTCTTTGGCCCCTTGAGTGTGGCTCTTCCACAAAATACCACGGCCTGGGCGAGTCTATTTTGAAGAAGTGGCGTTAGAAGAAGTTTAAGTTTAAAAAATTTGGCTCTCAAAAGAAATTTCAATCGTTGTACTGTTGATATTTGGCTCTGTTGACTCATGAGTTTGCCGACCACTGGCCTCGTGGCATCATAGCCATTGCAAGGTCATAGAGCCAAGGATTACTCTCGTGTTTGTGGTAATGCTGGTCTAAACAAACCTGTGCTGCCCGTCCTGTAAAAGTATAGGCATACCCCATTTTATTGCAATATTTGCTTTATTGTGGTGGTTTGGAACTGAACCCACAATATCTCAGAGTTATGCCTTTATAGCACATACAATGTATTATTGATTAATGATAATAAATGGGGACTGGTTTTTGTATTTATTATACTACACTTTTTAACTTTATTTTTTGACATATTGTTATTGATTTCAGGGAAGAAGGGAGAGGGAGAGAGAGAGGTAGAAACATCAATGATGAGAGAGAATCATTGATTGGCTGCCTCCTGCATGCTTCCTACTGGGGAATCAACCCAGCAACCCAGGCATGTGCCCTTGACCGGAATCTAACCTAGGACCTTTCAGTCCGCAGGCCAACGCTCTATCCACTGAGCCAAACCAGCAGGGCATTATCTTTACTTTTGAATGTACTGTTTCTACCTATAAAAAAAAAAAGTGTTTGCTGTAAAACAGTCCCATATTACACCGGCAGCAGCTTTGTGCATTTCATGTTTATGTGTTTCTTGATTGCATCACTTTCTTTTGTGCTTGATTTAATCTTGTGTTGTTTTGTGCAGTAACACGCTGTACAGGTTTGTAGCCTAGGAGCAATAGGCTATCCCATGTAGCCCAGGTGTGTACTGGGCTATACCATCTAGGTTTGTGTAAATGCACTCTGCAATGTTTGCACAACGATGAAATGGCCAACGGGTGCATTTTTCAGAACATCTCTCTATCGTTAAGCAGCGCTTGACTCTACTGCCAAATGATAGAATACTATATATTCTTTAAAAGGAATATATATTCTTGACAGCATGTATGTGCTGAGCACAATTAAATATACAGTAAGTTCAAGTTAATCTGCTTGATGTATAGTCTTATGTGCAATCTATACTAATAAAAGGGTAATATGCTAATTAGACCGGGAGACCTTCCAGGAGACCTTCCAGACAAAGCCATGGTGGCGGGGCTGAGGCAGAGGCGGTATCTTGATACATACTGAGTTAAAGATGACCTATCTTGATACATACTGAGTATCAAGAGTATCTTGATACATACTGAGTTAAAGATGACCTAGATATCTATTTAAAGGAAAAAGATGGGTTTTAAAACTTGTATGTGATCCTGTTTTTTAAAGTAAAAATTCTCATGAATGTATGTTGCTTTATACATAGAAAAATGAAAGGTTGGGGAAATGTGGATTTATTTTCTATGTAAATTTTTTTCTATTGAATTGTTTATAATGAGAATGGAATTTGTGTACTCGGAAAAAATCAACACATGAAATTTTAATAAGATTACTTTGGGGCTTAGAAATCAATTTTCTATACTTTCAGTTAACAATATTCATTCATCAAACTATTGTGTTTGGTATTGGAGAGGCAGAGGTGAATAAAATATATTTCCTGCCTTCAATTCTATCATAGTCTAGTGGAATGGTTTTTAAACTGCCCTGTGTTTTAGGGGTGGAATAAATAATTTAAATTTCATTTTCAAATATATTTTAAATATTGAAACACCTGTAATAAAAACAATTAATTTAATATAATAAATTTTAACACTTTGGGACCACCACTAGTTGATGTCCACCATCAGGTAAACTATTTTTTTGTGTAGCTATTAGTGTTAATTTTTTCCTGTAATCGTTGAGCATATGTTTAAATTTATTGTAAACATGTCATTACTTAGAAAGGTTGTAGCTTTACATTGGTCTTTTAAAAAACCAGCCTGCATATTTCTGCTTACAGAAAAATCTACAGGTGACTATGCAACCACAGCATGTACATGCTGAGCACAATTTAATATACAGCAAAGTTCAAGTTCATCTGCTTGATGTATAGTCTTATGTGTAATCTATACTAATAAAAGGGTAATATGCTAATTAGACCGGGAGACCTTCCGGACGTCCTTCTGGACAAAGCCATCATGGTGGGGCTGAGGCAGAGGCAGTTAGGGGCGATCAGGCCAGGAGGGGAGGGCAATTGGGGGTGATAAGGCCAGTGGGGGGGTGCTAGTTGGGGGCAAGCAGGCTGGCTGGAGGGCAGTTGGGGGCGATCAGGCTGGCAAGGGGGTGCAGTTGGGGGCAAGAAGGCTGGTGGAGGGGGGGCGCAGTTGGGGGTGAGCAGGCTGGCAGACAGAGTGGTTAGGGGTGATCAGACAGGCAGGCAGGTGAGCGATTAGGAGCCAGTGGTCCCAGATTGCAAGTGGGATGTCTGACTGCTGGTTTAGGCCGGATCCCACAGGCAGTCAGACATCCCCTGAGGGGTCCCAGATTGGAGAGGGTGCAGGCCAGGCTGAGGGACACCCCCCACCCCCGCACGAATTTCATACACAGGGCCACTAGTAACAAATAAATGTATATAGCATGTCAGGTTGGTTAGATAGGATTTTTCAGATTCTTAAATTTAGAGTTTTGTAAGTTCTTGGTGTTTTTCTGGCTTTTATAATAAGGCATGGGTGCAGTTGTTGCCTATTTTTGGTGAACCAATTTTTTAAAATACATTTTTTTTAATTGATTTCAGAGAGGGAGAGGGAAAGAGAGATAGAAACATCAATAATGAGAGAGAATCATTGATTGGCTGTCTCCTGCATGTCCCCTATTAGGGACCAAGCATACAACCCGGGCATATGCCCTTGACTGGAATCGAATCCGGGACCCTTCAGTCCGCAGGCTGACGCTTTATCCACTGAGCCAAACCGGCTAGGGCAATGTGAACCAATTTTTAAAACATTTTATTATAGACACTTTGGAACAGACAAAAAGTAAATACTAGAATAATGAACAACTCTGTACTTAACACCCAACTTCAACAATTATCAGTATTTTGTGTCATCCAAACCTCCATGTTTCCCACTTTATTATTTATTTCTGACAGACATTTTCCGTTATTCCTGTTTCACCTTTTTGAATCTGCCTAGTTGAAGATCAATTAAAAGAACACTGCTACCATTTGCAATTACGTATTTTTGTGAACAAGGACTTTCTCAATATTATTTAACCTAAACAAAATACAGAAATATTTTGAATACTGATGCTTATATAAGACTGTGGTGATCATTTGTAAATCCCAATGTCAAACTTAATGTTCACTAAAATAAACTGGTTTTCTGAGATTAAGTTTTTACGTTAAACTTTTTCCTGAAACTAATCTGTGAAAAAAACATTAAAGAAAGCTAATATGTGAACATGCATTGAAAACCTCAAAAATAGTAAAAAGAGTATACATAATAAAAGAACATCTTTCTCTCCCTGCCCCTTCCAGTTCCTCTTTTCAGAGGCCAGTTTCTTGAGAGAATTTCCAGAAATACCCTATGCATGCACATACAAGCATGCATATAACTGTCATCCTTAAAGAGACGAGCAAAGCACTGCTCTGTGCCATGCCTTCGTTCGTTTGCATACACTTAACACAGGGAGATTTTCTGAAAGGATACAAAACTGCGGGCATAATGGGAAGCGTATCCTGACAGCACCGCTTCAGTGAACAAAGGGAGAAGGGAGCCAATACCTTGCTTTGGCAACTGGAAAAGGCCATATGATATTTGACCTGAATTCGGATGGAAAAGTTTGCATGGCAGAATAGCAGAAGATTGCTTTTAAGTTGTAATACCAATTCCAAACCTATGTTTTTAGGTGTTTTGGTTTTTTCTTCTCTCTTCACAGCTTATGTTAATTGGTAGGTACAAAAATCTCTCCAGCAGCTGCTGGTCTGTTGAAAGTCATTCCTCCTCTGGTGAAGGAATGCTGGAATAGAAGTCAAAAGACCTAGCTGTAGTTTTAGGCAAGCCATGGAACCGCTTTAGTTTTCTCCTTTGTGTAACGGAATACCACGCACTTGCTTTTCTCACCTGGCTTTGGAGACTGCTGAACTCGAGAGCGTACCATCCTGTGGCGTCTGAGAGGCATGGGATTGAAATCACCAGGTATTCCATTCACAGGAAATTACTGAGTACCTACCGAGTGCCAGACCCTGTCCTAGGCATGAGGACACAAGGGAGAACAAGACAGACAGACAGGAGCTTAAATTATAATGTTTTTGAGCGCTTAGTGTGTCCCTGGCACTGTGCTAAGACCGAGAAGTAGCACTAAGTCCTTCGGCGATCTCATTTGCTCACACAGCCACACGTAACATCTATCTGCCCAAAACTCCCAAATCTATACCTCCCAGACTGACCGCTCAGAACTTGTCTTATACCTGCAGCTGCCTTTTCGGTGACTCCTTTTAAATAATTCATAATAGACTCAAACATTATACATTCAAACCTAGACTGATTTTGATCCAAAAACTGTCCCTCCCTCCTCTCTTTCCATCTCGGTAAACAGGCCACCACCCAACAAGGCGTTCAAGCCAGAGACCTGGGGGCTTGCCTGACAGCTCCTCTCCCGCTCCCCATCACCTGCAAGACAGACCAGTTCTACCTAGAAGGTAGATTTTTAATCCATCCACCGTTTCCTTTCTGCAACCCCCCTTGCTCAAACTTCTTTGCAATAGGCACCACATTATTTGCCTTGCTGCTTCTGGCTCCCCTATAAGCCGTTCTCTGCACAGTGGCCAGAGTGGATTCCCAGTGTGGAAGCAACATCCAACAGTAGTGATCACAAACACAAGCAAAACAAACTTAAAAACCAGAAAATGTAAGTATTCTTTCATCCCTACACCTTTCTGCTCCTGGGTTCTGGAGTAGAGATGCAGAAATGGTGAGGTCAGAAAGGATAGAGCAAGAATGGACTTTTGAAGCTGAGAGAATGAGGCCAAAGAAAGAAGATCCAGGTCCAGGTCTGGCCTAGTTTTGGGGGGTAGGGGGTAATATTTAGAGAGAGGAGAGATTGGAGACGGTTGCTGTGCTGAGTCGAACTTAGATAGATGGATCAAGATTTTTAAAATCATGTTTACTGAGACTCATGCCCAGACATTTCCCTTTTGTACTTTGCATAGACTTCAGTAAATACTGGATTGCTTTTCATTTTTAGTTTTGTTATCTGTTGTTTCTTTTGAATGAGATGCTATGCTGATACAGGCAATGAGTGAACTCAGCTTTATTCAAGATACACCATTGCATTTAGATAAATAAATAAGATCCGAATCCCTTACCAGGGCCTGAAAGTCTCTATATCATCTGGCCTCCTCAGTCTTATCTCTGAACTACGCTCCCCTTTGCTGACACTGGTCTTACTTGGGTTCCTTAAACACACAGAGTTCTTTCCTTTCTCAGTCTCTATACAACTATTCCCTGTTTGGAATGCTCTTCCCATGGATAGCACATTCTTATATTTCAGGTCTCATCTTAAATGTCACCTTTTCAGAAAGTCCTTTCCACCTAGCTTCGCTAAATCTCCATTGTTCTCCTTCATGGCACTCTCTGGCTTCCGTTACAGGACTTTGCAATTGGTAATTTACTCACGTGTGTGGTAATGTGTGTGTGTGTGTGTGTGTGTGTGCACCCATGCCTGTTTTGTTCCGTGTTTCCAACAGATGTATGTTCAAGAGGACAAGGAGCTTGTGGGCTGTGCACTGCTGTAGAGCCAATGTCTCTCAGTGCTCTGCACATAGAAGGCAGGCAAGAGCTTAACATTAAGAAGAGAATATGTAATTGTGTGATAATAACGACAACAGGGAAGCATGGTGTTATTGTAAATGTGAGGAAGCTCGTTTAAGTGGCCTCCCTGATCTAAAAGCTGGTCCAGTGTTGGCCCAGGGACAAAGGGGGCTGAGATGGTTAACACCTGCTGCAGCTGACACGCTCTCATTGAGGTAAGTCCAAAACGGGTGGAGTGGGGTAAGCTGTCAAGATGAAAAAGAGCGTTTTCTGGAGTTATGGAGTTTTCCGTTTCCATAGGAAACATGACCAGAAGCAAAAGGTGAACCATGATTGAGCCAAGGACATGGTAACTCTGTGATCTAACAAACTGTGCTGCAATGAGTACTTAGCTCAGAAAAGCTAAGTCTCTTGCTTTCAACAAATAGGTCTCCAGTTTGGTAACATCAAAAGTGATTGATCAGGCATGGGGGGCAGGGGCGGGGTAGAAGTGTCAATGGAGGAAAAAAGGGGCCATATGTAATACTTTTAAAATACATATATATTTATTGATTTCATATAGGAAGGGAGAGATGAGAATCATTGATTGGCTTCCTCCTGCACGCCCCACACTGGGGATCAAGCCCACAACCTGGGCATGTGCCCTGATGGGTAAAGTGACCTCCTGGTTCATAGGGCAACACTCAACCACGGAGCCATGCCAGCAGGCTGTAATACTTCCAACAATAAAGGTTTAATTTAAACAAGTGATTGATCAGGAAGCCTAAGACACTAGGGCTGCTGAACTCTTGCAGTTTAATTCAGTAAACATATAGAGCTCCCACTTTGTGCAGGACAAAGATACAGCTTCCATGAAATCCTTATTTAAAGGCTTATCTTCTCTCCTGTTTTAAGACTAGCCTTATCTCTCTGCATGGATCTTGCTGGCAGGTTCCTGTATGTCCTGTCTAGTGAGAAGCTATTTTTGTTTTCACTCCAGATTGTGGGAATGGGTAGAGATGTTAGATCTATCCAGCCAACAAGGTATTTTCTGGGACTTGGGGCCTCTCTGTCGTGGGAGAGAGAGAAGGAATAGGCAAAAAGGAGAGATGTGGACCTCTGAATCACACGGAGACTCTGGAACTGCTGAGTACCTTGTACACACCACATTCTCGTTTTCCCCTCGGTTAATAAGCACAACCGTCGGATGAAAGAGAAGCACAACCGTCGGATGAAAGAGAAGGCATTGTTTAGCTGCATTTTACAGCTAAGGGAACTGGCTGGGGACCTGTGAAAGGTCAGAGTAGGTGGTGGATCTGGGACCTGACTCTCCTCTCTAGGTCCTCAAAGGTTTTCCTCGGCAATGCCCAGGGACCCCGTAGAATTTCGGGTCCAGAGCAAATCATACCGCATCTTCCACTCCCACATTTTTACAAGATGAAATCTGTCTAGAATGTACATTTAATCAAGTAGTAAAGGGAAAAGAGGCCATGGCCAAGCAATTTATAGCCCGAGAGGTGAGTATGTGCGGTAAGATTCCACCACTTATTTATTTTTTATTTTTTTTGGTCTTCATGAGGAGCCCCTAAGGTTACATGAGAACTAACGTTGCTGCCTGTCTTCCCGAGTTCCTGCCATCACACAGAGACCTGTTTCCTGCACTAGATAACGACGTGAACGAGTCTAGTTCTGTCTCAAATAATGGTTGTGAAGATCAAACAAGGCCCCTGGTAAACGAAGGCCCTCCACAAACTTGTGGGGTAGCAGGCATCTTCCCAAGGAACCAGGGGCCTGGGAAGCAGCTGATGGGAATAAGTCCTTGATGGCTCGAGATACAGGGGGGTGGTAACAGCCTCCGATAACTGGACTTCGTGGGGACATATGTAATACTTTTAAAATACATATATTTTTATTGATTTCATATAGGAAGGGAGAGATAGAAGTGCCCTCTAACAAGCAAGTCCAATCTCCCGGAGACGGGGCTCTTTGTAAAGCGGAATGAAAAAGGACACGAGGTGGTAAAATGCCATTCAGATGAACTAAATTTCTTCTCCTGTGAGCCCTGCCCAAACGTTGATGGAATTAGGACAGAACAGAAAAAAATCAAGAAAAAAAGGCCACGGACACGGCCTCGGTCCGGGCCCACGGAGGGGAAAGGAAACGAGTGACGAAAGGCTGGAGACATCCCTGGGGCCGGCTCTGCCGCGGGACCTTCTCGTGGGCATCCTCCCAGCCGGAGCGCCAGGGCTGCCCTCCGTGGACGGCAGGCGCGCGTGGCCAGGCGCGCGCACGCGCACTCACGTGTACACACACCGGCGCGCGCGCACACGCTACACACACACACACACACACACGGCCTCCTCCCCGCTCCCCTCACCCTACCCGCCCCCCCCACCCCCACGGGGGCGGGCTGCTCTCGTTAAAGAGCGGACGGTCTCCGCGCAAACCCAGGCTCTGTTAGGCCCCGGGGGCCAGGGCCCGAGCTGCCGGCAGCCAATGGGCGCGGCGGAGCGGCTCGAGCGCGGCTGACGCTGCACCAATGGGCGTGCGCGGGGGGCGGGGGCAGCGGCGGAGACACTATTGTTGATGAGGAGAAGCGGCGGCGGCGGCTGCACCACCTCCTCGCTGCCGGCCGCGGCCCGGGCGCCCCCCGCACCCCGGATTCCGGCCTCGTCACCCCGTCGCGGGGCCTTCTCTTCGGCCTCGAGAACCTTTCCCCTTCATCCCAACCACCACCCCCGCCCCCCGCCTCGCCCAGTCACCGGGGAGCGTGGACCCATGTCCCAGCGGATGAGGCGCAATGGGTCCCCCACGCCGGCCGGCTCCCTCGGGGGCGGTGCGGTCGCCACGGCCGGGGGAGCCGGGAGCCGCCTGCAGCCCATGAGGGCGACGGTTCCGTTCCAGCTGAAGCAGCAGCAGCAGCAACATGGCAGCCCCACGCGGAGCAGCGGCGGCGGCGGCGGCGGCGGCGGCGGCAACAACAACGGTGGCTGCTGTGGTGGCGCCTCAGGCCCCTCGGGCGGCGGGGGCCTGCGCACGGCCTCGCGCAGCACCAGCCCCACTCGCGGCGGCGGGAGTGCGGCCGCGCGCACCAGCCCCACCGTGGCCACGCAGACCGGCGCGTCGGCCACCTCCACGCGAGGCACCAGCCCCACGCGCGGCGCCGCGCCCGGAGCCCGCGGGAGCCCCCCACGGCCGCAGCCCCCGCCGCCGCTGCTGGGCACCGTCTCGTCGCCGTGCTCGTCGCCCACCCACCTGTGGACTGGCGAGGTGAGCGCGGCCCCACCCCCGGCCCGCGTCCGCCACCGGAGGCGGTCCCCGGAGCAGAGCCGCTGCTCCCCGGAGAGGCGGAGCCCCAGCGCCCCCGTTTGCAAAGCTGGTACGTGCTGGGGGGCCGGGCGGCGCGGGGAAGGGGCCGGGGCGCGCGTCGCTACCGCGCGGGGACTGCGGCGCTGCGGCGGGGCCCGGGCGGCCGGGGGCGGGGCCCGAGTGGGGCGGACCCGCCTGCCCCGCGGGGGGTCCCCCCTCCCCATCCCGTGGCCCTTCCTCCCCCCCGCAGGTCCCCGCCCGCCTCATTCATCCCTCACCTCAGCCAGTCCACGCTTGTCCCCGACCGCGGAGGGGCCGCCGCTAACCTTGTGCGGGTTCTGATTTGTGTGGATCCGTGGTCGGCAAACTGCGGCTCTTTGGCCCCTGGAGTGTGGCTCTTCCACAAAATACCACGGCCTGGGCGAGTCTATGTTGAAGAAGTGGCGTCAGAAGAAGTTTACAGTTTAAAAAGTGTGGCTCTCCAAAGAAATTTCGATCGTTGTCCTGTTGATACTTGGCTCTGTGGACGAACGAGTTTGCCGACCACGGGTGTGGATGCTAAACCTGGGGTTCTGGCCGCCCGCTGGTTCCTGCTGTCCTGCTCACCCCCCTCTGGTGGCGAGGCTGGGAGTGGGTTGCCACTTTGTGTTAGGGCCGTGGTTCCCGTGAATGCAGCCCACTGCTGCCAAGCATTTCTCTCACCAAAGGGCCCCAGGTTTGCGGGACTGAAGACGTCAGCACAGCAGAGTCGGGTCCCTGCAGAGTCGCGAGGCTGGGAGAGAAGGAAAGGCAGAAGATTCCTTGGGAAGGTTTATGGGCTTTGTCTGAGGGTCTGCCTGTATTTCTGACATACCGACTGATTTTGTGTGTAGGATGTAAAACCATTCATTTGTTTTTTTGTAAAAAAGGAAATCCAGGGTTTTTCTATTATTTTAGGGACCTAAAAATTGTTGTTTTTCTCTATACCTGAGAAAGGTCCCTGGAAAGGTCCTGAACGGAGTAGTTGGATTCTAGTAGAGCCATTCATAAAGAGGAACTCCGTAGAGAAATTCAGATTGGGGAAATAGAGGCAACATTTATTATCGGATTGCCTTCCTGTTAGAATCTAGTGAAGAAAGATACGGGTGGTTTTTAGCTTGTGTGTTAATACGGTCAACATACACCGTTGTCTTCCCTTTTTCTGGGGAATTTCTGTTAAAATTTCTCAGGCAGAATGGCTGGGAATTTCAGGAAACTGTACAGTACTTCCTAACCAAATAAAGCAGATGAAGTGATTTCAAAGGTTCATTCAAAATGCAGGGAGTAGGGTGAATCTTTCCTATTTATTTTATCAGATTTTATTTTATCAGATTTTTTGGAGAGAATTGCCCTGAAAAATGATCAATAGTGTTTTCTAATTAGAGCCAGAGTACTGATTTAAGTATTTTGAAAATGCAAAGTGCTTTTTAAAAACTGATTGTTAAAAGTACTAGAACATCCTCTTCTTCAAATAATAGCTACCACTTTATTGAGCTTCTGCCATAATGGTGGGTGATTTACCTACAAGTTCTCATTTTAATTTTCACGGTAGGTTTTAGAGAGCTTAAGTAACAAGGATTAGAGTTGATATTTAAACTCTGCTGCGTGATACTTCAAAACTATCTTTTACCTTATATCAAGGAGATAACTCTATGATGTGTAAGATAGAACCTGGGAAATACATTGCACACCAAGGTTGCATGTGCTTAGTTTTTGAAGTAACTCTTTGAGGTATCTGGTGAACATAATTGCTCCCGTTTACTTTCAGACCTCTGGAGCTGGCATAGTGTGTGGCAGGTAGAAGGGAAGGAGAGCTGCTGACGTGGGCAGTAGAGATGGAGGTAGGAGGTGGTGACTGCATTCTGATAATAGACTCTGGCTACCCTCCTAACTGTTTGACCCTTGAAGCAGAGCAGCAGTCTAGGGAGAGGGTAAAATTAGGTATTGGCAATGTGTGGAGAAAGGTGCTCTTTTCTTCTGATCTCTAGAACAGAGTTGTTGGATTTCCAGGGATCCCAGGCTCCTGAGGTGCCCATTCTTCCCATGGCTCCCTTCCCTCAGATCTGTTATTCCATAGAGTATTCATGCTGTTAAATTAACCCTCTCATTACCCACCCTCCAAAAAAACCCCCCAAAAGTAAAAAACTTTTTCCTCTAATGCAGCACTCTCAACTGAAAAGGGATACCATCTGTTACTAAGTTATACTGAAGTGGATGTCTGATAGCTTCCTTTCCAGGATTGTGTTCTTGTTTCACTCTAGTGAACTTCCATGCAGAGCAGAACAAACAATTTTCAGATTTCAAGTCTTCGTAGCACAAACTAGACCATTTGCATTTTGCTTTTTTTCTCAGACTAAAACTATAAAGCGAGAAAAGGAAAAAGAGTATGTATGTATGTATATATGTATTTATTTATTTACTAGAGGCCCTGTGCACGACATTCGTGCACTAGGGGAAGGGGGTTCCCTCAGCCTGGCCTGCACCCTCTCACAGTCCAGGACCCCTTAGGGGATGTCTGCCTGCCGGCTTAGGCCTACTCCCTCAGGGCAGGTGGACATCCCCCGGGGTCCTTGGTGCTGCTGTGGAGGCAGGAGAGGCTCCCACCACCACCACTGTACTTGCCAGCTGTGAGTCCGGCTTCTGGCTGAGCAGTGCTCCCCCGTGGGAGTGCACTGACCACCAGGGGGCAGCTCCTGTGTTGAGCATTTGCATACTGGTGGTCAGTGCATGTCATAGCAACCGTTCGTTCTGCTGTTTGGTCGATTTGCATATTAGCCTTTTATTATATAGGATTTTTATTGATTTCAGGAAGGGAGAGGGAGAGATAGAACATCAATGATGAGAGAGGCCCTAGCTGGTTTGTCTCTGTAGATAGAGCGCCGGCCTGCAGATTGAAGGTCCCAGGTTCGATGCCAGTCAAGGGCACATGCCTGGGTCAAGGGTACATGCCTGGGTTATGGGCTCGATCCCCAGTAGGGGGTGTGCAGGAGGCAGCTGATTAATGATTCTCATCATTGATGTTTCTATCTCTCTCTCCCCTCTCCCTTCCTATCTGAAATCAATAAAAATATATTTTAAAAAATAATGAGAGATAATCACTGATTGGCTGCCTCCTGCATGACCCGTACTGGGGATCGAGCCTGCAACCCAGGGCATGTGCCCGTGACTGGAATCAAACCTGGGACTCTCAGTCTGAAGGCCAATGCTCTATCCACTGAGCCAAACCGGGTAGGGTTATTTTACTTATTGATTGACTTTAGAGAGAGGAAGGGAGACAGAGAGAGAGAGAGAAACATTTCTTTGTTATTCCACTTATTTATGCATTTGTTGATTGTTTCATGTATGTGCCCTGACTTGAGATCGGACCCCCAACCTTAGCTTTTTGGGATGATGCTCTGATCTCTGAGCTAAAAAGCCAGGGCCTAAGGAAGAGTCTTTTAGATTAGAGGTCAGTTTACAGCCTCAGTGAAATTTAGAAATCTTTACTGGTAGAGGGGAAGTGTCCACCTTACATAGTTTTGTAAACCTCATCTGACTCAAATTCCAGGGTCCATGTAGATCAGGCTACCACTTTCTGGGTGTCTCTGAG
This sequence comes from Eptesicus fuscus, assembly GCF_027574615.1. Lineage (NCBI taxonomy): Eukaryota > Metazoa > Chordata > Mammalia > Chiroptera > Vespertilionidae > Eptesicus > Eptesicus fuscus. Next base: position 83,886,804 of record NC_072483.1, on the reverse strand, counting down.
ATGAACTGGATGCCATAACCTTTAATAGGGATCCAGGATCTAAAAGTCTGAGTTGAAGATCTCAGGATCCTTAGAGGGTTGTTCCTATTCTGCTGGATTCCTGCACAGTTGCCTTATTCCTCCAGGTGTAGAGCTACTCATTGGCTCTTTGAGAACTCCCGTTTTCTTGACTACTATTTGGCAGTGATTTTCAACCAGTGTGCCTCAAGAATTTTTACAACATGCAATACCTGACTAGTCAGGGGCCCTTAGATTGTGAAATAAAAAAATGACAATAGCCAACACAACAATAGCCATCTGGTGTAAATGAATCAAAATTATACCTATTTTTTTGTCAGATCAGCATAAAATATATTATTTTAATAATTAGTTTATGTGCCATGAGATGAAAAGGGTTGAAAATCGCTGCAATAAGGTAATCCAAGCACCCATCTCTGACAGATAATTTTTTTCAATTACATCCCATATTTTTCTGTATTTGTTTCAGATGTACAGCAAAGTGGTTTGAAAATCATGTACCACTGCTTCAAGTTACCCACCTGGCCCCATACAGTTATTGATATTACTGACTATATTCCCTATGCTGTAATCTACATCTCTGTGACTGTACTGTAACAATTTCTGCTTTTTCACCTAGCTCTCCAACCCCTCTTCCCTCTGATAACTGTCATTCTGTTCTCTGCATCTATGAATCTGTTTCTATTTTGTTTTTTTTATTTTGTTCATTAGATTTCACATAAGTGAAATCATATGGTATTTCTCTTTCTCTTTCTGAGTTATTTCACTTAGCATAGTACTCTTAGGTCCATCCATGCTGTCACAAAAGGTAAGATTTCATTCTTTTTTTAAGGCCGGTTGGTATTCCATTGTGTAAATGTACCACAGCCGTTTTATCCATTCATATTTGGATGGGCACTTGAGTTGCTTCCATAGCTTGACTATCCTAATATATAAAAAGCCAGGGGCCCTCATGACCAAAACAATTGGACGGACGACCGAACAACAGGCTGTGTGGGGCAACCAGGCCGGCAGGGGGGGCAGTTAGGGGCGACCAGGCCGTTGGGGGAGCAGTTGGGGGTGACCAGGCCGTTGGGGGGGGCAGTTGGGGGTGACCAGGCCATTGGGGGGGCAGTTTGGGGCGACCAGGCTGGCAGGGGGGACAGTTAGGGACGATTAGGCCAGCAGGCAGAGGCTGTTAGGGGTGATCAGGCAGGCAGGCAGGCAGGTGGGCATTTAGGAGCCAGCGGTCCTGGATTGTTAGAGGGATGTCCGACTGCCGGTTTCGGCAGGCTGGGCTAAGGGGGACCCCCTCCCCCCCATGCATGAATTTCATGCACTGGGCCTCTAGTCTATAATAATAAAAGTGTAATATGCTAATTAGACTGGACAGTTGAACTACCTTCCTGACGTCCTTCTGGATGAAGCCGGGCTCTGAGGGGCAAGGCAAGCTGCAGCAGCTGTGAGGGCTGAGCCCCTTGCACAAATTTCGTGCGTGAGGCCCCTAGTTGTAAATAATGCAATGAACATAGGGGTGCATATATTATTTGAATTATATATGTTTCAGGTTCCTTTGGATATATTCACAAAGTGGAATCACTGGGTCATAAGGAAATTTCATTTTTAATATTTTCTTAAAATCCTCACCTGAGGATTTTTACTAATTTTTAGAGGGGGGAAGAGAGAGACAAAGAGAGGGAGAGAGAGAAACATTGATCGGTTGCCTCCTGCATGAGCCTCAACAAGGCCCAGGGATCAAACCCATAACCTAGGCATGTGTCCTAAATGGCAGTCAAATCCGGGACCTTTCGATGACACTCATACCACTTCCCCACACTGGCCAGGGCCCATTTTTAATTTTTTGATGAACCTCCTCAGTGTTTTCCATAATGGCTGCACCAATCTGTATTCTCACCTTCAGTGCCTGCTGTGTCCATGGCAATGTGGTTTTGTCATTAGGAACTGAGAACGGCTTAGAGCAGTGGTTCTCAACCTTTCTAATGCTGCCACCCTTTAATACAGTTCCTCATGTTGTGGTGACCCCCAATCATAAAATTATTTTCATTGCTACTTTTGTTTTCCGATGGTCTTAGGCGATCCTGCTAGCAGCTTCTCTACCTGTGGGTGGGGACCCACAGGTTGAGAACCGCTGCTGTAGAGCCTAAGACCGTCGGAAAACACAGATATTTGCATTACGATTCATAACAGTAGCAAAATTACAGTTAAAATTAAGTAGCAATGAAAATAATTTTATGGTTGGGGGGTCACCACAACATGAGGAACGGTATTAAAGAGTTGCGGCATTCGAAAGGTTGAGAACCACTGGCTTAGAGAAAGGTAAGTTGGCAACAGTGTTAACTGTAGATAAAATAATGAAGAAGGTGAGGTTTGTTTTTGTGCCTTCCCTCTTTACCTCATTTGTCTTAATAAAATGTCAAATATATGTATTTGAAATGGAGAGGTAGCATAACATGGAGGTTAGGAGCACAGGCTTTGGGTAGACAGTCTGGGTTTAATACCTGTGTATTGCCACCTAGAAGCTATGTGATATTGGAAAGTGAATAACTTTCTGACCCTTAACTTTCTCATCTGTATGAAAAAGGTAATGATGGATATCACTTTCATCTGGTGGTAAGGATTACATGAGAGAAAATTTTAAAATAGTACTGTACCTCATCATAAAGGTTGGCTATTGTGTATCATATTAGTTTGCTTCTAGTTTTAGTGAATGTAATGTAAATTGCCAATGTAGGCTTAGTTTTCATGGTTGTATGAAATTTCATGTTGGAGAGAATATTGCCTGTGAACATCCAGAACTGTTTCTCAAAGTGTGGTCTAGTTCATCTTTATCAGAATCACTTAGGGTCCTTGATAAAAATCCAGGTTACCAGACCCTAGTGCAGACCTTGAAAGCCTCATCTCCACCCACTGTGATTTTGCTGTACTCTAAAACAAAAAAAGTGACTAGAAGCACCAAAAGAAAATCTGAAAAGTCCTCATTAGAAAAAATGTAAAAGTTATTTTTTGCAGTGTGGCTGATACATAGACAGCAAGTTGTGTTTTTGCTAATTTCTGGATGTATTATGTTGTGTATGAATTTGGTTGTTTATTAGAGTGGAGGAAGTGGCAAGAGCAACAACAAGAGATAGAGGTCTCTAGACTAATAATCAGGGTATCAGAACTTAATATTTGTAGCATCTTAGACTTGTACTGTACTTTTGTTGTTAATCCTCACCTGAGGATATTTTTTCTATAGATTTTTTAAAAAATATGTTTTTATTGATTTTTTTTTTCTTTCTAGAGAGAGAGGGAGAGAGAGGAGAGAGAGAAAAAGAAACATCAATGATGAGAGAATCATTGATGGGCTGCCTCCTGCACGCCTCCTGAGCCCACCACCTGGGCATGTGTCCTGACCGGGAATCGAACCATAATCTCCTGCTTCATGGTTCAACCATTGAGCCACACTTGCTAGGGTTTCCCCCCTTTTTGAACAAATAATTATGTTTAGTATATCCCTTCTTCTTGTTAAATGATTTTGTGGATAACAGGAACTACAGCCTTTAAGTCAGTAGCTGATCAGGTTTTAGAACCTTTATAATGTAATACCTAGGGCCATGGTTTGGGATGCTCCACTGTCATTGAAGCAACACAGGAACCAGTTGAACTAGTACAGGTGGTTTAGGAGTTCCAAACTCCTTTGACGGAATTTTTAATGCCACACCCTATTGTAGTTAACTTCTGTAAAGATTTGATTTTCTTGAAACGAAGGACTTGTATGCATGCATATAAGCATAAACAATGGATGCAAAACTCGGGGGGGTGAGGGCATGTATGGGTGTGGGGTGGCAATGGTAAGATATGTACACATATAATACCTCAATAAAAAAATGTCAAAAAAAAAGATTTGATTTTCTTGTGTGTTTTTTTTAATTGAGATATAATTAACAAATAAAATTGCAAGACATTTAAAGTGTACATCATGATTTGATATCCATTGTAAAAGGATTGCTCCCATCTAGTTTATTCGTCACCTCACATATTTTTCTCCTTCTCCTCCTCCTTTTACTACGCCTCCTCCTCCTTTTGTGAGAACATTTAAGTTCTATTTCTTAGCATATTTCATTTATACAACAGTGTTGTCAACTATAGTCACCATACTATCTAATAAAGAGGGAATATGCTAATTGACCATCACTCCGTCACAAAGATGGCTGCACCCACAGTTGAGGCCAATTTCCCATAAGGAGCCTTAATGAGCAATCAGCAGGGACATGAGGCTATGCCCTCCCCTGCCCCTGTGGGGCTTGATAGGGGATCTCAGGCCACGCCCCCCACTCGGCGGGGCTTGACGGGGGAACCTCAAAAGGTGCCCTTCCCATCCTGGTGCTGGGCTAGGGGACCTCAGGCTGCTCCCCCCCCCCCCCCCCAGTGCCAGGCTGGGGTACCTCAGACCATGCTCCACACCTGGTGGGGCTTGACAGGGGACTTCAGGCTGCGCCCCCTGCCCAGCGGGGCTTGACAGGGTACCTGAGGCTGCGCCCCCCTGCCTGGCTGGGCTTGACAGGGGACTTCAGGCCACACCCCCCTATCCCAGCTCCAGGCCCGGGGACCTCAGACTGCACCCCCTGCCTGGTGGGGCTTGACAGGGGACCTCAGGCTGCGCCCCCCTGCCTGGCTGGGCCTGACAGGGGACCTCAGGCCGCATCCTCCACCCAGCGGGGCTTGACAGGGGACTTGAGGCTATGCCCCCCTGCCGGTGGGGCTTGATGGTGGACCTGAGGCTGCGACCCCTCCGGTGCTGGGCCTGGGCACCTGAGGCTGCGCCCCCCCACCTGGCAGGGCTTGATGGGGGGGACCTTAGGCTATGCCCCCCACCCAGTGGGGCTTGACGGGAGACCTCAAGGCCACACCCCCCCTCCTGGTACTGACAAGGGTGGGACTGGCTGGGTCTGGATCTAGCCCAATTGGGGGGGGGGGGGGCGGGCGGGTCTGGGTCTCACACGATTTTGAGGTGCACGTGGGTGGGCGGGGACTTGACTCTGGGTCCCATGGTGTGTGACAGGAGGAAGGTTTTCATATATGTTTTACTAATTTTCTTTCATCTCTGACACTTCTATTATAGAGAAAGGGCAAATAGCAATATTAAATTATTTCCTCTAATTAATCCCCTCCTTTTATAAAAAAAAAATATTATTTTTTTTTTTTTTTACAGAGAGGAAGGGAGAGGGATAGAGTTAGAAACACCGATGAGAGAGAAACATCGATCAGCTGCCTCCTGTACACCCCCTACTGGGGATGTGCCCGCAACCGAAGTACATGCCCTTGACTGGAATCGAACCTGGGACCCTTCAGTCCGCAGGCCAATGCTCTATCCACTGAGCCAAACTGGTTAGGGCTAATTAACCCCTTTTAATGTGCACAAGTTTCGTGTACCGGGCCACTAGTATTATACATAAGATCTCAGACCTTACGTACTTATTATAGCTGAAAGTTTGTACCTTTCATCAACCTCTCCCTATCACATCGCCTCCTTTTGCACCCTCCTGGCAACCTCCTTTCCTTCTTTATGTTTTTATGGGTTTGACTTTTTTTTCTTCTTATTTCACATGTAAGTGATACCGTGCAATATTTGTCAATTTACTTTGGAATAGTATCTGAATTTAATGCATGCACCTGCCCTTGTTTGAGGGGGATGGTAACATTAGAAGTCATTTTCTTCTCTGTCTATATGTTAAGTGCTGTCTTAGTCATTGGGATGAGGAAAAGTAAAACACCTGCTCTGCAATATCTCACTATCTCCTGGAGCACTAGAATTGTCAAGAGACCATTTGAGTGAACCATGCTATGGCAGCAAATAAGAGGGCTTTTGACCTAGAAGTTGATGTGTTTCCTAAACATGCATTAGCCAAACCAAAGAAAGGACATGAAGGCAATCTAATAGAGACAAAGGCCCGGAGGCCCAGAGGCATGAAGAGCATGGCACATGTTGAAAACTGAAATGGTAGGGATTGAGGTAGTACAGCCAAGAAAGTGAGGCTGGAGAGGCCAGATGATAAAGGGTCTTGTCAGCTATCAGAGAGTCTCTTCCTCTGGGCTTCTTTATAAATACAACTTTTGTTCATGTAGGCTGGGAATCTTTGAGTTATCTTTGATTCTTGAAGTTTTGTTTACCCCTTTTTACTCCCTCATAATTAGTCACCAAATCCTGTCAGTTTTGGGAACCTGGATTGAAATGGAATAATGACAAGCTAGATGGATACTGTGTGCTCTTTAGAGCAGACTTTAACTTAGTTTTTTTTTATTTTTTTTTTTTAATTTTTAGTGCCTAGTGCTGGCTCTCAGACCCTTAGAAAATGTTTAAATGAATGGGTTTATAGGACGGGAGCTAGAAAGAGAAAATGTGTGGTATTTTTACATGTGAGCATGTATAACTTTTCTAAATCTCCATTTCATTATAGAAAACACTAATAGTCAGTCGTAGGAGGCCTAGTTAAAAGGTCAACCCTTAGATTCGTAATTTTTAACTGGTGTGCTGTGTTGAATTTTTATTTTTTAAAAAAATTTATATATTTGTAATATATTTTTAAATTGATTTCAGAGAGGCAGGGAGAGGGAGATAGGGATAGAAAAATCAGTGATGAGAGAGAATCATTGATTGGCTGCCTCCTGCAAGCCCCCCACTGGTGATTGAGCTTGTACCCCACGAATGTGCCTGACTGGGAATCAAACTTTAACTTCCTGGTTCATAGGTCGATGCTCATCCACTGAGCCATGTCAGTCAGCGCCATGTTGAATTTTAAAACATGCAGTACCTGACTTATCAGGGACACTGACCTTTTTTCCCTTAGATTGTCAAATTAAAAAATTACAATAGCCAACACAATAGAGGCTGTCATATATGAATGCCCTGTCTTAAACCATAAATATATAGGTCATACAATAGAGTTGCATCTTATTGGTCACATCTATACTAGTAAAAGGGTAATATGCTAATTAGACTGGCAGACCTTCTGGACATCCTTCCGGACAAAGCCTTGGTGGTGGGGCTGAGGCAGAGGTGGTTAGGGGCGATCAGGCCAGGAGGGGAGGGCAGTTGGGGCTGATCAGGCTGGCAGGGGGGGCAGTTGGGGAGAGCAGGCCAGCAGGGGGGGTAGTTGGGGGCGAGCAGGGTGGCAGGGGGTGCAGTTGGGAGCGAGCAGGCTGGGAGGGGGGACAGTTGGGGGGGAGCTGGCTGGTGGAGGGGCAGTTAGGGGCGATCAGGCAGGCAGGTGAGCAGTTAGGAGCCAGCGGTCCCCGATTGCAAGAAACAGTTGCTGTGGGCAATGGGTAATGATGTCACGTAGCAATGCCCTGCTTCCTAGCGACTAGCTATCATTTCCGGGCTGGGCTGTGGGCCGCATTTTACGCTATGGGGTCCCAGCAGCGTCTGCTGTGATTTGGTGGGCTGTGGCTCCAAGGTGATGGTGGGGCCTGTGTCCCACTTGGGGGAAGCCGAGTGTTGCTTTGTTGGTGCCAGGTCCGAGCTGCTATTTCTCTGTAAATGGCCCATGTGTGTCTCAGCAGCTCCTGCGTTGAGTGTCTGCCCCCTGGTGATCAGTGTGCATCATAGTGACTGGTTGGATGGTGGGAGGGACACTTAGCATATTAGCCTTTTATATATGTAGATTTCTCTTTCAGGTAATTGTCAGCAACACAGCAGTAAATATCAACACGAAGCACATTATTGTAGATCATGAAGGGAGAACAAATGGTAAAATATGTAACTGTAGTAGTATTTGACTATATTCTGCACAGTGAGAAAACCTGAAGTCATTTTCAAGGTCCACCATTTCTTATTTCTTTTCAATCGGTTCAGGTTTCTAAACTTTCTAAATCTCTGTTTTCTGGCTAATGAAAAGAAAATAGGATTCCACCAAGTCTCCTATCTATTTACTCCAGGACTTCTGTGAGGATCAAATGAGATGAGGCACAGGAAAACGCTTCACAGACATTTGGTTACAGTGTGAAATGTTTGCACCTGGCTATGAAGTAAGTGGTATTCCTGGGCTGAAGAAACTGCAAGGAGGCTAGTTGTTAGGAAGAGGAAGCCGTGCGTTGCTACGTGATGTTGTTACCTGGACGTACACTTAGCATATTAGCCTTTTATATATGTAGACTAGAGGCCTGATGCATGAAAATTCGGGCAAGAGTAGGCCTTCCTTCCCCTGGCTGCCAGCACTGGCTTCCCTCTGGCACCCAGGACCTGGGCTGGCTTCCTTCAGGCCACCCTCCGGCACCCGGGACCCAGGCTGGCTTCCCTGCAGCTCCAGCTTTGTACGGTCTAATTAGTATCTTACCCTTTTATTATTATAGATTATTATAGATGGCCTGTTGAGAGGAAGCCGGGCGTTGCTACATGACATCATTACCTGGTGCCCACAGCCACCGTTTCAGGCTGGGCTGGGCTGTGGGCCGCATTTTGTGCCATGGGGTCTCAGCAGTGTTGGCTGCGATTTAGTGGGCTGTTGCTCTGGGGTAGTGGTGGGGCCTGTGTCCCACTTGGGGGAAGCCGAGTGTTGCTTTGTTGGTGCCAGGTCTGCACTGCCGTTTCTTTGTAAATGGTAAGTGCACATCACGGCAACACCTGCATTGAGTGTCTGCTCCCTGGTGGTCAGTGTGTGTCATAGTGACCAGTAGATAAAGCCTTTTATATTTGTGCAAGAATGGACCTTCCTTCCCCTGGCTGCTGGCACTGCCTTTGCTCCGGCCCGGAGCTGCCTTTCCGCCTTCCCACGCTGCCCAGAGGCTCAGAGCGGCTGGGGGGGGGGGGTGCAGAACACCTGCCCCTGGCTGCTCAATGCCTGCGTATGCAAATTAACCCACCATATTTGTTGGGTTAATTTGCATACCCACTCCTGATTGGCTGGTGGGCGTCATGAAGGTACAGTCAATTTGCATCTTACTCTTTTATTAGTGTAGACTAGAGGCCCAGTGCATGAAATTTGTGCACGGGGGGGGGGGGGGAATCCCCTCAGCTCACCCTGGTTCCAATCTGGGTCCCCTTGGGAGATGTCTGACTGCTGGTTTAGGCCCAATCCCAGGTATTTAGGCCCAATCCCAATCCTCTCACAATCCTGGACCACTGGCTCCTAATCGCTCACCTGCCTGCCGGCCCAATTGACCCAACTATCTCTCCCCCTCCTACTGGCCTGGTTGCCCCTCACGGCCTCCCCGCTGGCCTGGTCGCCCCATGCAGCCTGCTGTTCGGTTGTTACTGTGAGGGCATCCTGACCAATTTGCATATTACCCTTTTATTAGTATCCTATCTAATAAAAAGGGAATATGCTAATTTATCCTCACACCATTGCAACGATAAGGAGGGAATATGCTAATTGACTACCCCACCCTCAAAGATGGCGGCACCCAGTTCCCTCAGCCCCGCCAGGGTGGCCGGCGAGCCTGGCCGCTCCGCTCACCTGCCTCTGGAGTCCCCCAGTTACTTCAGCACCCCCAGTCGCCCAGGGCCAGCCTGAGGCGCAGGCAAGCCTTGGATGGCGGCTTCCCAGCTGCTCATGACCACCCCAGGCTCAGGTAACCGGGGCCAGCTGAGGCTCGTGCTGCCGGCAGTGGCAGCAGCAGAGGTGTGATGTGGGTATCGCCTTCCCCTGATTGCCAGGTCGCCTCCTGCCCCTGAGGGCTCCTGGACTGTGAGAGGGGGCAGGCCGTGCTGAAGGATTCCCCCCCTCCTGTGCATGATTTTCATGCACTGGGCTTCTAGTAGATATATAAAACCCTAATATGCAAATAGACCGGACGGCAGAACAACCGAACAACCAGTCGCTATGATGTGTGCTGACCACCAGGGGTGAGCGTTAGAAGCAGAGCACGAAACATGGTGGGCATTGGCTGTGGCAGAATTGTGGAGCAGGTGAGCGGGGGTACCAGACCAGGGCAGGGCACTGGTCACTGTCATCAGGGTGAGCCTCTGGTGGTTCCTGAAAATTCTTTGCTCCTTTGGTGTGAGCAGTGGCTGGCGGCCCCAAAAAAGTGTTCATCTTGGTTTTAAAATTAAATTGGTATGATATGTAAAATGCTCATTCATCATTATACCATCCATACTCAAAAGGATATAAGGCAGTTAAGATAAAGTTAAAGTTTACATTTTAACCTATTTCTATAAAAATAGCCAGGTAGGCTTCTCTACCTCCCCCTGCTCCTGAGCGGCGATCAGGGCAGCAGCTGCTGTTTGCACCCGCTGATGGCACCGGCCCCATTTGCACCTGCTGCTGGCGCCGGCCCCAATGGCTCCACGCCATCAGCGGGTGCAAGTGGGGCCTGCGGTAGCGGCAGGAGCAGGGCTGCCTGCAGACGGGACTGGGGGCCATGGTGGGAGGGGCCGGGCAGGGGCGTGGAGGATGGGCCAAGACCTGCCCCTGTGCCCACCACAGCCTCGCGACTCACAGTTCCTTTCAAGGTGCATGAATTCGTGCCCTGGGCTTTGGTACATAGATAAAAGGCTAAGTTGACTTGCGCATGCACAATACATATAAAGTTTTTGTTGGTGCCAATCGCATGCGTGTGTTTCGACCTCTCATTGTCAATTGTGAATTTGGTTGACACTTCTAGTATAGAGAAAGGGCGAATAGCGATATTAAAATATTTCTTCTAATTAATTTCCTTTCAATGTGCACGGATCTGTGCACCGGGCCACTAGTAGTAGTATTATATAATTTTACTTATGCATATATTTATGTTTAATATATTTAAGCTTCTTACTTTTTTAAAAATTTGCAGCATAAATTAGCTGAGCCTACTCCTAACCCACATCAAAGAAAAGAAAAAGAGATACGAGGGTGTTTTTTCTGCATCACCTCTAACTTCTTATTACTGCTAGAGTTTTATTTTTGGTTTACATCTAAGTATATAACTATCTTTATCTTGAAATGCAAAATTTTTTGCATATGTGGCTTTAATTATAACTCCTGTAGCCTGGTTAATATGGTTTCTTGCATAACAAAGTAACAAAATCTGTAACAAAATCTCACTAAGATATGGTTTTTATAGAAATAAATTAAAATGTAACTTTAACTTTATCTTAACTGCCTTATATCCTTTTGAGTATGGATGGTATAATGATGAATAAGTATTTTACATATCATACCAATTTAATTTTAAAACCAAGATGAACACTTTTTAAATTGATAGATATACATTTGTCTTTTCTGTGTGTGTGTGTGGTGGTGGTGTTTTTTTGTAGGGATAATTGCAGTTGGAAGAAATAAAACAAAGAGATCTTTTGTACACTTTGCCTGGGTTCCCCCAATGACATTTTGTAGAACTATTACTCTACAACGTTATATCCAGAATATTGACATTGTGCAATTCACTGCTTTATTCAGATGTCTTCAATTTTACTTGTACTCTTTTTTGTGTGTATGTAATTCTATACTTTTACTCTTGTTTGTATGTTTCTATATCTGCCACTTCAGTCAAGATACTCAATACTTCCTTATCACAAGGGTCTCTGCTTCTCTTCCAGTACTTTTATTTTTCCTCCCTTACCTCTAACCCCTGGCAACCACTAATCTTTCATCATTTCTAAAATGTTGTCATTTCAAAAACGTTAAATAAATGAAATCACTTAAGATTGACTGTTTTCACTTAGTATAATTCCCTGGATATTCATCCAATGTTGTGTGAGTCAGTCTATATATAAAAGCCTAATATGCAAATTGTCCCTGTGGGAGTTTGGCAGGAGACTGATCTCTTGCTATGATGTGCACTGATCACCAGGAAGTGGCATGGAACGAAGGAAGGCCCCAGCCAGCAGCCAGGGAAGGGAGGCCCCGGCCGGCCCTGATCGCTGGCCAGGCCTGGGGACCCTACCTGTGCATGAATTTCGTGCACCAGGCCTCTAGTAGTTTATAATTTCTTTTTGTTATATATATTTTGTATTTTATTTAGAAAACTCCTGACCAAATTAAAACTTAGGTTCTACGTTTTTTCTTCTATCTATTTTTAAAATAAATATATTTGCCTTAAATTTAGGTGACAAAACACGACCGCCTTCCTCAAGCCCCTCTACTATTATTCGCCGCACTTCCTCTCTGGATACACTTGCTGCTCCATACCTTGCCGGGCACTGGCCTCGTGATAATCATGGCCAAACTGCTCCTTGCATGAAGGACAAAGCTACACAGGTAGGTGTATTACAGGTCTTATCCTGAAGTGTTTTATTCTGAGTCTGTTTCTCATAATTTTTATTTTTGTTTCTCATAATTATTTGTTCTTGTCTATGATCAGATTCTTAAAACATCTGTGTATCTTAGAATAATTTGAAGCTTATCAAAAAAGAAGATTCCCAGGCCTGATCTCCAGATATTCTGTAGTAGATTTTGGTTGAGGCTTGAGAATGTACATTTTAAACATTTCCCCCTACTAGCCTTAAACAGAATTTTTCATATATCACTATCTCTGAAGTACTATCACTGGCTAACTGCTTTTTGTTTACCCAAATCAACAACAGTTTTTCTATCCTTTCAATTGCCTATGGTTGTTGTTTTGTGAGCACTTTCACACCCTTTGTAACATTAGCACTCTCTATGGCCTCTATGTTTTAAAAGCATTCTCTCCTTTGTTGCCTGTGAGATGCTTTTTGTCATGCATGAATGGGCTATCAGGTTGAAAACCAAAATTTTGTTCCACAACCGAGATGTTTTTTCTGTGAACAACTTGGTCGAGAACGGAATTGTTCTAGATGGGAGACGTTTGAGAACCAAGGTTTGACTGAATTGTATTACTTATTCTTCATTTCTGAGTGGTTCTTTTATGTGGTTTCTATGTCTTTTTTTGATCGTATATCTCTTTGTTTAAGGTCTCACTGAGCTATCAATTCTTCCCTTAAAGTTCTTGAGCATCTTTAAAACCATTGTCTTAAATTCTGCCTCTGGTATTTTGATTGCTACATTTAATTTAGTTCTTTGGGTATTTCTCTTATTCTTTAACTTGGGGCATATTTATTTGTTTCTCCATTTTGTCTCTGTGTATTAGGTAGATCTGGTTCAACTCCCAAATTTGTTATGGTGGCTTTATGATGAAGGTGTTGGCTTCAGTGGCAAAACCTTCCAGAGCACCTGAGCTCTGTGCTCCAGGAATGTTTCTTGTGTGTTTTGTGCACCCTCCTGTTATAGTTTAGTTTTGAATGCTGTTTAGCCTTTTGTGAGTGGACTTAACCCTTCAGGCTGGCTGACCATAAGGATGAACCTCAATTACTGTGGGAGGTGCTGTGCAGGGGCTATCCCCTAAGGTGAAGTTGTTTCCAGCAGGGCCTGGTGCCTACCAGAATTCCCTTTTGGGTATGCCAATTGTTTGGCTAGTTGGGTTGAGCTCTGGTGTGGTCTGAAGCCCACCACTGGTTGTGTTGGTTCTGGGCCCACTTGGGTGAGGTTCATGTTAGATGTTATGCTTAACCAGCATTGGGCTACCTGTCTAGAGCTACTATGTTCTTCACCTTCGTGGCTGCATCTCCTTGGCCTGGGTGTGTGTGGGAGAGGCCAATCTCTATATATAAAAACCTAATATGCAAATTGTCCCCACAGGAGTTCAACCGGGAGACCAATCGCTAGCTATGACATGTGCTGACCACCAGGGGGTGGCACAGAATGAAGGAAGGCCTGGCCGGCAGCTGACAGCTGGGGAAGGGAGGCTCTGGCTGGCAGCTGGAAAGCCCCGATTGGCCCTGATTGCTAGCCAGGCCTAGGGACCCTACCCATGCATGAATTTTGTGCACCGGGCCTCTAGTCTGTGTGTAAGGGTCAGTTTCCTCCAACTTCGAGCTGGGGGCCTGTAAGAGGACTGAGGTTCTTTGAGTTCCACTTCTCCTTGTCAGCTACTCTACCTCTCCCTGGGGTTGCCTGGTCTTCCTCCAGAGCCTTCTGAAGAACAATTGGAGAGTGTGCCCAGGCAGGCCGCAACCCACAGCCCCTTCCACAGGTTGCAAGCTTGGTAGAGGTGGGTAACCAGGGTTGGGAGGATGGAGCTAGTGAGTCCCTAATTGGAGGTCATGTGGTCAGGCACTCAATTCGAGGAAAGTGGCCCCTACTCCAGAGCCAAACCACTCAGTCTCTGCCAGAGTCTCCAACTCAGGTTCGCCCAGGAGGGGCACGCCGTCATTTTAAGTTGGGTGCAGCCAGCCATCCTCTCTGCATGAGTCACTGGACTCAGGAGGACAGATCAAGAGTCTCCCGTTGGGCCCTGACCAGTTTGGCTCAGTGGATAGAGCGTCAGCCTGCAGACTCAAGGGTCCCAGGTTCGATTGCGGTCAAGGGCATGTACCTTGGTTGCGGGCACATACCCAGTAGGAGGTGTGCAGGAGGCAGCTGATTGATGTTTCTCTCTCGTCAATGTTTCTAACTATCCCTCTCCCTTCCTCTCTGTAAAAAAAATCAATAAAATATATTAAAAAAAAAAAAGTCTCCCGTTGGGATTGATGCTGGCCCAGCTCGCAGGAGTGGCCTAAGCACTTTTTCCTGGTCGCAGACAATAGCCTCTGAGGGATTCACACTCTAATATCCCAGCTCTGAGCAGCGCTCCCTTCCCCCTGCAGAACTGAGCTCAGCTAGGTTGGGTGTCTGGGACTTGGAAGGGCAGGTCCAGACAGACTCCCATTGGGGTGGTGCCTGCAAGCCTGTAGTAGGGAGCAGGCACTTCTTCCCCTTCCTGGGTAGGGTGTGGTGAGCTTGCAGAGAAGATAAGCGGGGCTTCCTGGTGATAAAGCCCCACAAACCAGCACCCAACCTTCTAATTCTTAGACAAACACTTCCCTGGGAGCCCTGGCCTGGTGGCTTAGTTTGTCGGAGCGTTGTCTTGTACACTGGAAGGTTGTGGGTTCAATCCCTGGTCATGGTGTGTATAGGAGGCAATCAATTGATGTCTCTCTTTTTTTCTTTCCCCCCTGCCCTCCCTCTAAAATCAATAAACATATCCTGGAGTGGGGATTATGTAAAAAAATAAATAAGTAAATAATTTTTAAAAAGCTTCACCGGGAGGCACACTATGAAGTGCCAGCTCTGCACAACACTCTGATCCCCCTGCACAGCTGAACTCAGCAGGATGAGGCTGGCCAAGTAATTCAACAGGTGGGGTTAGGGGGCACTGGCTCTGCGCTCAAGGTGGGGGACATTGGTCCCCTTTCCAAAGGCACTCAGTTTAGTCATTGTCTAAGTCTCCGTCAAGAACCTCCTCAGAAAAAGGGGGCCCTGAACCTCACTGCCGGGTGCAGCCAGCAGACCCTCCGCAGGACCCCAGCACAGCAGAGTGGTCTGGCCAGCAGTTGGGGACCAGGCAGTGTATTCCCCAGGCTGGTGCTGTAACAACACGAGTGCTCTTACCTGGGAAGGTGTCTGTGTCTTTAGCAGACTCACTTGTCTCCCAGGCAGACTAAATCCCCACCCATTTTCACCAGCAGATGCTCATCTGTGCAGGTTCCTCTTTCCATCACTGTTGCTCTGTGTTGGGGATCCTTTTGTGGGTTAAGACCCCATGCTCCTGGGGGAAAGAAGGTTGTGTTTCCTATCTTTTTGTTGAAGTTCTCACTGAGATCATTGAGCATCCTTATTACCAGAGGTTTGACCTCTACAGCAGATACATTGCTTGTCTCCAATTTGTTTAATTCTTTTTTGGAGTTCTGTTCTTTCATTTGGGACATGGTCTTTTGTCTCCTCATTTTGGCTGCCTCTGTTTTGGTAAGAGTGTTTTTATGTAGCAAGTGTCCTGTGTGGCTCAGTGGCACATGCTTTCTGTTCACCTGAGCCAGACACTCAAGGTGTGTTCCTCGTGTGGGTCCTGTGTGCCCTCCAGTGTAGTTGAGCCTTGATTGCTGTTGGCATGTCAATGGGAGGGAATTGATCCTTAGTCTGATTGATTTGTGGACTGGTTGTGACTATTGTGGAGGAGATACTGTGCAAAAGCTAATCCTATGGAGCAGGATTCACTTTATTGGGGTTCTGGTGCCTGCCCAGTCTGCCTTTTGAGTGTGTTTGTGGAAATGGTGCTCTGGTGGAATCTGAAGTTTGGCACTGGGTATGTTGGTTCTCAGGCCTCTTGGGAGGTGCAGGCCAAGGTCAGCCACTGCCTGTGCCCTGCTTGGGGGCCACCTGCTCTGAGCTATAAAGTGATCTGCCGATGGTTGCCCCTTGTGCTGGACTTGGTGGTGCCTGAGAGAGGCCAAGCTGTGAACCAAATCTGGCTGCCACAAGTGTCTAGCCTGAGGCCACTTATCAAGTGATACAGGGCACATTGAGGCCAAATTCCATATGTTTAAGGTTTGTGAGCCTTGAAGTGATTTTAGGAACGTCTGCTGTATGAGCCAACACAGGCCATTTATATGGAAAACCACTGGAAGAGGCTTGCTTGGGCCCACAAGTTTGGGTGGGTCAGGGTCTCACGGAATCACCAGGACAGGATCAATGGTGTTAGCCAGGGTGATGGATACTCAGAAATAGTGCCTGCCTGCACCTGTAGGGGGAGAACTTAGCAAAGGAATAATGGCCTTTGTTAGCACTTCTAAGAGAAAGCTGCACCTCTAGCCCTTGATGTAAAGACAGACAATTTAGTACCTTCTCTCATATCCCTGGTGCCTTTTGAGCTGCCAACTTAGCACTGGAGCTCAAAATGAGTGAGCCTGTCAGCAAATAAGTTTGTGCAGGCCCTTTAAGAGGAATGCCTGGGACTCCAGAAGCCCTCCATTGCAGCCACAATCTCTGCTGATTTTCACAGCCAGAACTTATGGGAACTTCTCTTCTTGGCACTAAAACCCATGGGCTGGAGGACCTGATGGGGGGTTGGGAGCCCTCACTCCTTAAGGGGGAACCTCTGCCCCCAGGATAACCCTTCTGATTTTTTAATTTATTTTTTATTTTTATTGATTTCAGAGAGGAATGGAGAGGGAGAGAGAGAAACATCAATGATGAGAGAGAATCATTGATTGACTGTCTCCTGCACACCCCACACTAGGGATCGAGCCTGCAGCCCCAGCATGTGCCCTTGACCGGAGTCAAACCCAAGACCCTTCAGTCCGCAGGCTGACACTCTGTCCACTGAGCCAAACTAGCCAGGGGGCTATCTTGATTTTTATTTTTATTTATTTATTTTATTTCATTTTTAATTGTTTAAAGTATTACATATAGTAGTACATATATCTCCCTTTTCCCCCCTATTGACCTTCCCCCAGCCTCCCTTACCCCTTGTCACATGCCCTCATCCCACCCCCCCTCAGTGTCTTGTGTCCATTGGTTGTGCTTATATGCATGCATACAAGTCCTTTGGTTGATCTTTTTCCCCTCCTCCCCAACACTCCTCCCCAGCCTTGCTATCTTGATTTTTAACTTCTTCATGTGGGTGAGACCAGCACATTCTTCGTCTTTACCTTTTACTAGTCTTGACTTGGTTTCTTCTGTGTATTTTTAGTTATAGGACTTCTGTTCAACTAGACTTCAGGCGGTACTCAATGATGGTTCTGTAAATGTAGTTGTAACTTTGAGTGGTCATGGGAGGAGGTGAGTACAGCTACTTCACCATCTTGACCCACCTTTATCAACTTTTTGTTTTGCTTTTTAACTTTTAGTGCTTTAAAATTAATTTTCTACCTTTTAATTTTTTAATGTTTTATTTTTTTAGCTTCCTCAATTAAAATCTTAGTTCATATGTTTTTAGTCTGTCTTATTTACAGATAAATGCTTTTAAAGCTGTAAAATTACCTTCCTATATGTGTCATATTAGAATTCCTTATGAATCAGAAAAAAGGAATTTGTGCTCACCTATGTAAAAACAATGCATGGAAGTAAGATTGCAAAAATTAATCTTTAGTGACCATTGTTTTAAAATCTCAGATTACTTAAAATTTAACAAAAGCCAAAAGCAATAATGTCTGAATGCAGATACATACTTTGGTCATAGTCCATGTCTGCATCTCCCTTTAGATACTGAGGTACTGAATGTACAGATCACCACAAAAAATTGAATTTAAGCATAAATAAACCATTTTGGAAAACTTAGAGACCACACCAATTTTACATTCACCAATAAATGTTTCTAACCCCAAATTTAAAGTTGCACTGAAAATGAACTTCAATAGTGAGAGTGGCTAATACTAATTTTTATGACACATGATATGGATTAATTTTTTCTTTACTCTTGCTAAAATTTCTCTGAGTCCCTTATTTCTGCCTGTGATGATACATAGTTTGTATGTAGGTGTGGCCAGGTCTGTTATAAGAAGAAATTTCCCTCCCATTGTTCTTTATTGAAATTGTGCATACTAAAAAATGTCACAAGTATTTTTTTAATCTTTTTTTTCTAGAAATGAGAAATTTCCTATAAACTTGCAGTTTACTGTGGACTTGATCAGTTAAACTTCCTTTCATGAGTGAATAAGAAAAGGATTGTTAAAAATATCAGAAACAGTCAAAATAATTAATAAAGAATTCAATTAAATAATTATAAGGCATAAACATAAATATTTATAAATGTTATAATGCAACGATTTGAGGAAGGGAGAGAGTGGTGAGGAGAGAGAGAGAAACATCAATGTGAGAGAGAGACTTCTATTGGTTGCCTCCTGCATGGACCCTGACCAGACCAGGGGTCTAGCCTGCGACCGAGGTACGTGCCCTTGACTGGGAATTGAACCTGTAATCCTTTGATCCGCTGGCCAATGCTCTAACCACTGAGCAAACCAGCCAGGGCAACAAATGGCAGTTTTATATATTTCAAGTCTACAACTCAGTGTTTTGAGTTATGTGTATGTTGTGAAATGATCATGACAAGTTAATTAACATGTCCATTAACTCACATAGTTACTTGTTTTATTCTTTTTTAATGTGGAGAATACTTAAGATCTACCCTCTTAACAAATTTCTAATTTCTCTGCCTGCTTGCATATATAATTTTATCCACTGCTTGCTTCTCTGGTATTGAAAATGTAGCTTCAATTGTTTCTTTTTTAAAAAATATATTTTTATTGATTTCAGAGAGGAAGGGAGAGGGAGAGAGAGAGAAACATTAATGATAAGAGAGCATCATTGATCAGCTGCCTCCTGCATGCCCCCTACTGGGGATTGAGCCCGCAACCCAGGCATGTGCCCTGACTGGGAATCAAACCTTGACCTCCTGGTTCCTAGGTTGATGCTCAACCACAGAGCCACACAGGCTGGGCTAGCTTCAGTTGCTTCAAACTTTATACCTTACACCATAACATTCCAGGACAAGAAAGAGCATCTCTCTTCCTTATCATCCTACTTAAGAATCAGACTTCATATGAGCTATATCACCTTAGAGCAGATACCTAGCCCTGTACCACCACTCTGAGCTAGGACAAGTGAGGTCTGAATGATGCTTTGGCTTCAATTATATGTTACCAGGCCAATCCTTTAGTCTATTACATTGTCAGGGATGCTTTCTCATATTTGCCTTAGGCTGATCAGGTTCAGAGTACAGATGAGAGTGGAATCAATCAACCAAAAACCACATGGCTGCTCTGTATGGGTGACAAGGTAGATGGGCACCTAGAGAAGCAACCAACCAGTCTAATTCAGTAGGAAGAGTGCAGCGGTTCCACTGTTTACTCTCCCTCATCCCATTATTTTGACCTATTCCTCCCTCTCTCATCTCAACTTTATTTTGCAAAAATTTTGACATGTGCAGGTGCACTAGGTTCATAAGGATGTTCTCTTTGCCAGTCCCCCCTATCTCAGCTCTCAATAAACTAGAACTCAGTCCCTTTTCCCTAGTTTAATCCAATAAGTTGCTATACTAAGAAACTAAGATCTAACAATGACGAGGGTAAACTTGTGGAATCACATTAGGAAGGCAAAATTTTCAAGCTCAGAAGGCAGTGATGATCTTTCTCTCCCCCACTACTTTATACTGGGTATGTCCCTGCTGCATAAAAAGTGCTTAAGAATTATTTTTGGAATTAATTAATGAAGTAATTGAAGCCTAGTCATGGATATATCAACTTACACTGCAATTTGTGCTGAAGTTGAGCAAAGTACACTCTGCCTTCTTATTTTAGTTCTCACACTATAAAGAGGCATCCCTTTCATGGTCTATTTAGTGCCACATTTTCCACATTTTTTTTTTTTTTTTGCTTTGTGTTGATAATTTAGATGTTTAAAATATCCCTGAAACAGTGCAGATGAGATGTTTAAAATATCCCTGAAACAGTGCAGATGAGCTCTCTAGTGTTCCTAAGCACAAATAGACTGTAATATGCCTTACAGAGGAAATGCATAGGTAGATATGCTTTGTGCCGGCATGAGTTACAGTGTTGTGGGCCATGAGGTTCAGTGTTAATAAATCTACAATACAGTCAGTAGGCCTGGAAAAAAGCAAAGGAATTTGCTGATCTGTATGTGGAGCTGCTCACAACATGCTAAAGGAACATTTATAATGCTATGATTAAGCTATGGAATTAGATGGAGAAGGAACTGGATTTGTGAATTCATGATAAAATGACTATTTTTGTTTTTTTAAAGCATAATAGCACAGCTGTATGGCTAAAAGTAAAAAATACTTATAATTACATTGCCCAGGGTCAGGAAAATGTGAAACACTCTTGGCTGGTGTTTTATTATTTAAAAAATGCAACCCTAACCCTTATGGTTCAGTTCATTGAGCGCCATGGCATACACCAAAAGGTCACCAGTTCTATTCCTGTGGGTTCGATCCCCAGTTGGGGTGCTTGCAGGAGGTGGCAGATTGCTGTTTCTCTCTCATATTAATGTTTCTTTCTCTCTCTTGCTCTCCCTTCCTTTCTCTCAAATCAATAAAAACATTAAAAAATACTACATGCAAGAAATAAATTATTTGAAATTATATCTGTGGTAAAAAAGGGTGTCTTTAAACAGAAACACACATAAAACAGAGCTGTGTGTGTATTTTTTAGTTGATCAAAATGTTTTAACCAGAAATTTACAGGAGCATAACCTTGTATTTTCCCTAGGAGCAGTGGCTGAGCACTCATTAACTCAGTGATCCCAGTGTCTTTAACACAACCACCTTAAATAGCAAGAATGCACTGTATGTACTCTCCTTTCTTTGGTCTCACTTCAGTCCTGACTGTCAGCATGCTGTTCTCTTTTCTTGACCATCTTCTTTTTGCTTCTGTGACACGCTTATACTTGGACTACACCAATATCAGTGCTTTTCAAATTTTAATGTACCTATGAATCCCTTTTTTGATTTTGCTAAAATGTAGTTATGATTCAGTAAGTCTGAGATGAGGTGCAAGAATATAGGTTTCTAACAAATTCCAAGGTGATAACTCTGCTGTTTGTCCCTGAACCACACTAAATAGCAAGAACATCCTTCCTTCCTCTTTTTGTTTAAAATACTTGGAGCAAAATTTTCACACCATAGGTCTCTATAGTTAAATTATAAGAATGATCAGAGGTGCCCTAGCCCGTTTAGCTCAGTGGCTGGAGTATCAGCCCGTGAACTTAAGGGTTTCAGGTTTGATTTCGGTCAAGGACATGTACCTCAGTTGTAGGCTCAATCCCCAGCCCAGGTTGGGGTGCATGCAGTAGGTAACCAATCAATGTGTCTCTCACATCAGTGTTTCTCTCTCTGTTTCTACCCCTCCTCTCTCTAAAAATCAATGGAAAAAATGTCCTCTGGTGAGGATTAACAAAAATAAAAATAAAAAAAAGAATGGTCAGAGGAAAAATTGTGTTTCTCCTCAGGAAGTCAGAGAAGTAAGTTACTAAGGAACTAGTAAAGGATAAAGACTTAACAAAAAGAGCATAAAATGTCTCAATTACAACAAACATGTCAGGAAGATAAAGAATAAGAAAAGCCTATATATTTGGCATAAATTTAACACAGGCTTTTATTGAAAACATATTACATTCAGTTAATACACTTTGTAAATGATACAAATTTTAAAAAAGACATAGACTTTGTTCTTAAGAAGCTTAAAAATCCAAAGGGGAAAAAGGGGCCTACATAAACTGCAACAAAGGATAAAAAGTGAGAAGTAGATTCAGCAAAGTACACTGAAAAGTGTGGTGGGAATTCTCAGATACTGTTTCCACTTGTGAATCAGGGAAGGTCCCCATAAAGAAGTGACATCTGAAATGGGCCTGAGGTTCATTAATTTTTCAATATGTAGAGGTTGCTAGGATCTCATTTTATCCAGAGTTAAAATAAGATTTTTATCTCTGAGCCAGGTCAGAAAAAGTCCTGCAAAATTACATTTAGCTTATATTAATAACGGATCATTAAACAAACATAAATAAACAATAACAGTTGTACCAGGAGAGTTGAAAGTATATTATCACCATGTGCGTCAAATATGTTCCGAGTCCTTGGTCTGCTGGCATCTCACTCCAAAGGAAGAGGAGTGGCAGGAGGCTCACAGTGTGACCTGATAAGAAGAGAGAGGAAAGTCACTCTGCATGAGGTGGAGGTGAGAACTGAAGAGTAAAAGGAAGGGGCTGAGGAAAGAAGAACTAAGAGAGAGAGAGAGAGAGAGAGAGAGAGAGAGAGAGAGAAGAAAGGTGGGAAGACAGGGAGGGGGTGAAAGAACAGGAAAGAGGGGCACAAAAACTCACCAGCGCTTCCGAAGCCCAAATGCAAGAGCTGTCAGGAGCACCAGGGGCACCATCACTGCCACGATGATCCAGCCCCTGGAGCTACGGTGACGTTCTGTGGGTTTGGGTGCACACAGGTGTCATTGCAGACCCACCCCGTTTACTGCATTTCCCTGGTCTGCCTTTTTTATTGGAATGTTCTCATTAATCTCCTTTTTCCTTTCTTCTCTTATCCCTCCTCAGAAATGAATCTTTCACCTCAACATCTTCCTACATCTGCAGGTCTCTCATTTTCAACTCTTCTATTTATTGGATTAATTATTTTCATTCTTTGGGTTTGGAGGCCATAAGTCCCAAATGTTTTACTTGGCTCTCCTGCTCTGTTTGTAGACCGTTATCCACTCCCATTCCCAGTGTGGGCCCCAGTTTTTTCTTACCCAAGTAGAGGATGATGTCCTGGCCTCCTAGGCTGCTATGTCTCACCCGGCAATATAGGCCAGTTGTCTCAGTGGCTTCCACCTCCAAGAAAACCTGAAGGTACCATGTCCCATCAGCATTGGGCAAGATACCACTCTGTTGAGTGCGCTGTTGTACCTGTTCACCTCGCATCCACTTTACCCAAATTGGCTTTGGATGGAAGCCAGAGACATGACAAACCAGCATCTGATGGTCAGGACCAGGATTGGGGCCATTGGACAGCCAGGCCTCTGGTTTTACTGCAGAGGACAGGGAAGATATTTAGGTAAGGACTCTAACACAGACTTGGAGGTTCATATCTTCACATCAGCTTAGACGGACACATCTATCACATGCTGGGAATGGATAGATGTGTCTGTCTAAACTTATGTGAAGATATAAACCTCCTCAATGTAAAGGGGAGGTGGGAAGGTAAGTTTTAGAATAGAAAATTCTTGGAGGAAGGATGTGAGACTGACCTTTTCTCTGGAGATCTGTCTTCGCTGCATCAAAGAGGCCCGAAAGGTAACGTGGGCAGGTGTCCCTGAGCAGCCTCTGTGCTATTTTGTTGGCGACATGGTACTGATTGAATAGCCCACACATATCCTGAGCTCTACTGTCACCCTTTGAAGATGGCAGCCATGAATTGTTCTGGAAGTTCATGAGCTCTACTCCTTGATAAGCAAATTGCAGGAAGACTACATTGCCTTCCCCAGGGTGCAGCTCACAGCCTCCTGTTATCTGTACCTCAAAGGGATCTAGGGGAGAAGGGTTGTAAATTAGAGGAAAGAGGAAGTAAAGATGAAATAGTGGAAGGGAAAAAAAGAAGTAGAAGAGATAATTTTGGGGTATTAGAGGTAATGGAACAAAGTTTAGTTTGATCAGAAGTTCAGGAGAAGCATAATTGGTGGTAGTTGAAGGTGGGGGAAAAAGGGACATATTTTTTTGGAAATTGCAGGGAGCAAATTGAAAGAAGGTGACATAAATGATGAGAGCAAGAGAATAAAGAAGGTTTTGGTGTGAGATAGTTACGACTATAATCTAGGGCAGCGGTCGCCAACCAGTGGTCTATGGACTACTGGTGGTCCCTGAGGTCTGAAAGGTTGGCAACCGCTGGTTTAAGGAAACCTTTGGAACAGCGGTTGCCAACCGGTGGTCTGTGGACCACAAGTGGTCTGTGAGGTTCGAAAGGTTGGCGACCGCTGATCTAGAGTGAATGTAATACCGGAGGTTACAATGAATGTACAGACAGAGATTGCTGAAGTGATTGAATGCAGGGAAAAATCGGAACAGGAAACTCACTGACACGCACATCCCACCCACATTGCACCTCCCCATTTTGGGAATTGAACTTACACTCCAACTTCCATTCACTGGCATGGTTGCGAATAAAAGGCGGCAAATAGGTGTGTAACCTTCGGAAGAACTTTTCAATTTCTGTCATTTCCTTGTTGTTGAAGTTGCCCTTGGACCAAGGCCGCAGGAAAATAAGACTGCCAGGGTTACTGTTCCAGCCAAGAATCTGCAACTCACCCAACCAACCAGAGCCCCAATTTTGTGTCCAGGAATGATTGTAGAAGGATGAGATATGGATCATGTAGAAGGAGATCTGCTCCTGGAAGGCTGTGTCAAAAGAACAAACAGAATGTGGAGAAAAAAAGATATTGGGAAGGAGGGAAAATGAAGAAAGGTGTCAGAAAGGGAAAACTCAGAATCTGGAGATAAGGGAAGCCATTGTTACCTCAGCCAATATTCACCTGCCCAAGGCCCCATGCTTTACATACAACCTTCAGAAGAGCACAGGGTCCTAGAGTATGGTATATTCAGAATGGAACTATGCTGACATAGTCTCACTCTCCTGGTATGCCGTGAGGACAATGCACACACAGACACACACACCACGTTCCCTCCACCCCCACCCCTGAACTGGGCAATTGCTAGAATTCTTACCATCTTCATTGTCACCAGCTGCGAGAACTGCTAGCAATGTCATCTGCAGAAACAGCATTTCAGTTACAGATGTTATTCTTTTCTCTCAGAAAGTTTGTCTTCAGTTTGTGTTTTAAATAAACCTACCCGATACTACCCCTATTCTGACTTCCTTCTACCAACAAACCACCAAAAACACACACAGACACACACACAAAAAAACAGTGCTCCTTCCCTAAACCCTAGACACCAATTCAGCCTCTCATTTCCCCTTCAGTTCTGACTCTCTTCTTTGGCTTTCAGCATCTCCCCTCATTATCAGCCTTCATTCTGTTCATCTTTCTCTAATTCAGCCTCTATAGAATAATAAATAAGTCTTATGTGGCATTGAAAAGTCAGTTTACCTCTGGGGACATTTTATTTTCATTCATACAATAAAAGCATAAAACTAATTGGCTTTCCTATTCCTACCTCATGTTCTTATGTTCCTGCTCTTTCCTGTCACTCTGTCCTTTTCTTGCTAAATTTAAATATTCCCCGAATAATCTATTCTTTTATCTAAGCCACACCCCACCTCATTCATATCTCTGACATCTCATTGGTGGCTTCATTTGATTTTCAGAATTTCCTATGATTGCCTTGTATAACAGTATAAACTACTACTCCATTATCCTTAGGGAAGAACCAGTAGCCATCACAGAGACCACAGGAACCTGGAAACATAAAGAAAAATCTCCTCTGACTTGCATTGATATATACACAAATGGATACTTACCCAAAAGTCAGTCAGCACCTGCTGGATACAAGCATCTTGCAACACTCGTGAATATCTAGTGGTCTACAAGGCAAATCACTTTATTCAAGGAACTTTTATTCTACTTAAGAAAACACATAAACCAAGAATTATAAATCTTGGCGTGCTAGATTTTATTATAATGTAGAGTCTAGACAAAAGCCTTCTCAAAACAATGTTTTGTGAAGTGACAATCCTTAACTGGTGTTGCCCCCTGTGAATTTTGACTTCAGTGGTTTGCTCAGGGTGTTAGATCTATCTACCTCTGCTGTACAGGATCCCCAACTCTAACAGAATGGCTCCTGGCAAGGTGTTCAATGAATAATTTTGAATGATTAAATAATTTGGTTCAGGCATCCAATTTTTTTAATTATGCAGATTTTTAACAATTTTTTAAGACATCAGAAATCATTACTTGTATTTCTACTTGGTGAAGTGAGAATCTTATAAAGTTTTATTTTGAATTAAAATATATGCTAATAAGCATTATGTTTACACAGAGGGTTATGCTGTAAATCTCCCATTAGTAATACTTTTTAAAAACTAGTGATAAGCCCCAGCTGGTTTGGCTCAGCGGATTGAGTTGGCCTACTGACTGAAGGGTCCCGGGTGTGATTCCAGTCAGGGGCACATGCCCGGGTTGCAAGCTTAATCCCCAGTGGTGGGTGTTCAGGAGGCAGCTGGTCGGTGATTCTCATCATTGATGTTTCTATCCCTCTCTCCCCCTCCCTTCCTCTCTGAAATCAATAAAAATATATTTAAAAAAACACAGTGATAATTTATGGGAAATGAAATTAATAGAATATTCTGGAGTTATTTGTCCAGTATATCGTTCTTATTGGCCATGCTTGGATATTCCATGATTGTCTTATCATACATAAACTGTTCTTTGCTGGGCATGCTGACCCTCCTCTTTGATGCTGTTTATAATGGTTAAAAGGCTCTTAAAATTTTGTTTTTCTTTGTAACTTCTAGATAAGTGTGCTTTGGCTATTATTTTGTTACTAGAGGCCCAGTGCACAAAATTTGTGCACCAGGGTGAGGGGGTCCCTCAGCCTGGCCTGCACTCTCTCACAATCCGGGACCCCTTGGGGGGGATGTCTGACTGTCGGTGTAGGCCCGATTCCACAGGCAGTCGGACATCCCTCTTGTAATCTGGAACCGCTGGCTCCTAACCACTCACCTGCCTGCCTGCCTGATCGCCCCTAACCACTCTGTCTGCCTGCCTGATTGCCCCTAACTGCCTCTGCTCCTGCGGTTTAGTTCCGAAGGATGTCCCGAATGACGCCTGGAAGGTTGTTCAGCTGTCCGGTCTGATTAGCATATTACGCTTTTATTATAGGTTTATTTTTGCGCAAATAAACAAATTAAGGCTAATTTAAGAAACAAAATATTTTGGAAAAAGTTAAGATTATCTTAACCTGCAACTTAAAAAACAGAGGCAATAAGGGTTTATTTGGGATCAAAGAATTACAATTGGGGGAAGCACAGATTCAAACAGAAACCAACATAATGTCCTGATTATAGGGTGAGAGCAAGGGGATTTTATGAGAAAAGAATGGGATAATTCATGAATACAAAAAAGGTGTTTCTATTGGTGCTAACAAGCTGATAAGCTAAATTACTCTTTAGCTATTGTAGGGGTTCAGAACATGTCTCCCCAAAATGTACCACTTTAGCATTTAAATTACTTTGAGCTGAAGGCAATTAAGATCCTGCAGGCTTGTGAGGAACTTTATCTCTCTCTCTAAAAATTTAAATTAGAGGTCTTGCCCATAATAAGCTATCACCAGAAATAACTTTTTTTTTAAAACAAATATACATGGCAGGACAAACTGTTAATTACTGAATTTCTCTTATTAGCCTGCAACTAGAGGCCCAGTGCATGAAATCTGTGCACTGGTAGGGTCCCTAGCAGCTGCCAGCTGCCGGCTGCCAGTCAGGTACTCCCTCCCTTCCCCAGGCTGGCCCGGCCCCCTGGTCGAACTCATGGTCGGGGGAACAATTTGCATACTATACTTTTATTATATAGGATGATCTTTTGAAGCCCCAAGCTACCTTACCTTATCTTTACCTCAGAATTGCCTTATATACCTCACTTTGTGAACAACAAAAGGGCTATGTAATAAATCTGACAAGTTCAGTGACAGAAAGTAAGTTCACATGGTGACCTGATCATAAATTTCTAACTAGGCAGACCATAATAGGTAGTCATACTCCTAGTCTATATAAAAGGTTTATATTTGCCTTAAGGAAGCTCTGTGCTTTGTTCTTGTGCATCTAGAACAATGTACATCATTGAAATGTTAGAAGTAATCTTTTCCAGACCCCTCTCTAAGAGGTAACCACCATCAAGAGAGCACATAATTTTGTTAATATCCTGTCCCACTTTCACGTAACCTTCCGTAAGTTTCCTCCTTGATTTGAATTAAAAAAAAATTTTTTTAAAGAAGATAGAGAAATTTATTGCCACATGAAATTATAAATATAATTCAGATGAATCAGACCAAAAAAAATCACTAGGTTGACATTAAAATACAATGTACTTTGAGCAGATTTGTTTCTTGAAGGCTTCTCTATTGACAGGCACTTCTGTAACTAATTAGTATAATTTGGTATAAACATTTTATGGATAGTTTTAAAGGCCTATAAAAGGGTGTTTTGTGATTATCCATCATAAACAATAACGGATATTACATAAATTAATTGATGGGTTA
Organism: Eptesicus fuscus; assembly: GCF_027574615.1. Lineage (NCBI taxonomy): Eukaryota > Metazoa > Chordata > Mammalia > Chiroptera > Vespertilionidae > Eptesicus > Eptesicus fuscus. The sequence goes on along the minus strand of NC_072483.1, from coordinate 83,858,344 downwards.
CATGTTTGTGTTTGTACCGTATCCTAGAAAGATCCTACTTACCCCACCTTATTTTATAAATATCAAATTGGATATTTTGTTGCTTTGCCAAATTGAGCAAATAGTTAGAACCTATTTCTTCTATATATGTATCAAGTGGCGTTCACTCAAAATATGGAATCCTCTGCACAAAAACAGAACACATTTTGCTGAAACTCTTGTTAATGTGGCTGTCAATTCCTAATTTTCCTAATATACAGCATTTATTTTTAAAAGATTTATCCCTTCACCTACTGTATTTCCTAAGCCTCCTTTGTAGCACCCCGTCCCCCAAATTCACCAAAAAGAGGAAAAACACTTCCTCCCCCATTCCCTCTGCTGATTAGAGTAGGGGTCAGTAACGGGACGAATAGGAAATATTTTAGGCTTTGCAGCCTGTTTCCTCTGTGGAGCTCTGCTGTGGGACTACAAGAGCCCACCGCAGACAGCAGTAAGTGATGGGTGTGGCTGCCTAAGGCCCATGGCTCTAGTTTGCCAGTCATTGATTTTGATTACCAAAATTAAATCTGCTCATATAAAATATATAGCGAGATAAACAATAATTTGGGGCCTAAAAGAAGGTATATCATTTTTCCCTTTTAAAGCCCATTAGGAAAAGCATCGTGTAATGCCTGGGAAGCATTCTCCACTTTATATATATTTGCACTGCTTCGTTCTTTTCTTACCCTGAGACATTTATTAAGAAAGGGTAACCTGGAGTCTAGTACATGAAACATCTTTGGGGATACACATTATTTAAGTAGAAAGTGAGATTACTTCTAGCATTATAGGAACGCCAGCTCCCCAATAAGAATGACTCTTGGGTAGCAGGCTCGTGCCTGCAACATGCCCCAATGTGACACTTTAAAGGGCAATAAGTTCCTCCTGGCAGTTGTTGCAGCAGTTGAAGGTGATGTTTTCATATCTAGTACAGGGATGAAATTGCCCAATATTTTTCTTTGTAGCAAGTAAGGTGGTTGGTGAGTACTCAGAAAACGGATTATCAGGTGAGCTTTCTGTACTGGTAGCTGGGTCCAAAATGTGTAACACCGTTTCAGCCATTTTTTTCCGCTGGGATGCTGCAGAATTCAACTGTTGGTGGATTCTTTTTTTGACTGTTAGTTCCAACATTTCCCAGAAGATGAGCATTTACTGCTTTTGCCAACTTGTGATTGGTTAACGCTAGTTCTGCTGTGCTGTGAGGCTGGGTGCTAGGATAGTACGTCTGCTCTCTTCCCCACTGCAAGGAGACCAGGAGCTCCTTCAGTAAAGTGTGGGTGGCTTTCATTCCCTGGCAAAGCTGCTCCCGCTCACTCAGGAGTTCCTGGAGAGCACCCTGCGTGTCCCGGTGCTGAACTGACGCTGCAGAACTGCCCTGGAATTGGTTAACTCCCATGACCCTGCTCGCGAGGAATTGGCTTCACCACACATCACACTGTATTGACATTCGTTCTAACTGCTCGGCAAGCTGAGCTGTGTTCTGACCTAGGACTTCATTTTCTAAAATAAGCTGATTTTTCTCACGGGCTAGACGTTCAAAGTGATACTGAAGATCATCACCAACAGAAGCCACCAGCAGCTTTTTTAACTCACGATTGACCTCCGTCTGCACGCGGAGCTGGTTGGAAAGGCCCTGTCGGTCCGGCAGCAGCCTCCTTTCCGAGTTCCTGAGCTTCTCCAGGGTGCTTTTCACCTCTGTGAGCTCCTTCCGGGGCTCGGCAGCTCTCTGGGACTGACCAGAGAGCTCCCCTTTCTGATGTCCGAGAGGCTTACCCTTGGCATTTTTGTTGGGGATAACGTGGGTGATAGCAGCTTTGGGAACCAATATTCTTACAGCTTCGACTTCCACCACTTTCTCAGTGAAGATCTTGCCCAGCTGCAGGACTCCTGGGCTCTCTGGTGCGACTGCTTTCCTCCTTCGTGGACTCAGAAGGACGTGGGGTTTTATAGGCTGGACTGCAGAGGTGACTTCAACAGACTTAGGTGGATCCTCTGTTTCCATTCCATCTCCTCCTCGGATTGGGGTTGAAGTCAGAGTGACTTTAGTTTCTAAACTCCCAAGAGTAGTCATTTTTAATCAATGAAAATGCACCCCAAGACTTCTACTGAATAACCTCTGGGATTCTCCTACCCAGTGGGCTTTCCGGTCCAGGGGGCTCAGCGCGAAATCCTGGGGTAACTTCTCCACAGTTAGTCCCCTTCCATTCCCAGCCGCCCGCCCAGCCTTCGCGACAGCGACTTTCCCTTGATTTGAAATTTATAAAAAGAACTCCAAAACTGTCATTCTCTGGAGCATTTGAGAGTTTGCTTCCCAGAATGTCATCAGTTTGACTTAAATAAACTCATTCTCTACAGGTTTGGATGTTCTTATATCAACATAATTTTCCTTGAATCTCTCATGTATGTGGGTTCTCTGACTCTTTCATGTATGTGTGGTACCCATGTGTACATATTTACTAAATTTGATGATTTTCTCTTGTTAATCTGACTCATGTTAATTTAATTATTAGACCAGCGGAAAGAACCTAGGAGGGTAGAGGAAAGTTTCTTCTTCCCCTACACTACACATGGATGGTTACTAATTCTGTCTTCAGAAAGAAAGTTTTGGACAACAAAAAAGATCTATGCAAAGTAACCTCCAAGGCTGATCTGATCATAAATTCTTAGTTGAGCAGGTCCTGGTTGATAGTTATTTCCCAGGCATATAATCTCTTTAGTAAAAAGTTTATCTTTGCTTAGGTAAGCCCTGTCTATTGTTTCTGTACATCTAGGTTAATACACCTTTGAAACAAGCTGTAACCACCCTCAAGAGAGCATACAATCATGTTAATTATCCTGTATTCCAGTCCTTACCTTGGTTTCTCCCACCTCCATGTAATCTTCCTTATGTTTCCTTCTAATTTTAATGCTTAAAAGAAGCTGCAAAACTGTTATTCTTTGAAGTATTTGAGATCTTGCTCCCTAATATATGTCATCAGTTTCACTCATACTTTTTTTTAAAAATTTCTTTATTGATTAAGGTACCGCATATTTGTCCTCATCCCCCCATTCCCATCCCAAACCCCTCCCCACACATGCCCCCAACCCCCGTTGTCCATGACCACTGGTTAGGCTTATATGCATGCATACAAGTCATTTGGTTTCACTCATACTTTTATAAAAATTCCCTACAGGTTTGGACATTCTTACATTGACAGAGTCTATAATAATTAGTCCTTGTGGTCAAAATGTCTGCTTTCTTGTTAGCTTTGCAAACAGTTGTTTGAAAGACAATACTGGTTTGGTCAGTCCAAAGATCTGGCCCAGTTCAAGCATTCTAAAGTTTTAAGGAGTAAAATGTGAAATGTAGTTCCTTTGGAATGGGTACTCTGGTTTCATTTTAAAAGTAGAGGCCCAGTGCACAAAATTCGTGCATGGAGGTTGGGGGTCCCTCAGCCCAGCCTGCACCCTGTTCAATCCGGGACCCCTTGGGGGATGTCCGACTGCCTCTCACAATCCGGGACTGCTGGCTCCTAACCGCTCACCTGCCTGCCTGCCTGATCACCCCTAACCACCTCTGCCTGCCTGGTCACCCCTAACCACCTCTGCCTGCCTGCCTGATCGCCCCTAACCACCTCTGCCTGATTGCCCCTAACTGCTCCCCAACCAGCCTGATTGCCCCTAACTGCTCCCCTGCTGGCCTGATTGCCCCTAACCACCTCTGCCTCGCCCTGCACCTGGGACCCAGGATTCCCTCCCTCTGGCCAGCCGCAGGCACCCAGGACCTGGGCTGGCTTCGCCTGGGCTGGCTGCAGCCGCAGGGGACCATGGGCAGGCAGCTTCACCCAGGCCACAGCTGCAGGCGCCCGGGACCGCGGGGCGGGTGGCTTGTCCCTCTCCTGGGCTGCAGGCGCAGCCATTGGCGCCCAGGACCACGGGGTGGGCAGCTTGTCCCTCTCCTGGGCTGCAGATGCAGACACAGCCGCTGGCGCCCGGGACTGCAGGGCAGGTGGCTTGTCCCTCTCCTGTGCCACAGGTGCAGCCACTGGCTCCTGGGACCGAGGGGACCGTGGAGTATGCGAATTGTCCCTCTCCCGGGCCACAGGCGCAGCCACTAGTGCCCAGGACCATGGGGCGGGCGGCTATTCCCTCTCCCGGGCCACAGTCCCAGCCCCTGGTGCCCAGGATCGTGGGGCAGGTGGTGGCTTGTCCCTCTCCCAGGCCACAGGCGCAGGCACAGCTGCTGGCTCCTGGGATCATGGGGCATGTGGCTTGTTCCTCTCCCGGGCCACAGCCCCAGCCGCTGATGCCTGGGACCGTAGGGTGTGCGGCTTGTCCCTCTTCCAGGCCACAAGCACAGGCGCAGGCACAGCCACTGGCGCCCGGGATCACGGGGTGGGCGGCTTGTCCCTCTCCTGGGCCACACGTGCAGGTGCAGCCGCTGGGGCGGGCAGCTTATCCCTCTCCCGGGCCACAGCCTGGCTGGTCCCCATTCCTCTCTCGCGAGCTCATTTGTGCCTGGCTGGTTCCTTTCTCCCCAATGTTGAGTGTCTGAACCAGGACTGCGTGAGGGTGTGATGACCATTTGCATATTAGCTCTTTATTAGATAGGATAGCTCCGCTTAGACAACTTTTCACAATTACAACATAGATAGCTGGAAAGAGATTCACTCTTTACTTACAATTATAAAATAAGCTGGATAATCAAAATTACAAATTTTCTTCAGCCATAGGAGAACTGAAGTATCAAGGCAATCAACTCAAAATATAAGGACAAACAGACATCTTCAAGGAAATAGGGGATGCAGATGCTTGCTTGCTTATGCCAGATGCTATATAAGCTAGTAAGAAAACTCAGCTAAAATTAATGCTGGGGCTCAGAGTTGGCTATCCCAAGATCTTTCACAGTGACATATTAATTTGAACTAAAAATCACCTGAGTAGCAGCAAGAGCAGGAAGAGCTCTGTGACCCTCCTCTATCCACTTAAAAGAAGGAAATAAATTTCCATGATAGGTACCCTCCCCATTCCTGAAGCACCGAGAGAGAACTTTTTCACAAAAGTTATAAAATCCAGAGTAAAAAAGTGTGTATAAACAAACCTTGTAATGCCTTTACTAATTTACTACCTGAGCTCAAATTTTGTTTAGATTCCTCACAAACAAATACCTAAACCTGCTTAGAATGAGCACTAGCTTTATTTTTCCTGTAAATTTCTGACAAATTTATTGTTTCTTCATCTAAAAGGTATAAAATGGTACCTAGTTTATTCTCTTCTTTGAGCCTCACATTATGATCTATCATTTTATGATTTTCCCATGTGCATGTATTAAGAGTACTTTTTTCTCTTGTTAATTTTGTCCAGTCCATATCCATAAGAAGTAAAGAAGGGTAGATTGGGAGAAGTCTCACCTACTCTACAACATTGACACATTACTAAAGGCTAATAGGAGTATATAGAACACCTGAGAATTAAAAACATGGGTAATTCACTTACATTTCTAGAATTCTTCCATAGCCCTCACCAGAGACTCCTGAAAAATTGGAGTCAAGAATAGGGACCAGAAAAACTTTTCTCCTGATGCAAACCTGAGGCATGAGACCACCAGCTGCATGAGAACGGCAAAAACTTTCCATCAGATCTTTCTACCTTATCTCCCAACCAAAAAAAAAAAAAAGTCTTAACCTGGTCGGAATAGGACAGAAAGCTCTATAGCTTTCAGGGTACAGGTAAAGATGCACTGCAGCTAGGAAAAGGGGAAAGGACAGTAAAACACCCTGCCCTAGACTATATGTGGTTTCATACTGCTGAGAGAAAGGCAGGACCCCTTAGAAGACTTAATCCCAAAAATAAAAAATCAAAGCACCTGCCTAAAAATGAGAAATTTGAGTAAACACATAGCAAAGAGTTTCTTTACCTACTTTCTATCTATTTTATATCTATAAAAGCCTAATATGAAAAGTGTCTCCTTGGGAGTTCGACCGGGAGAGCGGGAATTCGATGGCTTGCTATGACTATTACACTGACCACCAAGGGGCGGTGCAGAACATGGTGGGCGACCAGCAGCGGCCGTGGGGTGCTGAGGGAGTAAGGGAAGGAGGACGCCAGGGAGCGCATGGGCGGCAAGGGAAGGAGGAGGCGGGGAGGTGAGGAACTTGATCAGCCCTGATCGCCGGCCAGGCCTAGAGACCCTACCAGTGAATGAATTTCGTGCACTGGGCCTCTAGTATATATAAAAGCCTAAGTGACCGTTACGACCAAATGACCAGAATGGCCAGTTGACCAGTTGCTATGATGCGCACTGACCACTGGGGGCAGACGCTCAACACAGAAGCTCAACGCTGCCCCCTGGTGGTCATTGTGCTCCCACAGCCAACCTCCTTCAGCTGGCCAACCGTCCATGGTCCCTCCCCCCAGCCGGCCAGGTCTCATCGGCCCCTGGTGCTCAACTATTCGTAGATGACCTGCTTCTGGGTTGGGGTTTTGTACGTAGCAGAGCAGCTCCCTCGCTGTGATCTATTGAAAGTCAGCCCTTAACACAAGGGTTTGTCTTGCTCCCGTCCTCTCCCTTCACCAGGGGCCCTCAGCAGTGAGGGAAGGAGAAGTGGCAGGGCGGCGTCAGCATCCGGCGTCTTTTCCTTCTGCGCCTGGCCCGGCGACCATCACCTCCTCTCCCAAGTCTGCTGGGGCCTTCAGGCCACAGGCTGAGACGGGGAACCAGGGGTGTGTGGCGGCAGATGCAGCCCTTTCTCCAGGGGGGCCGATGGTCAGCTCCCTCCTCGGTGCCACTGGCCAACCTCCCACGATCCCCCCACTCCGTCCCTGTGCACAAATTCGTGCACCGGGTCTCTAGTCTGCTAATAAGAGCCAGGACAAAATAAATTAGAAAAAGAGAAAAGATAAAATGCAATCAGTACTAAAAGAGACCAAAATTAAGAGATAAAACAAAATTAAGAGATAAAGATGGGGGTGAAGAAAGGCAACCAGAACCAGTAAAAGAAAAAGAAAAAAATAATTGGTAGAGAAGGAGTTGTATATTCCGGTCACTACTAATTGTGTGCTCCCTGGACACAGAAAGCCCCAGAGGAGAGAACTGAGATAAGTGGGATATATCCTGATTAGAACTCAACCAGGCAGGGTACTCAGCTACCCTAGGGAAGTCCATAATTTTCCCCTGTGTCTTCAGACCTTCCTGGAAATCCCTCCTCTTGATCCACTGGTGCTCAGGCTACAGGCATGCTCATGTTCTAACAGCTCTTACCTGGTGCTTCCTCAAACACCACCAGAGCTCTGGAATTTCTCTGTCCTCTAAAGCTCTCCTCAGAACCCAGACGGGAGCTCCCCTCCCACACAGTCTCACACACTCATCTGAATTCCCACTCCCCAGCAGCAGTAACCTCAACTTCCCTGCTAGAGAAATCCACTGCCTCTTACAATCATGTGCCTTTTACTGAGCTTCTTCTTTTTCTTCCCACTTGGCTTCACGTTTTTCTATCCTCTTTCTGGCATTCAGCATCTCTGTGTATCTGATGTGAGTGCTTCTTGCCTTTCACAGCAAATCTCTTGCCCTAAAAGGATCTTAGGACTGAGAGTCAAGATACATTTGTTATCTGTAAAATAACTGGGTTCAAAGAAGTAAATGTTTTCTAATCTTGTCACCTTTCCCTCCAGCATTCTGTGCGTCTTACTGGGCTCCCTATTCTAACCATCCATGCCCCCTTTCTTCCCACTCTACTTTTCCCTCCTTTTTTTAAACTTTATTTTTCAATTACAGCTTACATTCAGTATTATTTAGTATTAGTTTTAGGTGTATAGCATAGTGGTGAGATAATCATATCCTTACAAAGTAGTCCCTCCAATATTTTTAGTACCCACCTGGCACCATACATAGTTACTGCAATATTATTGACTATATTCTCTATGCTGTACTTTACATCCCTGTGACTATTTTGTAACTATTGATTTGTAATTTTTTTTTTTAAGATAAGGGTTTATTGATTTTGGAGCGGGAGAAAGAGATAGAAACATCCATGATGAGAGAATCATGGATCGGCTACCTTCTACACGCCCCCTACTGGGGATCGAGCCCACAACCCGGGCATGTGCCCTTGACCAGAAATCGAACCAGGGTCTGCTCAGTCCGCAGACCTGCACTCTATCCACTGAGCCAAACAGGCCAGGACTGATTTGTAATGCTTTTTTCCCCCCAATTGTTCCTTTTAAAATATATATATATTTTTTTCTTTATTGTTTAAGGTATTACATATGTGTCCTTATCCCCCCATTGCTCCCCAACCTCACCGCTCATGTCCTCACTCCCCCTAGTGTCTGTGTCCATTGGTTATGCTTATATGCATGCATACAAGTCCTTTGGTTGATCTCTCCCCCTTTCCTCCACCCTCCCCTGCCTTCCCTCTGAGGTTTGACGGTCTTATCGATGCTTCCCTGTCTTTGGATCTGTTTTTGTTCATCAGTTTATGTGTTCATTATATTCCACAAATGAGTGAGATTCATGTGATATTTATCTTTCTCTGACTGACATATTTCGCTTAGCACAGTGGTCGGCAAACTCTTTAGTCAACAGAGCCAAATATCAACAATATAACAATTGAAATTTCTTTTGAGAGCCAAATTTTTTAAACTTAAACTATATAGGTAGGTACATTGTTACTAACTTAATTAGGGTACTCCTAAGCTGGCCTTTGCTAAAAACTCAAGGGGCCAAAGAGCCGCATGTGGCTCGCGAGCCGCAGTTTGCTGACCACTGGCTTAGCATAATGCTCTCCAGGTTCATCCATGCTGTTGCAAATGGTAGGAGTTCCTTCCTTTTTACAGCAGCATAGTATTCCATTGTGTAGATGTACCAGTTTTCTAATCCACTCATCTGCTGGTGGGCATTTAGGCTGTTTCCAAATCTTTGTTATTGTAAATTGTGCTGCCATGAACATAGGGGTGCATACATCCTTTCTTATTGGTGTTTCCAGTTTCTTAGGATATATTCCTAGGAGTGGGATTACTGGGTCAAATGGGAGTTCCATTTTTAGTTTTTTGAGGAAACTCCATACTGTTCTCTACAGTGACTGCACCAGTCTGCATTCCCACCAGCAGTGCACGAGGGTTCCTTTTTCTCCACATCCTCTCTAGCACTTGTCATTTGTTGATTTTTTGATGATAGCTATTCTGACAAGTGTGAGATGGTACCTCATTGTCGTTTTGATTTGCATCTCTTGGATGGTTAGTGACTTGTTTTCATATGTCTCTTGGCCTTCTGTATGTCCTCTTTCTAAAAGTATCTAGGTCTTTTCCCCATTTTTTGATTGGATTGTTTATCTTCCTTTTGTTAAGTTGTATGAGTTCCCTAAAAATGTTGGAGATTAAACCCTTATCGGAGATAACATTGGCAGATATGTTCTCCCATGCAGTGGGCTTGTTGATGGTTTCTTTTGCTGTGCAGAAGTTTTTTATTTTGATGTAGTCCCATTTGTTTATTTTCTGTTTAGTTTCCATTGCCCTAGGAGCTCTATTGGTGAAGATATTGCTTCGGCATATGTCTGAGATTTTGCTGCCTATGGATTCCTCTAAGATTTTTATGGTTTCCCATCTTACATTTAAGTCCTTTATCAATTTTGAGTTTATTTTTCTGTATGGTGTAAGTTGGTGATCTAGTTTCATTTTTTTGCATGTATCTGTGCAATTTTCCCAACACCATTTATTGAAGAGACTGTCTTGACTCCATTGTATGCTCTTGCCTCCTTTGTGAAATACTAATTGAGCATAGTGGTTTGGGTCGATTTCTGGGTTCTCAGTCCTGTTGCATTGATATATATGTCTGTTCTTGTGCTGATACCAGGCAGTTTTGAGATCAGTGGCTTTGTAATAGAGCTTGATATCTGGTATTGAGATCCCTCCTACTTGGTTCTTTCTCAGGGTTGCTGCAGCTATCAGGGTCTTTTTTTTATTCCAGATACATTTTTGGAGAGTTCATTTGATTTGTAATTCTTAATATCTTCACTTTTCTCACCCACTCCTCCAATCCCCTCCCCTCTGGCAACCATTAGTCTGTTCTCTGTGAATTGTTTCAATTTTGTTTGTTTTGTTCTTTAGATTCCATATATAAGTGAAATCATATGGTATTTATCTTTCTCTGATTGACTTATTTCACTGAGCATAATATCCCTCAAAGTCAAGGATTGTCCCATGGGGTGTTAATTCCCCCACATTTGCAGTTTTGAGCACCCACAAATGAGCATCAGCTTCTCACAGGTGTCCCAACCACGTCATGTAAAAGCCTTAGTAAAACAGTGCGAAACACATGCAGTGTTGTGGGGGGGGGGGGGGCGGGGGTGGTGGGGGGGTGGACTGAGAAAATGTGAGACAGGATAGAAGAGGTGACTGATAAAAGCAGGTTTTTTTTAGTTTATCTTATGAGTAAACTCATAAATATATGTACACAAAATCAATTTTTTTTTCATAGAAAATCTCTGATATGCCAGTGTGTTCAGTAATTGTTTAACACACAGTGACACCTATTCAAATACAGAAAACTATTCAAATACAGACATTCACAAGCATCAAGTTTCAACTCTTTGATGCTGTCTAAAGAGAAATTCCTGTGAAATTCTATGTTGCTCACCTTCACTCTATTCTGAATTAAAAACCCAGTATCTGATGTGCCGCTGTTCACCTGCAGTAACAGCTGTTCATCTGTTGGGACCGTTACCCTAACCCACCACTTTGAGAAGATAAGGCACACTCAGTCTGGTACCTTGCAAGTAAACTATTGATGTGGGAATCTTGACCCTGGTGTACTTACCCATGTATGTTCCCCATAGTTACAGACAGCCTCACATGAAATCTCTATATTGCATTGTAATCTGAAAGTCTTAATTTCTCCAGTTTTTGTTAGTTACTCTCCTTTATTTATTATTATTATTATTTTTTAAATATATTTTACTGACCTTTCACAGAGAGGAAGAGAGAGGGATAGAAAGTCAGAAACATCGATGAGAGAGAAACATTGATCAACTGCCTCCTGCACCTCCCCCACTGGGGATGTGCCTGCAACCAAGGCACATGCCCTTGACCGGAATCGAACCCGGGACCTTTCAGTCCGCAGGCCGATGCTCTATCCACTGAGCCAAACCGGTTTCGGCTAGTTACTCTCCTTTAATCTCCAAATTTTAAAGTATGTATAAGAAATTATACCAAGTAAATTCCTGTAACCAATTTAATTTCATTATTCTAAAACCTCAGTTACATAATTTCTGCTTATTTTATTAAAAGTATATTCAGATGAATCAGTCCTTTTTCATATAAAAAATTATACATGGTAAAAACTAATTGGAAATCAAATGTTGAATTTTACCTGTAAAAGATTTGCTTTTGAAAGTTATCTTTTGTAGCTATTATTTCTACAAAAATGCAATTTTCCCTGATTGACTTGTATAGATCTAAATATTACTGTATGCAATTGTATCCACTAAGTATTTTTTTTTGTTTTGGTTTTGCTGCTATTCATATTTAGTTTAAAATTTGTATAAAGCAGAAATAGTTTAGCTCATTGTCCTTTGTCTTAGAGTAATTTATTATATTGCTAATTTGGTTCTCCAGCAAACTACAAATTAACTCTGCAGGCTCTGAACTGATAAAAGAGCATATAGAAATGTTTTCTGTTATATAGGCTATCATGTCCCCTACAAATATAGTTAAGCTTCTTGTTATTTATTTGTTTGTTTGTTTTGTTATTTCAAGCTTCTTGTTTTATAATCTTTATAACTTTAATTTCTTATTTTGTCATATTAATTCTTAATAAGATTGGAACATTCACTACAATGAGGAATACAAATGGTGAACACAGACAGATATCTTGCCTTCTTCCCAGCCTTAGAAGAAAAGCAAAAAAATGTCACCATTTAGTAGGGTGTTAGCAGTTGTTTTTAAATTCTCTTTATGAAATTAAGAAGGTGCCCTTTCATTCCTAATTTATTGGAAGTTTTTGCCTCAAAAAGGTGCTGAATGTTTCAAATGTTTTATTTCTACCTATAGAGATAAATATGGTTATTCTCCTATATTCTGTTACCATGGTGAATTATAATGCTAGATTTTTAAATTTGAAATAAATCTTCATTATCTGTGATAAACCCACATAGTCACCATATAATAACCTTTTTATACATTCTTTTTGTTCTCACCTTTTAAGGTGGAAGCTTAGATTACTACTGATTTTAAACATTCCTTGTTGTTATTTGATGTAAACATTTGAACTTTGAGGTTTCTCTTTGTACATTTTGAAGTATCTCACATACTTTAATATGCTATGTTTTCATTATTAGGTTCAAAATATTTTCTCATCTTTTGAATCTTTCACTGACTGATGAGTTAATTTCTTTAGAATTGTGTTGATTACTTTTCAAATATTTGGATATTTTCTTGATGTCTTACTATTATTTTTTTAAATATATTTTATTGATTTTTTACAGAGAGGAAGAGAGAGGGATAGAGAGTTAGAAACATCGATGAGAGAGAAACATCGATCAGCTGCCTCTTGCACACCCCCTACTGGGGATGTGCCCGCAACCAAGGTACATGCCCTTGACCGGAATCGAACCTGGGACCTTTGAGTCCGCAGGCCGACGCTCTATCCACTGAGCCAAACCGGTTTCGGCGATGTCTTACTATTATTGAGCTCAAATTCTATTCCATTGTGATCATAGAATATACTCAGTGATTTGAATCCTCTGATATTTACTGAGACATCTCTATTGTCTAGCATATGGTCTGTGATGATAAATTTTTCATGCATGCTGGGATAAAGAAACCATATGTTCAGAATTTATAAGGTGTAATGTTCAATGAGTATATATTGGGTCATATTGGTTATAGTGTTCAAAACTTCTATTTCCTTATTGATTTTTAAAAAAATATATTTGTTCTGACTTTAGAGAGGAAGGGAGAGGGAGAGAAAGAAACATCAACTTTCAAATATACTATACACCTGTGGGAATTATAACCTTCATGTTGTATGTTACATCTCCAGTACTTATTTCTCTTATAAATGTATGTTTGTACCTTTTGTGCACCTTCATCCAAGTCCCCTACCAACCTATCCCCTGGCTCTGATCTGAAACTACGACTCTGATCTCTTATGTACGTGTTGTGTGTTTTTTAGAATCCACATACAGTATTTGTCCTTCTCTGTCTCACTTTTTTCATTTAGCATAATGACCTGAAGGTCCATCCATGTTGTGGCAAATGTGGTATACATTATTGTTAAATGATTCTTTTATTAAAATTTCCCTTCCCCCTTTTTCTCATTATAGACAGAGAGTGCATGGGCCGAAGAATATTCTGAAAAGAAGAAAGGGTCTCACAAGCGTTCAGCATCCTGGGGCAGTACAGATCAACTTAAGGAGGTCAGGAAAATGATTCCAAGAAAGTGGGTGTGGAAACTTGATTTCTTCATTGGCTAGTTCCTTGAAATTGTGGGCAGCAGAGATTTGTCAGTTTACATTGTGTTTGGGTTTTGTGTGTTTGTTTTTATCTTAGTTCTGTTTACTTGAGAATTAACAACAGAAAAACAGTTATGTTAATTGAATAAAGATTTGAATGGAGAAATGTACACATTACTTACCTGATAGTGTGTTTTTCCTTCTTTTCTAAAAAAAATGAGTCTATACCTATTAATATAATACAAATATCAGATATATAAATTTTAGTGATATAACAAATTTACATATATTATTTCTGTATATTATGGTAGTGATTCTGCTATTTAGTAGCCCAGTATAACTAAGTTGATTTTGCCCCTGTGCTATGCTATGATTACCTGATTACCATTTTCTGTCTACAATTATAACATTCTTATTTTACATGTAATGTAGAAGAAAAACCCAGGAAAATTCAGTGCAGAAATAACATGGGATATTGATTAAAATTTTATTTGGTATTTTTTAAAATTAATCTTTATTGTTCAGATTATTACAGTTGTTCCTCTTTTTCCCTCCACAGCTCCCCTCCACCCGGTTCCCATCCCCCCGATGCTCTTACCGCCCCCCCTCCACTGTCCTAGTCCATAGGTGTACGATTTTTATCCAGTTTCTTCTTGCACCCCCTACGCCTCCTTCCTCCCGAGAATTGTCAATCCACTCCCTTTCTATGCCCCTGATTCTATTCTATTCACCAGTTTATTCTGTTCACCAGATTTTTTATTCACTTTATTTTTAGATTCACTTGTTGATGGATATGTATTTGTTGTCACTTGGCTGTTCATAATTTTTATCTTTACCTTTTCTTCTTCTTCCTCTTCTTAAAGAATACCTTTCAGCATCTCATATAATACTGGTTTGGCGCTGATGAACTCCTTTAGCTTTTTCTTATCTGTGAAGCTCTTTATCTGACCTTCAATTCTGAATGTCAGCTTGGCTGGGTAGAGTAATCTTGGTTGTAGGTTCTTGCTATTCACCACTTTGAATATTTCTTGCCACTCCCTTCTGACCTGCATAGTTTCTGTTGAGAAATCACCTGACATTCGTATGGGTGCTCCCCTGTAGGTAACTAACTGTTTTTCTCTTGCTGCTTTTAATATTCTCTCTTTGTCTTTTGCTCTTGGCATTTTAATTATGATGTGTCTTGGTGTGGTCCTATTTGGATTCCTTTTGTTTGGGGTTCTGTGCGCTTCCTGGACTTGTAAGTCTATTTCTTTCACCAGGTAGGGGAAGTTTTCTGTCATTATTTCTTCAAATAGGTTTTCAATATCTTGCTCTCTCTCTCTTCTTCTGGCACCCCTATAATTCGGATGTTGGTACACTTGAAGTTGTCCCAGAGGCTCCTTGCACTATCTTCATATTTTTGTATTTTTTCCTTTTGCTTTTCCAATTGGGTGTTTTTTGCTTCTTCGTATTTCAAATCTTTGACTTGTTTCTCAGGATCCTCTAGTCTGCTGTTTGGATCTCTGTATATTATTCTTTATTTCAGTCAGTGTATGCTTAATTTCTAGTTGGTCCTTTTTCATATTCTTGAGGGTCTCACTATATTTCTCGGAGGTTTCTAGCAGATTCTTGAGTAACCTTATAACCATGGTTTTGAACTCTATATCCAGTCGTTTGCTTTCCTCCATTTCTTTCGTTTATAATCTGTTTTTTTCTTCTCCGCATTTTGTCTGCTTCCCTGAGTTGATAGAGTGGCTTTGTGTGCTAGGTGTCCTATAGGGCCCAGTGGCTCAGCCTCCCCAATCACCTGAGGTGGACGCTCTTGGTGCACCCCTTTGTGGGCTGTGTGCACAGTCTTATTGTAGTTAAGCTTTGATTGCTGTTGGTATCACTGGGAGGAATTGACCTCCAGGCCAATTGGCTGTGAGGACCAGTTGTGTCTACAATGGAAGAACTGCTGTGCTGGATACACCCTTATGGGGCAGGACTTGCTTCAGTGGGGCTTTGATGCTCACTGAGTCTGCCCCCTGAGTGTGTCTCTTATGGATGTGAAGAGTTGTAATCTGGTGTGGTCTCACACTGACCACTGGGTACACTGGCTCTTTGATCTCCAAGGAGGTGCAAAGTCAGCCTCTGCCTGAGGCCACCCAGCAGGAGCTACAGAGAGATCTGCAGATTCCTCTTCTTTGTTTGGGGTTTGGAGGTGCCCAAATGAGGCCCAGCTGTGAAGCAATGTAAGCTGCTGTCCAGCCTTGGGCCTTCTTTTGGAAGCTCTGGGGCTCTCTGACCCAGCCTCAGTTTTTTAGTTTTTAGATCAGGGGTCCTCAAACTTTTTAAACAGGGGGCCAGTTCACTGTCCCTCAGACCGTTGGAGGGCCAGACTATAGTTTAAAAAAAACTATGAACAAATTCCTATGCACACTGAACATATCTTATTTTGAAGTAAAAAAACAAAACGGCAAAAACACCTGCATGTGGCCCGGGGGCCGG
Source organism: Eptesicus fuscus (assembly GCF_027574615.1). Lineage (NCBI taxonomy): Eukaryota > Metazoa > Chordata > Mammalia > Chiroptera > Vespertilionidae > Eptesicus > Eptesicus fuscus. The sequence continues at coordinate 83,842,430 of NC_072483.1, read as the reverse complement.
GCCTTAGTTTGAGGACGCCTGTTTTAGATTGCAAAAGGCCAGTCCATTCATATGCAAAAGCCTCTGCACACAGCTTGGGTGGGGTTGTAAATTGGGTGGGGCGGGGTCTCAGGGAATCACCAGGGCGGAGCAAACAGCAATGGCTGCCCGTCAGCCCTGCCCTGAAGAGGCCCCCAGGTCTCTGTCCCACAGAACCGTGCTGGAACAATGATCGCTGCAAGCACCTCTGAGAGAAAGCCGCCCTCGTGTTCCGGCCCAACTTCAGACAGTCCAGTTTCTCTCTGTATGAGTCTGGGTCCTCAGAGTCTCTCCTGGAACTGGAGTTCAGAGCAGTCGGGAGCTTGTATCTCCCTCCCGATTGAAAAAGACAATAGCGGACCCAGTTGCCAGCCCCTTTCGCGTGCGCCTCCGTACCTCCACACTTCCACACCTCCGCACCTCCTACCGGACTCAGTGCGCTTTTCTCTTTCCTTCTAGTTGTAGAACTTCCACTCAGCCAGCCTTCCCATGGTTCTGGATGATATTGTAGTTTTAATGTAGTTGTGTGTGGCAGCAAGTTCAGGTGTTTACCTATGACACCATCTTGGTTGTCCATTCTTATTTGGTATTTTTAAAGATTATATCTCTGAGTGCATTTTGTGGCTTGAATTGATATTCAAATAGTTTAATTTTTGGAGCTGTTGAAGGTCACAAGTTTGATAAATCTAAATAAAATGTGATTTATGAGGGCAATGAGAGAATAACTATTAATTTTTAATTCTTTGTGAGAATTAAATATAATTTATTCTAAATGCTGAAATATAATTTATTCTAAATGCTGAAAACTTCACATGTTTAGTACTTGAAATATCTCTTTATATATGCTTGTGTATATACAACAGGATTTTGTGATACAATTTAAAAATTAAAAACTTTTATTAAGACTGAATTTTTCTGGTTCTTATTAAGCAAGGATGCTTTATGTAGTATGGGAAACACTGATGCATGTGTTATTTTTTCCCTTTGCAGATTGCAAAATTACGCCAGCAATTGCAGAGAAGTAAGCATAGCAGTCGACATCATCGAGATAAAGAAAGACAGTCACCATTCCATGGCAACCATTCAGCCATTAACCAGTGTCAGGTAGGAGCACAGATAACACAAAATGCAGACAAGAGGTTTTTTATTTTGCAGGTGTTTTGTTACTTTATAGGTGACTGTGGGACAAAATAGCCAAAAGCACATTTGAAACTGATTAATACTGAATCATAACCTTCATAAAAATAAACCGAAAAAAAACCCCAGAATATTAAATTGGCAAAATAATATTTTCCTTTGGTGATCTGTGATATGACTTCTAAGAGACATAGCTAATTTTTCATTTTTGACTTACCGTACTTTTGTATCGATCAATTTAGTATGTTGGAGGCAGAATAATAGAGATATGCACTGGCTATGGAATCAGACCCTGGACAGGTAACCTGCTCTAAGTCTCAGTTTCCTCGTCTGAAGATTGAGGATAATAATGATACCTGTCTCATAAAGTCATTTACTAGGGGAAAACGTTTAGCTGCTCTGATTCCTTAATAGGATCCTATAAACTATTATTGATGGCTCACACTGGGAGCATTTCTCTTTAACTGAATTGAAATTGGATGGGGTCCCTTGGCAAGGAGAAACAAGAAAACGTTTGCCAACACCTTTTATAGGTTGATACCTTCTGGTGATTGTCCAGTATATTCGGATTGTTTTCAAGAGAAAGTATGGGTATAGGTATATATTTTTTCAAACTAATTTTGTCCTAAAATATTGGTACATGGGTCAAATTTGATTTCATAAATTTAAAGTTTGATTGTAATTTCCAACAGCTCAGCAGGGCAGGGTGATGGAGTCATGAGCGTGGGGCTAGTGCAGTGGTCGGCAAACTGCGGCTCACGAGCCACATGCGGCTCTTTGTCCCCTTGAGTTTTTAGCAAAGGCCAGCTTAGGAGTACCCTAATTAAGTTAATAACAATGTACCTACCTATATAATTTAAGTTTAAAAAATTTGGCTCTCAAAAGAAATTTCAGCCGTTGTACTGTTGATATTTGGCTCTGTTGACTAATGAGTTTGCCGACCACTGTGCTAGTGTATTTATCAAGGCTGATGCAGTATGGAGGGGAGTGCTTGACCCAGGAAAGATGTCATCTGTGAGTGTTGTCTGAGAGAAACTTGGCATAGAGGCCCTGGCAGCTATCCCTTCCGCTCTTTCCCTGGAGCCTCACAACCATGTTTGTCTTCCCACATCTCCAGTTTGCTCTTATCTTCCCTCTCTGTGCTGGATGGAGCCCAGGCTGAGTGGCCATGAATGAGATTTTGTGTGCTGTTCCTTTAAGAGGGCACCTGGGTTTTGAGCAGAGTACTGTCTCTCCCTGGCAGATAGAATCCCCATTAATTTTCACAGCCAGATGTTATATGGGCTTTTCTTCCCACATGCACGTGTGTTTGGTTGAGGCCCCTTGCTCCTCAGGGGGTAACTTTTGCAGCTGAGATGTCCCTCCAGATTCCCAGCTGATATACATGGATGTGGGGCCAGCCCTTTTCAAGTCTCTGCCCTTCCTACCAGTCTCAATGTGGCTTCTTCTATAAATCCTTGGTTACAAGACTTCTGTTCAGCTAGTCTTCAGTTGGCTATTCAGGTTGAATGTTCTGTAATTTAGTTGTAATTCCAATTTGGACCTGGGAGGAGCATGAGTGTAACTTCCACCTCCTCTGCCTCTTATATTTTTTATTTTAGCCATTCGAATAGATGTGTAGTGGTATTATACTTGATATAAATTTGCACTACATTTTTCTAAGACTATTTGCCATATGTAAATCCTCTTTAATGAATGTATGTTCAAGTTTTTTGCCCATATTTAAATTGGGCTGTTTGTTTTATTATTATATATTTGAGAGATCGTTGTATATTTTGGATACAAGTCCTTTGTTGCTTTTGTGAATTCTAAATATTTTCTCCCAGTCTGAATTAGTTTTTCATTCTCTTAACAGGGTCTTTCACAGAGAAAAAATTATTTTCAAATAATTTTGAAGAAGTCCAGTGTATCATCCCCCCCACCCCCACCTCAGATTTATAGCGATATAATTGATATTTAACATTGTTCATTTAAGCTTTTCATTTTGATGACTTGATATATGTATAATATTGTGAAAATATTACCACAATAAGGTTATTAAGGCATCCATCATTTCACAGTTACCTTTTTTTTTCTTTTCTGGTGAGAACTTTTAAGATCTACTATCTCAGCAAGTTCCAAGTATTACAATACATTATTAACTATCATCACCATGCTATACATTAGATCCCCAAAGCATGTTCATCTTATAACTAGAAGTTTGTATTCTTTGACCATGTTCACCCATTTCTTCTACCTATCTGTTCCTGGCAACCATCCATCTACTCCTGTTTCTATGAGGTGTTTTTTTTTTTTTTTTTTTTAAGATTCCACATATAAGTAACATCACATAGTATTTGTCTTTCTCCAGCTTATTTCACTAAGCCTAATGTCCTCTAGGTTCATCCATGTTGTTGCAATTGGCAGGATTTCCTCTTTCATGGTTGAATAATATTTCACTGTTTGTGTGTATAATCCTATTTTTTATCCATTTATTTGTTAGCGGACACTTAGGTTGTTAACATGTCTTGGCTGGCAGAAATAATGTTACAGTGAACACGAAGTGCAGATACTGTGAGGAGTAAAAAATGTTTTTGCTAATTAATTTAGCAGTATGAATCCAAGTCCTGAAAATCTTTCCTCTACATTGAGTCAGTAGTCCCTCCAGCCCAAGAATTTATCCTAAGGAAATATTTATATTTGTATGCAATATTTATTTAAGAGGATGTTCATAGTGGCATTTTTTTTGAGTAGTGAAAAGTTGGAAACTATATGTCCAGTAGCAAAGCATTTATTTCTTAATACATTTATACAACAAAATACCATTCAGCTATGAGTGTTATTTGGTAAATAATAATTTGAAAGCATAGAAAGATGTTAGAGATAGAGGAAATGAAAAAAAATAAACACGTTACAATCAGGGGCCCAGCAGTAAGCAGCGGAGAAATGCAGCCCCAGCACTCCAGATTGAAGCTTCCACTTGGATCTTTCTCCCGGTTCCTTGCCTGTTCCAAGGATTGTTATTGTGTTACGCTTAATTTTTAAAAAAAATATATCAAATATAACGGTGAGCAGGAATAAAAGAGGAGGAATACAGGTTTAACACTAAGTTCTATGTCAGAGGACAGGGTTTTTCATTGAATGAAACTAGTGATAATCGATCAAAGGCCCTGTTACCTTTTTGCTTACCCACCTTCCTCGGAAAGACAAGTTTTTCAAAGAAACCTCCAATGAATGGTGGGTTAATCACATTTCTTTACCAGGCAGCAGGGCAATGTACAAGAGATCTCAGACACACTGTTGCCATTAACTTTGGAGGATATTTTTGCAATTCTTCTTTTTTTTTTTTAATCCTCACCCAAGGATATGTTTTTGTTGATTTTAGAGAGCGAGGAACATTGATTGGTTGCCTCCTGTACTCTCCCCCACTGGGTTTTGAACCCGCAACCTAAATATGTTCCCTGACTGGGAATCGAACCCACGACTTTCCAGTGTATGGGACAACACTCCAAGCAGCTGAGCTATCCAGTCAGGGCCTTCACAATTCTTGTTTCATATTTTATTTTGAGTATTTTGTCAAGAAACAAAGTAATATCCTGTAATTGTGTTATCAGTTATTTCTTTTCATAAGTAATAACTGTCAGTGAAAAAAAATGTTTTCTAAAGTTAGTTATAGGCTTTGAAAAAAAAGAAAATGAATCATATCATTTTCATTCCTGAACAAAACATTAAAATCATTACAATGGAAGTATAAGTAATTAAATTTTACAGGACCTTATTCTCATCTCATTCTTGCTATAAATATAATTAATTGTGTCACTAGAGGACTTTAAAGTTATGTCTGAAATTAGAACTCTGTTATAATCATAAAATAATTTCTGAGATTGAAATTCTTTTAGTATTCTTTTATCCGTTTTCCCTTTAGAGTTCCTCAGAGATGTGAATATGCTTCTGCAAGTCTATCTTGCTTGTCTGGATTTTTATCTTTAAACTAGAGGCCCGGTGCATGAAATTCATGCACTGGGGGGGGCGGGGAGGTGTCCCTCAGCCCAGTCTGCACCCTCTTCAATCTGAGACCCCTCAGGGGATGTCCGACTGATGGTTTAGGCCCACAGGGATCAGGCCTAATCTGGCAGTCGGACATCCCTCTCACAATCTGGGACTGCTGGCTCCTAACCACTCACTTGCCTGTCTGCCTGATAGCCCCTAACTACTTCTGCCTGCCAGCTTGATCACCCCCTAACCACTCCCCTGCCAGCCTGATCGTCGCCTAACTGATCCCCTGCTGGCCCGATTGCCCCCAACAGCCCTCCCCAGCCGGCCCGATCGCCCCCAACTGTCCTTCCCTGCCAGCCCGGTCACCCCCAACTGTCCTCCCCTGCTGGCCTGGTCGCCCCTAATTGCCCTCCCCTGCTGGCCTGGTTGCCCCTAACTGCCCTCCCCCTGCAGACCTCGTTCCCCCCAACGGCCCTCCCTCCCCTGCTGGCCTGGTCGCCCACAACTGCCCTCCCCTGCCAGCCATCTTGTGACGACATGGGGCAGCCATCTTGTGACCACATGGGGGTGGCCATCTTGTGTGAGGGTGTGATGGCCAATTTGCATATTACCTCTTTATTATATAGATTGCATTTCATGTACAGTATACCGAGAAGAAGGTTTGGTCACTCACAGTTTTTACGAGGCCTATAGACTTTTTTGTTTATTTTAGAGTTACTCATGTCAACTAAAAGTATGTTTCAAATGAGTGTTAAACCTCTCTTCTCCCTGCTTTGTTTCCTCAAGGCTCCTATTCCAAAGAGTACTCTTATTCCAGTAATTCCCATCACCAAATCAACAGGCTCCCGGTTCCGGAACAGTGTGGAAGGTTTGAATCAGGAGATTGAAATAATAATTAAAGAGACAGGGGAAAAGGAAGAACAACTTATAGTAAGTAATCCTTACTCATTAAGTCTTCTACCTATTAAAACATTTACAGTTTTGTTTTTCATATTTACTTAGGTTTCTTCCTTGTTGAGAGACAATTATAATTTTTATCTTTTGAAAAACTTTAACCTTAGCAAGTGAATGAAAAGTTTTCATTTCTTTGCATGTCATAGAGACAACTGATGTGACTTAAATTTGGATCTTTGAACAGAAACTATTTTTTATTTATCTGTATTTGAAAAGCACCAGACAGGTAATATACTTCTAATTATTATAACTCCATTTAAGAAAAGATTAGGCTACTAATTTGTTGGGGAGAGAGGGATATGACATCAAATTCTAAGTGGGAACTATTTCTTCTTTTTTCTAAATACTCTAGGACAGTGATGGGCAACCTTTAGAGCTTGGTGTGTCAAACTTCGCCAAAAAACTGAGCATAACTCGGGTAGTGTGTCACTTTGAGGAAAAAACATTATTTCGCAAATGTTTCATCCTCAGGAACAGCAAATGTTTCATCCTTGGCATGCGGCCACATGTCATCAGAAATGGCTACACGTGTCAGTGCTGACATGCGTGTCATAGGTTCGCCATCACTGCTCTAGGATATGTTGAGAGAGAGAGACATTGATCAGTTGCCTCCCATGGACTGGGAATCAAACCCACAACCTAGGTATGTGCCCTGACCTGTAATCGATCCAGTACATAAACTTTTGATGCACTAGACCAGTGGTCGGCAAACTGCGGCTCTTTGGCCCCTTGAGTTTTTAGCAAAGGCCAGCTTAGGAGTACCCTAATTAAGTTAATAACAGTGTACCTACATATATAGTTTAAGTTTAAAAAACTTGGCTCTCAAAAGAAATTTCAGTCGTTGTACTGTTGATATTTGGCTCTGTTGACTAATGAGTTTTTGCCGACTACGGCAGTAGACAATGCTCCATCCAAGCCATCCGGCCAGGGCTATCTGTCCCTTATTGTTTGTCACTTACCTTTTCAAAGATTAATGATAACATCATGAAGTGCAGTTCTTACCTATCATGCACATAAGACTGTGTACTGTTCTACTAACTTTAATACACATAAGAATGATTCATACGTAAGACACAGTGAGAAAATTTCCTGTTTGTGTTTAAAACCATGTCACAGTATACTAAGCTTTTTTTCTTCAGTGAACAAATTGAGGAGTTTTAAGTAGTATTTCATTGATGCTTAAGATTAAAGGTTTGCTTAGATTAGAGAAAACACAACTCCCCACACTCTCTCCTCCATACTGCGTGATAGGGAATCTTTCCCTCGTGTAATGAATGTAAATGAAGCACAGGTAAACAGGTTCCTGGTTTCCCTGGTAAGTGAGCCCCACAAGCTTTTTTCAAATTGTTTCCCTTGATTCCCCCCTATAAGTAGCACTGTTGTGGTTAACTTTTTCTTCATGTAGCAAAGTTTCTTTGAAAAAACTCAGAATTGGCAGGGGGAGAAGGTAACAGGGCCTAACATCACGTACCTCAAGTTCCCACAATGGTAACCTTTTCTTCTAATAATGGAATCGAGTTTTACCATGAATAATAGAATTCTCATTTTACCATGGCCCTTCTTTATAAATTTTAAAGTACTATCTGGCACTTGATAAGTAATTCAGTGCAATTTATCATTCAGTAAGCATTGACCACCTGTCAGGTGCCAGTCCCTAGAAAGAGAGTCTTTGTCCAGGCTGCTTGGTGTCCAGTGGGGAAGTCAGATTAGGCAGGGATGTCACTAATGGAGCAACACAAAGGCTTCTTTCTCATTAAGCTTATAAGTAGGGGATTTCTGATTTAGGAGTCTTCTGAGAAAACAACAGGGCAAGGTCAACATTGGGTGCATTTCTGGGTGAGTTTCAAAATCATTGATAAATATGCGTATGTTTAAAACTTTTATAACAGCCACAAGACATTCCAGATGGCCATCGTGCACCTCCTCCCCTTGTACAGAGAAGTAGCAGCACACGCAGCATTGACACGCAGACCCCTGGTGGGGCGGACAGGGGGAGCAACAACAGCAGCCGCTCTCAGTCTGTGTCCCCCGCGTCCTTCCTCACCATCTCCAATGAAGGTAGCGAAGAGAGCCCTTGTTCAGCTGATGACCTGCTCGTTGATCCCAGGGATAAAGGTACAGTGCAGGAGGAATTGGTTACCAGATGATAAGGGAATACCACCTATGTTGTCATTTATTCTATTTATTTTCTAGCAGAACACACACACTTAAAGCTGCACTAAGGTAATTAGTTTGAGGTGTTTCAAAACAGATTTTTAAAAATTGGAGTACAAAACAGTAGGTTTTATTGTGGTGTGCTTGGGTGATGGTCACGTTGGGTGGGTTTATGGGTTTTTGTTCCTTTTCTTTTTCTTCTTTTTTGTGTTTGTTAATACAACTGTCTTATTAGCGAGAAACATTCTTTTGGGTATAAATGAGATGAACATTGGTCCTGAAGAGCACTTTATTCTGTCATTTAGTAGTCATGTTTTTATTACCCACTACTTTTTAATTAAATGTGAAACCTTTAAGTTAGTGTTTTTTAGGATCTATACTTGTGATATTTCTAGAAAGAATAGAGCTGATTTATATCATGCAAAATTACTATTCAAGGGAAGACTGGAGGGCTACTTACAGTATTAAACTACTTAATGCAACTTGAAAAATAACGTGATGACCTCAGCAGTTTGAATATTAATTACTAGTATTCTTACCTTTTAAAACAAATAGGACTTTTCATATGTCTGTATCAGGGCAATATTTTGTTAGCCTAACCTTAGTTACTGCATGTGCTTCAGAGCAATAGCAAGATATTTATATGTAAACTAGAGGCCTGATGCACGTGAATGGGTGGGGTCCCTCGGGGTGGCCTGCAGAGATAGGGCCCCAGCTCGTGCCCCCAACCTTGCAGCCTCGCAGTCTGCCCGGCACCCTGCCTTGGCCTGGCGCCGCCTGCTCACATACTCCACCATCTCGCCATGGTCCTATTCTTGTCAGGGCCCATTGGGGTCGGCAGCGCTGCATTGCTGACCCCGCCATGTTCACGCCTCCCTCTCATGGTCAGTGCACATCATAGCGAGCGGTCAAACTCTCTTTTGGTCGAATGACCGTCCGAGGGGGCAATTTGCATATTAGGCTTTTATTATATAGGATTCTACAGCTCAGTTCAGTAGTCATTTATTTAGGACCTCATACTCACAGTGTGCTGAACATCCTGAAATGTTTCATTGTTACAGCTGACCGTTACTACCAAACACCTAAGTTACTGAGACTGTAGCACATGCAGAGAAAGTAAAGTTTTCTGAAGAAGTCACTTCAAACTATGGGCCATTGTAAAATATTATTATTTGAACCCTTTATGCCCAACTTCTAGGTTAAATAAAGTATGACTGTTCCAGGCCCACACCCAGACCAATTAAGTCACAGCCCCTGGGGGTTGTAGGAATAGGTGCTAGGAGATGCTCCGTGATTCCAGTGTGCACACAAGCTTGACACCTGCTCAGTCAAATCCTTTGATTGGGCCATGTGTTTCTTGTCAGGAATCTGCATAATTAATTCTTATGTTTATTATGAGGATTAAATGGGGTAGTGAATGCAAACCATTTAGCTTACTCCTGTACCAGGAGTACATGTGATTAGTGTTCAATCACATGTACTCCAATATTTAAAAAATCGTGGCCATTAAAATCTGCTCTTTGACAGCATGTCATAAATTTTGTGTCCTACTGTATTTGATTTTAGGAGATTAGTGACTGACTAGCTGCTCTGAATTTCTTTTGTAAGAAAACAGAGCCACCGTGCTACTCTTGGCAAGGAATTTGTAGCTTAGCTAACACAGGCTGAAAATTCAGAACACTTATGTAACATATCAAGAATTTTTAAGTTAATATATATAAGCTGAGGACATCAGCACTGAACAGGAATACCAGAGTAAGAAGTGTTCCCTTTGATATAATTAATTTGGAAAGATTTTAAAAACTTTGAGCCAGACTTTGAAGGCAGTTTTGGGAAATCAGCAGAGGAGGATCTCTTAGGCATGAAGAAGTTCATAGGCAAAAGGAAGTCTTTGGCGTACAGTGCAGATGGCTCTGACTTCCTGGAGCAGAGATGGTAACTGGAGGAGTCGGGAAATCAAGTGAGAAATTCTGAAGGGCAGCACAGGAGAGAATGATAATCAACCAGTTACTTGTACTGGGAAGAATGGTAGTGCGATTGGAGTCTGTGTGCTCTGTATGGATTAAAAACAAATCAGAGACAGGCCTCGGAGGCGGTGATTATAAGTGGAAAAGACATAAAAATCTTTGATTTGTTTATGCATTTATTTAACAAACATCATCTCTTTACCAGGAATTAGATATTGGGGTGATGTTGAGGAGTAAAACACTATTTCTACCCTCAAGTAGCTCATGGGGTAGGGAGAAGGCAAGAACAATTAATTACAGTATGACTAAGCATTTATGTAGTAGTATTTCTTAGTAATCCAGCATGTCGTTTTTTGCAGAGAATGGGAACAACTCTCCTTTGCCCAAATATGCAACTTCACCAAAACCCAACAACAGTTACATGTTCAAAAGGGAACCTCCAGAGGGCTGTGAAAGGGTCAAAGTCTTTGAGGAATGCTCGTAAGTACACCCCTCCCCCCAGAGTCAAGCTTTTATTGTGAGATTTTTATTACGAAAATTGAAGTATAGTACAGTGATAACCCATATAACCACTCTCTATGTTCTGTAATAAAATTTTGTTGTATTTGCTTTGTTTGTGGTAGTGTTTTGGCTGATCTGCTTGAAAGTAATTTGCAGGCACCATGACACTAAACCGTAAATACAATTTAATATGTGTTTCCTAAAAGTAACCACAGGACTCCGTCATAACCACAATACCATTATCACACCAAAGAAAATAACAGGAATGTTTAATATCCAGTTGTTATTCACCTTTTCTCACTTCTTTCTACTGTATCATTTGTGGCTGTTATTTTTGAACCTGTATGCAGTCAACATCACACTTTGAATTTAACAGTACATTTATTCAAGATATACCATAGATCTTACCCAGTGTGGTTTCCCTCTTTCAAGGCTTCAATTCCCTTTGGTTTTTATCGACTCTTGGTCTTCAGTTTGTTAAACAGTTTTAAAAAACATTTTGTCTGCCAATATAGGAAACAGGATTCTGTTACTTTGCCGAATCATGTTACTGTGATGAAGACAGTAAGAAGTAAAATTTTCAACAGTGTCTGGTACTTTTGGTGTGTGACCACCTATGCTCCTATTCTGTTGACTGGCACTCGTCAAGTACTCCAATTTTAGACTCAAAAGTTGCTCAGAAAGTATTACAGCCTTGGGTTTTCAGTAGCTGAAATGTTCTTTGCTTTATAAGTGATGGCTGCGGGGTTGTAAGTGTAAATGAGACTGAGCAAATTGGTGATGAACATTATTTGGGAATTAGTGATAGTACTTAGCCCTCACCTTCCAATCACACTATGGCTGCTAGTATAAGAGGCTCTCTTGTGGCTTTCTCGCTATGAAACCTAAAATACATTGTGGATAATATCCAACCTTGTCCGATTCGCACAGTATCTTTTTCCTCCATTAAGAACATCTTGGAATCATTTTGAAATATTGTATCCTTTTGTTCCTTTATGAGAGAATGAGGAGAGAAATGAGTGAATGAGGAGAGAAACCAGAGTTCTGAGAAAATTGAGAGAATGAGGATTGATCAGATCACATTGGTTGGATTAAGCTGTTTAGACAGTGTGAATTGGATTGAGTTGATTGGATCAGCTGATCAAAGCAGGTTGGCTGGCTCAGCTGATTACATTAAATTGCTTGTTGGTCAGGCCACATGCTTGGTTTGTAGGCTCATTCTCCACTAGGGAGTGTGCAGGCGGCAGGTAATTGTTGTTACACTCTCAAATTGAAGTTTCTCTCCCTCTCCCTTCCTCTCTCTAAAAATCAATAAAAATAAACAACTCAGAGTTTAAAAGTTAGTCTCTTTTTGCACAAGCTATGTCAAAATTAGAGTAAATGCACTGGATTCACTGGCATTAAAGCAAAGGTCAATTATTGGCCCTAATTAAAAATGTTTTGCTTTTTAAATTATTCTTTAAAGAATATTCTCTCCAAGTCTTACTTTTAGTTTAAGAGAAGTAACTGACTTGAACTAGAGGTTGGAGTGGGTGTTTAAAGTATTACATAAGTCTCCTTTTTCCCCCCATTGACCTCTCCCCGGCCGGCCTCCCGCCCATCTGTGTCCATTGGTTATGCTCAGATGCATGCATACAAGTCCTTTGGTTGATCTCTTACCCCCTCACCTTCCACCTTCCCTCATAGGTTGGACAACGTATTCAATGCTTCTCTGTCTCTGGTTCTACTTTTGTTCATCAGTTTATGTTGTTCATTTTATTCCACAAATGAGTGAGATCATGTGATATTTATGTCTCTGACTGGCTTATTTCACTTAGCAGACTGTTTGTTTCTCACATCGATGTTTCTTTCTTTCTCCTCTCTCTCCTTTCTCTCTCTCTCTCTCTCTCTCTCCCCCCCCATCTGTAAAATTAATTTTTAAAAATAAAATTTAAAGTTTAAAAGAAGATAGCTTCAAACAAATTAAATAATTAAAAACCTAGGACTCACCCAGCTGGTGTGACTCAGTGGTTGAACATCGACCTATGATCTCTGTCAGGGCACATGGCCGGGTTTCGGGCTCAATCCCTAGTAGAGGGCATGTAGGAGGCAGCTGATCAGTGATTCTCTCTCATTATTGATGTTTCTGTCTCTCTCTCCCTCTCCCTCTCTAACGTAAAAAAATACATATTAGAAAACAAACAAAAAACAACTAGCCCTACCCATTTTGGTTCAGTGGATAGAGCATTGGCCTGTGGACTGAAGGGTCCTGGGTTCGATTCCGGTTAAGGGCACGTACCTTGGATGCAGGCTCCTCCCCTGCCCTGGCCCTGGCCAGGACTCATGCGTGCAGGAGGCAACCAGTCGATGTGTTTCTCTCATATTGATGTTCCTCCCTGTCTTTCCCTCTCTCTCCCACTCTCTCTAAAAATCAATGGAAAAATATCCTCGAATGAGGATTAAAAAAAAGAAAAAGAAAAACATACTCTCAGATAGTAAAAATAGAGGAGTGTGTCCTCTTAACAGCAGCATATCCAAATACATTTGTGGGCCTAAAAGTACTCCATGAGTTAAGTTTCTATTTTATTCAAGAAACAACTTAAATGATGTAATTTTTAAGTGTAATAATATGTTTCATGTAACCCAGTGTATCAGACATGTGTCATTTCAACATGTAGTCAATATAAAACATTCATGAGATACTTTGCATTCCTGTTACATACCAGGTTGCCAGAATCCGGTGTATATTTCATGCTGATGGCACGTCTCAAGTCTGACTGGCCCCATTTCCAGTGTTCAGTAGTCACATGGGGTTCATGACTTTTCTGGTGGGCAGAGCAGATCTAGACCCTTCCGGGCGAGGCGTGGGGCTAGTATCGCCATAGGTCCCACCCAGAGAGAGGCATTGCCATCTATTGAACACGTACTGTGTGCCAGGCACAGGGATTTATCTCATCAAGTCCCAACGACAAGGCTTGGGGTTAGGGGGTGTTCAACCCATCTCATAGCTGAGACAACTGAGGCTCAGAGGGGTGACGTCACACAGTGGCTGGAACCAAGGTCCGCTGCCCCAGGCCTCTGCTGCCAGAGCCCTCAGGTGGAGGCTTAGGCCACGAGAGGACCAACGAGGTGGCAGCTGGAGCTGGTTCTGTCTTTATGAGCCTACTCCCTCGTGTAATTTCTTTATTCATAAATTATTACATTTGTCAAAGCTATTCATGGATAGTATTCACTGTTAATCAATAAAATCTGCCACCCAAAGCATTGTCTACTTGAAACTCTTTTCATTTTGCACCCACTCCCAAGGTCTATTTATTTATTCTTTAAAACCCAGTTCAGATGTGACTTCCTTTGGAGGCTGCTGCTTCCCAAACTCTCCCTCTTCCTTTGTGCCACTGGTTATTACCCCCTGTGCTACCTGTAAACCTTTACAAGCCATTTTATCACATCTCTCAGACCCTCTGGCAGGAGCTCTTTACCTTTTTGGTGCTATGGACACTTTTGGCAGCCTGGTAAAGCTTATGGTGCACAGGGCTTGCCAGGGAACTGACAGCAGCAATGTGAAAGGTGTCCTTCCGGCGTTCTGAAATACTACATATTTTGAATCATGCGTCTAATCCCACTTTGGTCCATAGCATTTGAAGCTTTTGACATAGCTTGAATTTTGTATTCCTTTTATGTGTCTATTTGTTTTTAAAAAAAATAAAAGCATTTATTTCCATTGTTCTGTGACTTAAATGCATTGGGTTGTCTGTTCTATATCTAGGCCAAAGCAACTTCACGAAATCCCAGCCTTTTACTGTCCTGACAAAAACAAGGTGAATTTCATTCCTAAAAGCGGCTCTGCTTTCTGCCTCGTCAGCATCCTCAAGCCACTCCTTCCCACGCCAGATCTTACCCTCAAGGGCTCTGGCCACAGTCTGACAGTCACCACCGGCATGACGACCACGCTGCTGCAGCCCATCGCCATGGCCTCCCTGTCTGCGGAGCAAGACCGAGTCTCCCGAGGAACAAGTACAGTCATGCCGTCGTCCTCTCTGCTCGCACCGCCCGAACCCATTGAGGAGGCTGAAGGGTAGGTCCCAGTGCTGCGCAGCCACTGTTCCCTCGGATCTCTGGACTGGGATGGCACCGTGCGCCCCCCGTTGGCTGTGCCGTGCTCGGGCTGGCCACGGTGACTCCCAGCACAGCTTCTGGAAGAGCACCGTGGTGGCCTGCTCGCTGGGAAGGCCCGCCCAGTGCCCAGCCTGCTTTCTCCTGAAGCGCCCGCCGAACCAGAAAGGTCTCTTCTTTACTTTCGGTGGCTGATACCACTGTTTGTGTTGTTTTGTTCTCAAATTAAACTTCTTTAGAAACAAAAACACAACAGAACACTGACCCCTGCAAATGATTCCTGGAGACGTGAATGATGCTGCAAGAACCATCTTTTATATGATAATGACTATTTTATAATACCGATGTTACATTTTCTGAAACGTAGCAAACAGATGTTGAAAGATTCTTTGGTGGCCTCTGTTTCTTGTTTCCCTTTCTCAATGTGTGCTTTTCTCAGCTGTTTTCAGCTTTGGGACCAAAGGGATTGTTGACATTTCCCCAGCAATCTTATTCTCATGACTGTATTCTTCTCCCAAACAAGAATTGATAAGTAAATGCATTGACCAAGTATATAAAAAAAGAAATAAAAAGCAATATTAGTACATGATGTGATTTATGTTTTATGATGTCAGAAGTTTGTGCTTTAAGTGAAATATTTGTAAAACTGCTGTTTTCTTCACTACTCCTGTATACATTCCACCATGTGCTCAGAAAAATTGTAGTCTGGAGAGGAGTGCTTACTAAGTCCTCACCCGTCATCGGAAGTTGGTTTGAAAGTCAGTGAGCCAATAGGAAGCTACCCAGTGTTGATTGCTAGCTAGGAGTGAGGAGCCCCTTTGGTTTTCTGCACAGTATTTGTCACATGATCTCCCTTTACCACAGGTATCATCCTTCCTTTCATCATCACTGTATCATAGCCCCAGAGATCCTAAAATGACGGTGCATGGGTTTCCTCCTTTGCTTTTGTGATGTTGTTGTCTTGTGGACTTGGTCCGGGTTAGTAGTTTGCCAGGAGCAGAATCCATTGAATAGCAATCCGTAGTCACAGAATCTTGCGACTGACATTTTCTTTATGTAGTTGGCACTGAGATGTTACCTACAGGTTTTGCTAGTTGTCTGTCCAACATTCCACACAGTGGGGAAAACAGGCAGAGGAGAGCTTTGGGGAATAAGCATCAGGAACCTTTGAAAAATCCATCCAGTTTTGGAGTTAGGCTTATCCTAATACAGTTACTGCCAATGTCATGTGTCGACAGTACGTCATGTGTGGGTATGTGGGAGTAAAATGAAGGAGCAGCTCTTTTAAAAAGTGAGTTTCAGCAAACTGTGTTGGTAACAAGCATCCTTCTGAGGTCTTCATATACTACCTTACGATGCAATGATTTAATGTTCTGATACATATTAAAGGGAGAAAAAATTTAAATACTTGTTAAAGGGGTACAGTTTAGAGGGTTACTATGTCAGTTTATCCAGACATATCCCATCAAGGAAAACCTAGTGGTAGCAATACATCTTCTGAAAGGACTTCTTATACTCATGCAACTTTAAAATATCTAAGTAATCAAAAGCATGCCCTGTTCAAGTTAAAATGGAGATGTATTTAGGGAATTTAGATAAATTCAAACATAAGTCTGTCAGGTGAGTTGGTGAGACGGATGAATTTTGGTACCTTTTTTTTTCAAAACTAATTTACTTGGAATTAGTCCATGTGGCTTCTAAGTCAGTAATAGCCCAGTTATTCAGGATGTAAATGTTCTGGTTGGTTTACAGAGAACTTTGATTCTTTGCCTTTGACTTTGCCATTTCCCCAGAGAACTGCTCTCTCAGAAGTACAGGAACGGTAAAACTGAAGTCAGGTGAGTTAGTCTAAAAGGCAGGAAGAAGAAGTTAGAGACAAGGTTGAAAAACACACAGGCCTGTTTTTGGATGTCTTGAGTTCTATTAAATCCGCGTTCTTTTCTTTGCCTCACACTTAACTTTCTTGTGTCTCCATCCCTACAAGTTATAATTTTACAGCTAGAATGCCACTTTGTAAAGTTTTTTCTTTTACTCTGTTGTGCATATTTGTCTAATTCACATTTTTCTGTAGAGTTCATATATTCTTAATCTAAGTAATTTAAAATAGTAATGGGATAACTTTATTCTTTACATAGTCTTGTAAATGGAACTTGTGCTGTCTGGTTGTAAGGACAATGTGAATTTGTAGGTAAATGAATTGTATGACAACCAAGCATATTCTGTGGATTTGGGAGAAATAGAGCCTGAGATTTGAAGAAGAAAAAAAAGGTACAAGGTACAAACAACTTTAACTGCCAGTGCCAAAGGGCTAATTTTAAACATAGGAACTTTATCACAGTCTTGAAAAAGTACTAATCTTAGGTCCATTCTACTTTATTTAAACCTTAGTTCACAAGTGGTTGATTTTTTTTTTAATGGGTCTCAATATTGTTTTATAAAATTACATTCTATAATTGTTATTTTATAGAAAACTGTACAGGAAGTAAGTAAATTAGAATAACTTCAATGGAAATATAATTTACATTTTTTAAAATTTTAAGTAAATGTGTTTCCATTGCAGTAAAAGAAATAGGTGGCATGTATATTTTGGTAATTGGAGCTATTCTGTGGTTATTAACTTTATCATTCTTAAGTTATTTTTTTTCCCTTAAAGAAATTGTTGTGATAACAATATGTGAATTTACTAGTTTTGATCATGACCGAGTCTGTTGCTTGTCATGTTTTTTGTGAGCAGTTATGTTTTTTAAAATATCTGTTTTCCTTTTTGGTTAATATGGTGAGCCTGGATGCCAAAATTATTTTTGTTCTAGATTCTTCATTTTGTTTAAAATGTTTCTTACACTTGTGACAAGCCAAATCCGCCTTCTAGAAGGTGCTATTGCTCCCTGTGGAATAACTGGCAACAAGACAGGCTTTTTCTTTTCAATGGTTGGCTTTTACTCAAAGGTACTAACAAAAACGGCAGAATTTGTAGCCTTGGGTATGTCCAAGATTAGGACTGGGTTGTCGAGATTTTCTTTTGAAAAAGGAAAATTGCCACTACTGAATTTACTGTACTATTCTAAACTTAAGATTCATTCCTTGATGCTTGGACCAGTGAAGTGAACTGGACCAGTGGAAGTGCTGAATTTGCATTAAGCTAAGAATACTTAACTCCGCACTTTAAGGTTTAAGTTTTACTCTGCCTTACATTAATGATAGGCAGAGCAGCCCTGAACAATATATTTTGTTTATGCAATCCTGTTGAAGAATATAATTTATGTTTTTTTTAAAGTTTGTATTTTTCATCTGTTGAAGCTGTTTAAATCTTTTTTAAATACAGTTTTTTAAAATTTTGTTTTTCTAATAAAATTCTCCCCCAAAACAGCATTTCCAATGGTGATAAATATTGTTACTATGTACTTATGTATTCCCTGTATCGGAACACTTGTTGCTGCCTCACAAGAAAATAGAACTTTTATGTTAAAAATAAAGTCTGTTCTTCTTGAGTTTTTTCCTGTGTACTTTTTAGCCTCAAATTTTCTTTTCATACATCACGAGCCTGAATTTACTTAGAGATAGTAGATTCTTTTTCACAAATTGATAGAAAATTGCGTTTGTGTTAAGTAGCAGGATATATAATACTAGAGGCCTGGTGCATGAAAATTCATGCACTGGAGGGGCGGGTCCCATCCCCTGGCCTGCCCCCTCTCACAGTCTGGGAGCCCTCAGGAAAGGGAGGTGACCCGGTGATCAGGGGAAGGCGACGCCCCCATCACACCTCTGCTGCTGCCACTGCCAGCAGCACTAGCATTGGCCGGCCCTGGTTACCTGAGCCTCGGGTGGCCCTAGGCGGCTGGGCAGCCGCCATCCAAGGCTTGTCTGTGCCTTGGGCCAGCCCTGGGTGGCTGGGCAGCCGATAGCCAAGGCCAGCCGGCCCCTTGGGCCTACCCTGGGGGGCTGAGGGGGTGGGTACTCTGGAGGCAGGCGTGTGGCAAGGCAGGGCTGAGGAGACTGGGAACCGCCAGCATGTGTTTGTGGGCACTGCCATCTTTAAGGACCTGGCAGTCAATTAGCATTTTCCCTCCTTATTGATTGTTCGTGCTGCCGTCTGCAGTGTCAATTAGCATGTTTTCTCTTTCTTAGATAGGATTGTCACTTGTTACTTCCTTGCTTCCTCCTTCCTTTCCCTAGAACTTCAGGTACCTGATCTTTGTGGTAAATGCTAAGCAAACTTGACACAGGCTTTTATTGAAAGCATATTACATACAGTTACACACTTCATAGACTTTGCTCTCAAGCTTAAAAATTAGAAGGTGAAAAGGGGCCTACATAACTGCAACAACGGATAAAAAGTGAGAAGTAGATTCAGCAAAGTTCACTGAAAAGTGTGTGGGAGTTCAGGTGCTGTTTCCACTTGTGAATCAGGGAAGGCCCCCATAAAGAAGTGACATGTGAAATGGGCCTGAGATTCATCAGTTTTTCAATATGTACAGGTTGCTAGGGTCTCATTTTATCCAGAGTTAAAGTAAGAGTTTTATAATCTCAGAACCAGGTCAGAAAGCAAGTCCTGCAAGATTACCTTTAGCTTATATTAATAACTAATCATTAAACACACAAATAACAACACATAAACAACCGAAGTTGTACATGGAGAGCTGAACGGACATTGTCGCCGTGCTGCGTTTAAATATGTCTGGAACCCCAGGGCTGCTGGCATCTCACTCCAAAGGAAGAGGAGTGGCAGGAGGCTCACAGTGTGACCTGGTAAGAAGAGAGAGGAAAGTCACTCTGCATGAGGTGGAGGTGAGAACTGAAGAGTAAAAGGAAGGGGCTGAGGAAAGAAGAACTAAGAGAGAGAGAGAGAGAGAAGAAAGGTGGGAAGACAGGGAGGGGGTGAAAGAACAGGAAAGAGGGGCACAAAAACTCACCAGCGCTTCCGAAGCCCAAATGCAAGAGCTGTCAGGAGCACCAGGGGCACCATCACTGCCACGATGATCCAGCCCCTGGAGCTACGGTGACGTTCTGTGGGTTTGGGTGCACACAGGTGTCATTGCAGACCCACCCCGTTTACTGCATTTCCCTGGTCTGCCTTCTTTGTTAGAGCGCTCGCCTCACTAATCTTTGTTCTTGTTTCCTCTCTGCTCCCTCTTCAGAGTTGAATCTTTCATCTAACCCTCAACATCTTCCTACTTCTGCAGGTCTCTCATTTTCAACTCTTCTATTTATTGGATTAATTCTCTTCATTTTGGGGTTTGGAGGCCATAAGTCCCAAATGTTCTACTTGGCTCTCCTGCTCTGCTTGTGGACCATCCACTCCCATTCCCAGTGTGGGCCCCAGTGTCTTCTTACCCAAGTAGAGGATGATGTCCTGGCCTCCTAGGCTGCTATGTCTCACCCGGCAATATAGGCCAGATGTCTCAGTGGCTTCCACCTCCAAGAAAACCTGGAGGTACCATGTCCCATCAGCATTGGGCAAGATACCACTCTGTTGAGTGCGCTGCTGTACCTGTTCACCTCGCATCCACTTTACCCAAATTGGCTTTGGATGGAAGCCAGAGACATGGCAAACCAGCATCTGACGGTCAGGACCAGGATTGGGGCCAGTGGACAGCCAGGCCTCTGGTTTTACTGCAAAGGACAGGAAAGATACTCAGATAAGGACTAACACAGACTTGGAGGTTCATATCTTCACATCAATGTAAATGGACACATCTATCCCATGCTGGGAATTCACGCATTATCATTGTCTCTCCTGTCCCTTTATCCTCAATTTAAAGGGATGGTGTGAAGATACAATTTTAGAATAGAAAATGCTTAGAGGAAGGATATGGGACTGACCTTCTCTCTGGAGATCTGCCTTCCCTGCATCAAGGATACTCAAGAGGAAACGTGGGCAGGTGTCACTGAGCATCTTCTGTGTTATTTTGTTGGCGACATGGTACTGACTGAATACTCTGCTCATAGGCTGAGCTGTAATTTCATCCTTTACAGATGGCATCCAGGAAGTGTTCTGGAAGTGCAGGAGCTCTGATCCTTGATAAGCAAATTGATAGAAGGCTACTATGGCTCCCCCAGGGTGCAGTTCACAGCCTCCTGTTGCTTGTACCTCAAAGGGATCTAGGGGAGAAGGATTGTAAATTAGAGGAAAGAGGGAGTAAAGATGAAATTAGTGGAAGCAAAAAAAGGAAATAAAAGTAGTTTGGGGGATTTGAGGTAATGGAACAAAGTTTGGTTTGATCAGAAATTGTAATCGGTGGTAGTAGAAAGTGGAAGGAAAAAAATGAATGACTTATTTTTTTGGAAATAGAAGTGAGCAAATTGTTGAAAGAAGGTGACATAAATGGTGAGAGCAAGAGAATAAGGAAGCAGGTAGTGTGAGAGTCGTGATTATAATAACCCAGGTTGAATGAAATGCAATAGGTTACAATAACTGTACAGGCAGAGAATGCTGAAGAGATTGAATGTGGGGGAAAACTGGGTTAAGGAATTCATTAAAACACCCCTCACCCAGCACATTGCACCTCCCATTTTGGGAATTGAACTTACATTTAAGCTGCCATTGACGGGCATGTCTGTGAAGTTTGTTCGGCATTTCAATGGAGAGCGCGTGGTGGTATTCCAGGAGCTCTTTTATCTCTTTCTTGGTCAAGTTGCCCATCGACCAAGGACGCAGGAAAATAACACTGCCAGAGTTGTCCTCGCGAAGAGTCTGCAAGTCACCCAACCAAGCAGAGTTCCGACTTTTCACGCAGGAACGGTTGTAGAAGGATGAGCTGTAGATAATTTTGAAGGAGATCTCCTCCTGGAAGGCTGTGGCAACAGAACAGATAGAATGAGGAGAAGAAAAGGCATCGGGAAGGAGAGAGAATGAAGAAAGGTGCCAGGAAGGAAACACTCAGAATCTGGAGATAAGGGAAGCCATGGCTACCTCAGCAGCATTCAGCTGCCCAGGGCCCCATGCTCTACAAACAACCTTCAGAAGGGCACAGGGTCCCAGAGTACGGGATACTGAGGACTGTGCTGACATTCCCCTCTCCAGGTGTGTTCTGAGGACGCCGCCCCACAGAAACACACACACACACACACACACACACACACACACACACACACACACACCCTTTTGCACCCAACAGGACAGTGGTCAGAGTTCTTACCATCTTCATTGTCACCTGCTGCGAGAACAGCTAGCAATGGAATGTACAGAAGCAGCATTTCCTTTACAGATGTTATTTCTTTCTCAGGAAAGCTTGTCTTTGGCTTCTGTTTTAAATAAAACTGCTCCACACTACCTCTATTCTGTCTTTCTTCGTCTAACAACAGACCAAAGAAAACAAAAACAAAAACAAAACAAAACAAAAAACACAACAACAAAACAAAACCCCAGTGTCCTTCCCTAAATTCTAGACACCAATTCAGCCTCTCATTTCTCCTCCACTTCTGACTCTTACCTGGCTTTCAGCATCTTCCTTGTTCAGCATTCATTCTGTTCATCTCTCTCTAACTCAGCCTCTATGGACTAAGTCTTATGCACCATTGAAAAGTCAGTTTACCTCTGGAGACATTTCCTTCTCATTCAGACAATGAAAGCATAAAACTAAATGGCTTTCCAATTCCTACCTGACATTCTGTTGTCCCTGTTCTTTCCTGTCACTCTGAACTTTTTGTGCCAAATTTAAACACTCTTCAAATAGTTTCTTCTTCTGTCTAAGCCCCACCCCATTGTGTCATATCTCTGACATCTCATTGGCTGCTTTATTTGATTTTCAGAATCTCCTATGGTTGCCCTGTGTAACAGTATAAACTACTACTCCATTGTCCTTAGGGAAGAACCGGTAGCCATCACAGAGACCACAGGAACCTGGAAACATAAAAATCTCTGTTTGACTTGCAGTGACATATATTCATTTACCCAAGAGTCACTCAGCACCTGCCTGCATACAAGCATCTGGCAACACTCGTGAATATCTAGTGGTCTACAGGGCAATCACTTTATTCAGGAGCTTTTATTCTACTTAAGAAGGAAGCACACAAACTGAGGACTAGAAGCCTTGGTGTGCTGGGTTTTATTATAATGTACAGACTAGAGAAAACAAGCCTCTTGAAACAAAGTCCCAGCCCTTAACTGATGTTGCCCACTCAGAATCTTGGCTCCAGTGATGTGCTCAGGGTGTTAGGTCCGTATGCCTCTGCTGTACTGGGTCCCCAACTCTAGCCGAATGCCTCCTGGCAAGGTGCTCAATGAGTAAGTTTGAATGATTGAGTAGTTGGGTTCAGGCATACAATTATTTTTTCCATTACACAGATTTTTAACATTATTGTTTAAGGTATCGAAATATTTGCTTGTATTTCTAATTGGTGAAATGAGAAACTTACACAGTTTTATTTAGGATTAAAATGTATGCTAAGAAGCATGAAGTTTACACGGAGGGTTATGCTGTAAATCTATTATAATTTTTAAAAAATAGTGATAATTTGTGGGAAATTAAATTAATAGAATATTTTGGAGTTCTTTATCCAAGTTTTCCTTCTTATTGGCCCTGGTTGGATCTTCCAGCTTATTTGATCATACACTGGTCTTTGCTGGCCATGCTGACCCTGCTCTTTTATGCTTCTCCTGTTTAAAAGGCTCTTAAAATGTTGTTTTCCTTTGTAACTTCTAGCAGTGGTCGGCAAACTTATTAGTCAACAGAGCCAAATATCAACAGTACAACGATTGAAATTTCTTTTGAGAGCCAAATTTTTTAAACTTAAACTTCTTCGAATGCCGCTTCTTCAACATAGACTTGCCCTGGTCGTGGTATTTTGTGGAAGAGCCACACTCAAGGGGCCAAAGAGTCGCATGTGGCTCGCGAGCCGCAGTTTGCTGACCACGGTTCTAGATTAATGTGCTTTGGCTATTTTGTTATTTATTTGTATACAAGTAAACAAATTATCTAAGGCTAATTCTTAAAATATTTTGGAAAAAAGTTAAGATTATCTTAACCTAAAGTTGAAAAGCCAAAACGTGGGGCAATAAGGGTTTATTTGTATTGCAATTTGGGAAGCACAGATTCAAGCAGAAACCACATAGTGTTCTGATTACTGGGTGAGAGGAAGGGAATTTTAGGAGAAAAGAATGGGATAATTGCATGCGTACAAAAAACCCCCACAAACACACAAAAACTTCTATTGGTGCTAACAAGCTGATAAGCTAAATTACTCCATAGCTATTGTAGGGGTTCAGAACAGGCCTCCCCAGAATGGGCCACTTTAGCATTTGTCTTATTTTGAGCCTTAGCGTTTGAATTATGTTGAGCCAAAGACAATTAAGACCCTGCAGGCTTATGAGAAACTTTTACTTCTCCCTTAAAGAATTTAAATGAGGGGACTTGCCCATAGTAAGCTTTCAGCAGAAGCATTTTTAACCCAATCTACATGGCAGGGCAGACTACTAGTTACTGAACACCTCTTATTACCAACCTTTGAAGCCCCACGCTTCCCTTCCTCATCTTTACCTCAGACTTGCCTCTCATACCTCAGTTTCAGAAAGTGCCATGTGGTCAGTCTGACAAGTTCAGTGACGGAAAGTAACCTCACAGGGTGGCCTGATCATCACTTGCTAACTAGGCAGGTCCCGATGGGCAGTCATGCTCCAGGTCTAAAGGTGTGTCTTGGCCTTAAGCAAGCTCTGTCCGTTGTTCTTGTGCATCTGGGTTAACACACCTTTGAAATGTCAGAAGTACTCTTTTCCAGAGCCCTCTCAGGTGTGACCACCTCACGGAGCACATCATCTTGTTAACTGTCCTGCCCCCCTTTTGGTGCTGGGGACTACACCCCATGAACTGAGCCACACTGGCCAGGGCAGGACTCCCATGTTCCCCTGTGCCCTCACACCTCCCTGGAAATCCCTCCTCTGGATCCACTGGTGCTCAGGCTACAGGCATGCTCATGTTCTAACAGCTCTTACCTGGTGCTTCCTCAAACACCACCAGAGCTCTGGAATTTCTCTGTCCTCTAAAGCTCGCCTCAGAACCCAGACCGGAGCTCCCCTCCCACACAGTCTCACACACTCATCTGAATTCCCACTCCCCAGCAGCAGTAACCTCAACTTCCCTGCTAGAGAAATCCACTGACCCTGACAGGCCTGTGCCTTCTACTGAGCTTCTTCCTTTCCTTCCTACTTGGCTTCAAGCTTCTCTATCCTCTTTCTGGCTTCCAGCATCTCTGTGTATCTGATGTGAGTGCTTCTTGCCTTTCACAGCAAGTCTCTTGCCCTAAAAGGATCTTAGGACGGAGAGTCAAGAGACATTCCCGGATGAGACACCTGCTGGATGCAGTGAATTGGAAAAAACACATCAGCATTCTGGCCTCAGTTTTCTTATCTGTAAAATAACTGGGTTCAAAGAAGTAAATGTTTTCTAATCTTGTCACCTTTCCCTCCAGCATTCTGTGCGTCTTACTGGGCTCCCTTTTCTAACCATTCATGTGCTCCTCCTCCCCATTTTGCTTTTCCCTCATTTTTTAAAACGTTACTTTTCAATTAGCTAATGTTAAATATTATTTAATATTAGTTTTAGGTGTATAACGTAGTGGTAAGACCATCATATCCTTATAAGGTGGTTCTGTTTAGTATTATTAGTTTCAGGAGTACAGCATAGTGATGAGACAATTATGTCCTCACAAAGTGTTCCCTCAGTATTTTCAGTATCCACCTGGCACCTTATATAGTAGCTACAGTATTATTAACTATATTCCCAGTGTTGTGCTTTACATCCCTGTGACTATTTTGTAACTGTCAATTTTACTTCTTTTTAAAAAATATATTTTTATTGATTTCAGAGAGGTAGGGAGAGGGAGAGAGAAATATAGAAACATCAATGATGAGAGAGAATCATTGATCGGCTGCCCACTGCATGCCCCACACTGGGGAGCGAGCCCACAACCCCGGGATGTGCCCTAACTTGAATCGAACCATGACATCCTGGTTAATAGGTCCTTCCTCAATCACTGAGCCTCCCCAGCCGGAATCAATTTTATTTCTTAATCTCTCTACTTTTTTCACCCACTCATCCAATCCTCCTCCCCTCTGGCAACTGTCAGTCTGTTTCCTGTATCTATGAGTTTGTTTCAATTTTGTTCTTTAGATTCCATGGATAAGTGAAGTCATGTGGCATTTATTTTTCTCTGATTGACTTATTTCACTTAGCATAATACCTTCTAGACCCACCCATGCTGTCACAAATGGTAACATTTTGTTCTTTTTTATGGCCGAGTAATATTCCACTGTATATCTGTACTACCACTTTCTCATCCACTCCTCTGTTGATGGGCACTGGACTTGGTTCCATATCCTGGTCCTTCCTTGTTTCTCCTTCTGCATGTCTTAGCAGGCATTCTCCATTTAGCCTCCAGCACAGTCCCAGCCTCCTCTCCATTCTCTCATAGTCCCTGTCCATTCAATATCATCTCTATCATCTCAGTCTTTCCTTCCTCACTCACTTTCAATGCCAAAGCATTGTTTTATTGCCTGACCCTTAAATTCCTGTGTGTTATATGTAAATCATAGTTATGGATTTTATTTCTGGAATAAAACATAACTTGGGAAGACTGTGATAATTCTCATGTGAGGGAAAGTACAGGGATGGAATGAGTCTCAAATGTTTTCTCTTTCCAGCCAGTGTTGCTCAGTGTTTGAGCACTGACCCATGAACCTAGAGGTCCCAGGTTCAATTCCTGGTCAGGGCACATGCCCACATTACAGCCTCAGTCCCCATTCGAAAGACTGCAGGAGGCTGTTGATCGAAGTCTCTCTCATTGATATTTCTATCTTGCTCTCCCCTCCCTTCCTCTCTCAAAAAAAAAAAAAAATCAGTGAAAACATATTTTTTAAAAATCTGTTTTATCTACTATACACTGAGTGGCCAGATTATTATTGTGCTTTCAGAGATCATTTGAGAGGATCCCTGATTAAGATCTGCAGTACTTTGATGCACTCTTGCCCTTCTGTTGTCTTGTACCAGTCTTGCCACTCTCTGTTCTGACCTAACATTGACTAGTGGCTGATGGCCACAATTCGCATGTTTAAACCCAGATTTTCGGCTGACAGTCCAGTCTTTAAACACTTTAACAACAGCTGCTCTGGAACATTTAACGAATTCAGCTGTTTTGTTGGTAGTCCATGGCTCAGAGCACCAACAATCATCCCACGTTAAAGGCTGTTAAATCGCCTTGTTTACTCATATCTTCAGAAAAAATCACTTCTACTGTCGTGGTAAACAACCTGCTTCCCTATTTATAATGGTCTGGCCCTCTAGCAAATTCAGTGCGAAATTATAGCAAATTTGCCTACAAATGTCAGGTGGTCATCATAATCTGGCCACTCAGTATATATTTGCACTACTTATGTGGCTTTGCTCAATCTGAGCACCAGAATATTGGCTACTATGATTATGTCAGACCTGGGCAGTGAGACCCGTATATCCATGAAAATATTTCACCTGGTTTTTAATTTGTAAAGATACCTAAAGTATTAGAACTAAACCTACACAACAAGCAACAATACACAACACCTGTGTGTTAGATATAACCTAACTCCTCAATTAAAAACCGATGAGAATTCTTGGTCCATGAACATTTATTGGTTATACTGCTTAATAGAGCTCACCTGTTCTAGCAATCACTAGAGACTGATAAAATTTCACATACCTGTCAGGTGCCTCTCTTGGTAGATTGCATTTAATATTTTCTTTCTTTTTCTAATTTATTTTGTCAAGGCTCTTATTATCAGAAAGTAGGTGAAGAAACTCTTTGTTATATGTTTTTAACACGATTTTGATATTTCCCTAATATGTAAGGTGACCAGATCGTCCCGCTTTTGGCGGGACAAAACCGATTTTTAACAATTTGTCCCGCGTCCCACGGCGTTTTTATTTATTTATTTTTTTTTTTAAATTTCTTTATTGATTAAGGTGTCACATATTTGTCCTCATCCCCCCATTCCCATCCCACCCCTCTCCCCACGCATGCCCCAATCCACTGTTGAACTTAACCGTTGGATAGGCTTATATGCATGCATACAGGTCCTTTGGTTGAACTCTCCCCCTCCCCCCACCCTCTCCCTACCCTCCCCTATCCTCCCTCTGAGGCCCGATAGTCCGATCGATGCCTCCTTGCTTCTGGTTCTGTTCTTGTTCCTCAGTCTATGTTGTTCATCATTTCCCCTAGATGAGCGAGATCATATGTCACTAGATATATACTAATAAGAACTGAATGTGAGACGAGCAATAATAGTTATGCTGACAGGCAAATGAATCAATCTGTAGCGAGCTTCCCCCTGGACCAACAGTTCTTTTGAGACCCAATTTCAATGTCCAGTAGTTCCTTATGTGTACATGTCAGCACTGACCCCTCAGCTCTGGATGGTGGACAAATGGTGGTAATGGAGGTCCGACTCCCTCTGGTTTGGTCTCGGCCGAACCCAGGGGCACGGCGTCACCCGGACTAAGGGGCACGTGGCCTCACCCATACCCAAGGGGCGCGTGGTCTCACCCGGGCCTGGGACCCAGCCTCACCCGGATGGATCCAGGGGCGCACGGCCTCACCCGGACCAGGATCTGGCTTCACCCGTACCCAGGGACGCTTGGCCTCTCCCAGACCCAGGGGCACATGGCCTCACCCGGGCTTAGTTGCACAAGGCCTCACCTGGATCCAGGGACACATGGTCTCTCCCGGACCCAGGGACGCTTGGCCTCTCCCAGACCCAGGGCCACTTGGGCTCACCCGGGCCTAGGTGCACGAGGCCTCATCCGGATCCAGGGACGCATGGTCTCACCTGGACCCAGGGACGCTTGGCCTCTCCCAGACCCAGGGGCACGTGGCCTCACCCGGGCCTAGGTGCACGAGGCCTCACCCGGATCCAGGGACACATGGTCTCACCCAGACCCAGGTACGTTTGGCCTCTCCCAGACCCAGGGCCACTTGGGCTCACCCGGGCCTAGGTGCACGAGGCCTCACCCGGATCCAGGGACACATGGTCTCACCCGGACCCAGGGACGCTTAGCCTCTCCCAGACCCAGGGGCACGTGGCCTCACCGGGCCTAGGTGCACGAGGCCTCATCCGGATCCAGGGACACATGGTCTCACCCGGACCCAGGGACGCTTGGCCTCTCCCAGACCCAGGGCCACTTAGGCTCACCCGGGCCTAGGTGTACGAGGCCTCACCCGGATCCAGGGACACATGGTCTCACCCGGACCCAGGGACGCTTGGCCTCTCCCAGACCCAGGGCCACTTAGGCTCACCCGGGCCTAGGTGTACGAGGCCTCACCCGGATCCAGGGACACATGGTCTCACCCGGATCCAGGGACGCTTGGCCTCTCCCAGACTCAGGGCCACTTGGGCTCACCCGGGCCTAGGTGCACGAGGCCTCATCCGGATCCAGGGACACATGGTCTCACCCGGACCCAGGGACGCTTGGCCTCTTCCAGACCCAGGGGCACGTGGCCTCACCCGGGCCTAGGTGCACGAGGCCTCACCCGGATACAGGGACACATGGTCTCACCCGGACCCAGGGACGCTTGGCCTCTCCCAGACCCAGGGGCACGTGGCCTCACCCGGGCCTAGGTGCACGAGGCCTCACCCGGATCCAGGGACACATGGTCTCACCCGGATCCAGGGACGCTTGGCCTCTCCCAGACCCAGGGCCACTTGGGCTCACCCGGGCCTAGGTGCACGAGGCCTCACCCGGATCCTGGGACACATGGTCTCACCCGGACCCAGGGACGCTTGGCCTCTCCCAGACCCAGGGCCACTGGGGCTCACCCGGGCCTAGGTGCACGAGGCCTCACCCGGATCCAGGGACACATGGTCTCACCCGGACCCAGGGACGCTTGGCCTCTCCCAGACCCAGGGCCACTTGGGCTCACCCGGGCCTAGGTGCACGAGGCCTCACCCGGATCCAGGGACACATGGTCTCACCCGGACCCAGGGACGCTTGGCCTCTCCCAGACCCAGGGCCACTTGGGCTCACCCGGGCCTAGGTGCACGAGGCCTCACCCGGATCCAGGGACGCTTGGCCTCTCCCAGACCCAGGGCCACTTGGGCTCACCCGGGCCTAGGTGCACGAGGCCTCATCCGGATCCAGGGACGCATGGTCTCACCCGGACCCAGGGACGCTTGGCCTCTCCCAGACCCAGGGGCACGTGGCCTCACCCGGGCCTAGGTGCACGAGGCCTCACCCGGATCCAGGGACACATGGTCTCACCCGGACCCAGGGACGCTTGGCCTCTCCCAGACCCAGGGCCACTTGGGCTCACCCGGGCCTAGGTGCACGAGGCCTCACCCGGATCCAGGGACACATGGTCTCACCCGCACCCAGGGACGCTTGGCCTCTCCCAGACCCAGGGCCACTTGGGCTCACCCGGGCCTAGGTGCACGAGGCCTCACCCGGACCCAGGGACGCTTGGCCTCTCCCAGACCCAGGGCCACTTGGGCTCACCCGGGCCTAGGTGCACGAGGCCTCATCCGGATCCAGGGACGCATGGTCTCACCCGGACCCAGGGACGCTTGGCCTCTCCCAGACCCAGGGGCACGTGGCCTCACCCGGGCCTAGGTGCACGAGGCCTCACCCGGATCCAGGGACACATGGTCTCACCCGGACCCAGGAACGCTTGGCCTCTCCCAGACCCAGGGCCACTTGGGCTCACCCGGGCCTAGGTGCACGAGGCCTCACCCGGATCCAGGGACACATGGTCTCACCCGGATCCAGGGACGCTTGGCCTCTCCCAGACCCAGGGCCACTTGGGCTCACCCGGGCCTAGGTGCACGAGGCCTCACCCGGATCCTGGGACACATGTTCTCACCCGGACCCAGGGACGCTTGGCCTCTCCCAGACCCAGGGCCACTGGGGCTCACCCGGGCCTAGGTGCACGAGGCCTCACCCGGATCCAGGGACACATGGTCTCACCCGGACCCAGGGACGCTTGGCCTCTCCCAGACCCAGGGCCACTTGGGCTCACCCGGGCCTAGGTGCACGAGGCCTCACCCGGACCCAGGGACGCTTGGCCTCTCCCAGACCCAGGGCGACTTGGGCTCACCCGGGCCTAGGTGCACGAGGCCTCATCCGGATCCAGGGACGCATGGTCTCACCCGGACCCAGGGACGCTTGGCCTCTCCCAGGCCCAGGGGCACGTGGCCTCACCCGGGCCTAGGTGCACGAGGCCTCACCCGGATCCAGGGACACATGGTCTCACCCGGACCCAGGGACGCTTGGCCTCTCCCAGACCCAGGGCCACTTGGGCTCACCCGGGCCTAGGTGCACGAGGCCTCACCCGGATCCAGGGACACATGGTCTCACCCGGACCCAGGGACGCTTGGCCTCTCCCAGACCCAGGGCCACTTGGGCTCAC
Organism: Eptesicus fuscus; assembly: GCF_027574615.1. Classification (NCBI taxonomy): domain Eukaryota; kingdom Metazoa; phylum Chordata; class Mammalia; order Chiroptera; family Vespertilionidae; genus Eptesicus; species Eptesicus fuscus. The sequence goes on along the minus strand of NC_072483.1, from coordinate 83,811,267 downwards.
CCGGGCCTAGGTGCACGAGGCCTCATCCGGATCCAGGGACGCATGGTCTCACCCGGACCCAGGGACGCTTGGCCTCTCCCAGACCCAGGGGCACGTGGCCTCACCCGGGCCTAGGTGCACGAGGCCTCACCCGGATCCAGGGACACATGGTCTCACCCGGACCCAGGGACGCTTGGCCTCTTCCAGACCCAGGGCCACTTGGGCTCACCCGGGCCTAGGTGCACGAGGCCTCACCCGGATCCAGGGACACATGGTCTCACCCGGACCCAGGGACGCTTGGCCTCTCCCAGACCCAGGGGCACGTGGCCTCACCCGGGCCTAGGTGCACGAGGCCTCATCCGGCTCCAGGGACACCTGGTCGCACCCGGACCCAGGGACGCTTGGCCTCTCCCAGACCCAGGGCCACTTGGGCTCACCCGGGCCTAGGTGCATGCGGCCTCACCCGGGTCCAGGGACACATGGTCTCGCCTGGACCCAGGGGTGTGTGGGCTCTCCCAGACCCAGGGGCGCTTGGCCTCGCCCGGGCACGGGATCCAGCGTCATCCGGGTCCAGGGGCACATGGCCTCACCCGGACCCGGAGTCCGGCCTCACCTGGACCCAGGGGCATGTGGCCTCACCTAGACCCAGGGACGTGAGGCCTCACTTATACCCAGAGGCGTGTGACCACACCCGAGCCCAGAGGCGCGCAACCCCGCCCGCACCCGGGTCTCAGCGGAGCCCCGTCTTCCCGATCCCAATTCCTGCCGGTCAATCCCCCCTCAGCAATTCCCCTGGCCATCCTTCCAGAGCTTCAGTATGGCTGCTGCAGAACTCGTCGGGCGGTGGCTCGGCGAAGCTCCGGTGCGCCCGGTGCAGGGTGGTGGGCCGGTCTGGCATCGCTGCGTCGGCCCTTGGGTCTGCATCGGTGGCCGGTCGCCGAGCATGCGCACCTGGCCGCTTCCGGGGCGTTGAGATTCTTGATGGACTCGGAGGTCAGCAAGCGCGGAGTCTCCCACCCCATGTCTCATAGGGGCTCGTCTGTCCGTGCTTGGCTGCCAGTGGAGCCGTCCCCTCAGCCGGAGACCGCCGGGGGAACTGCGCCGAGCACGTTCTAGGCCGCTGTTGTATCGCCTGAGCCATAGTTCTTTTGTGTCGCCTGAGCCGTAGTTCTTAAAGTGTGGTCTTTGGTTCACCGGCATCAGCATCATCCCACATCCCCCTCTTTTATTCTAGTTGTAGAGCATCTACTCAGCCAGCCCTATGGTGGTCTTGGATGGTGTCTGCTCTGCTCTCTTGTCGTAGTCTCAAAGTTGTTGTGGTAGGCAACAATCAGGCTTCCGCCCTATGCCTCCATCTTGGTCCTCCTTTGTATAGTTAAGTCTTGATTGTTGTTGGTGTCACTGGGGGGGCTCTCTTTGTCTATAAAGGAAGAGTTGCTGTGCAGGAGACACGTTTATGGGCCGGGTCTTGGTGCAGCAAAGCTTTGGCGCTCACTGAATATTCCTGTTGAATGTGTCCCTTATGCACGTGGTTGAAATCTGGTGTCATCTCCCACAGACCACTAGATGCCCTCGTTTCTGGGTCTCCAATGGGGTGTAGATCAGCTACTGCCTTAGGCACTCAGCAAGGATTACAGCAAAAACTGTAGTTTCTTCCTCCTGTCTGAGTGGCCCTGGAGCAGTCCGACTAGAACAGCAGTTCATCTGGTCCGCTGCCAGAGGGCAGGCCACCCACATGCATAAGCCATTGCTTGGGGCGCAGGTGTGCCTGCAAGACTTTCGGGGCAGGTCTTCCAAACGTGCGGGGCGGGTCCCAGGGCGGGGCGGGGTCTCAGGGCGCCAACAGGCCATGGTGCGGCGAGCCGCGATGGCTGTGAGTCTGGTCCTTCTGCCTTCCACGTATCTAAGTCCCCTCGTTCCGCACTCCAGCGCAGCAAACACTGATTGCTGGGCGCACCTCCGCAAGAGTCCCGCCTCTCCCCGCAGGCATCTGGGTCTCCCGCGGTTCGCCAGAAGATGGATTTCAGGGTGATGGAGAGCTAATCTCCCCTAGGTTTGGAACAAAAGCCCCTTTCCCCCGCCACCAGCCAGACTCACGCGCCTCCACACCTCATCCCCTCCGATTTCGCTGGGTGCGAGGCAACAGAACAGCCTTTAACCTCCGCCGCCATCTTTTTCAAACTTCCCAATTTGTACTTCTTAATCCCTTCATTTCAGTCAACTCTACTGAAGTCTAGCGCCGCCGGGAGGTGCACGGAAAGGGCGCCCGGGCCTCCGTCCGGTGCGCGGTGCTCGCGTCCCGCGGAACCAGGCGCGCGAGGGCCGCGCGGCGGGGACGGGCGCTGGGCGGCCGCCGAGCTCCAGGCACCGCCATTGCCGCGTTCCGGGCGTCGCCGCCGC